>NC_091828.1:63830000-64149166 GCF_038994185.2 Dermacentor albipictus
TCCAGCAGGATTGCTCAAATGCAAACCGCAATAATGTCGAGAGTCATCTGAGAGCAGTTTGGCACGTTGAATTTCTTTCTAAACAGAGGCTTAACACCCAAGCACACCAGTCAAGTAATGTGGAATATAAACAGGGCAGCGCTATGTCTTCGAACATAATATTGTGCTGCTACTAGAATCCCAAAATAATCAATCATTGTTCCGCTCAAGCAATCCATCGTGCGATAAAGGTGAAGCCCGGGTGACATAATTTTATGCTAGATGTGGCAATATTGGACGCTGTAATTTATTGTGGCATCGACACTTCTTTAAAAACATCGAAACATGCAAAACGTCCACTTTATTTGAGGATATCGAGCCGGAACCCATACCTTTGAATTTAGTTTACTGTCTAAAAAATCATGCAAAGGTTTTTATTCTTATGCTTTTCCTGCAAACTAACAATTTCGTTGGCCTTGATATAAGCCGAAGCTTCTGATCTTCTAGTTACGGCATTGACGTAAAAACATTGCCCGCATCTCGCCCATGGTCTAAATCTACATGTCAGGTCGAACTGGGATGATGTGTGGAAAGAAAAAAAAAACAGTTTTAAAGTGATACATCATTAAATATGTGACACCTAACGTCCACGGCGGATGCGCCAGCTATTCAAAGTACCACGGTAGAAATGCTCAAATGGCAAACATTCAGAGTATGCTGGGCTACAGTGCAGCAATGAAGATTGATTTTTAGAGCGTGGCCAACAGTACTGCTTCAGAATTCCCTACGAATTGAAAAGTAAACCACGTTCCCAACCCTGGTTTTGCGATATCTGCAATCCAAGGAGTATTAAAACCATCAGCTCATTTCAATAATAACCTCATGTTCCTAACAGTTGTGTTCATTCTGAGATGAGACCTAGCCATGGCGGCTTTTAGACTTTGCTTCTTTCCGTTAGCAAGGACCACATGTGGCAAACCGAATTCCAATTTAGGTAGGTGACCTGGGTCCTATGGCCATTATCATGTTGCATATGCAAGGTAAGTGCCGGAACCATCCACCGTAGTTCCGATGTTATCAATATATTCTGATGTTGTTGATGGAATATATTCTGGTGGTCAAGTTATTAGTGCAAGGGGAAGCCACTATAAATAATAGATAATCTAGAGATACCTCTGAAAGAAGATGGGGCCTTGATGTGGTAACCTGTGATCGAACAACAAATGTCGCTGGATCAAGTGGTTTTACGAACGAACTTCTGTTTGAACTCAGCTTCTCAGAAGGGATGTTAAAGCGACATCCCTCGTTCTGCCATAGTTCATTCCTAGAATTAACATATTTCCAAATCCTCAAACCACCCTGCCCGTGCCTAACCAGTTTAGAGGCTACAATCAAATTAGGTCCTCAGAATATTATATCCTGGCCAATAAAAATGCGTGTGTGTTTGATTACGAGTGGCAACCACTGGCGTGGTTTTTCTTTTCTTAACTACGTGGTTGGAGGTTTCGCTGATGTTGATGATCCAGCATGGCCACGACCATGAGAATGATGCGGTATTTTCTAGCCTCTAACAACAACCAGAAGCGGGACAGAGCAAACTCAGTGTCCATCTGTTAACTGCTACACATCGCCGTAGATTGAAATAAATTATTAATAAGCGTAGATGCGTAGAAGCCTGAAGGAGCCATGACAAGGCCCGTACTCACCGAGAAAAACCAGGAGCGTGACAAATAATAAAGACAGGAGCACGCCGATTGCCACCATACAACACGCTAGCAGGAATACCGAGTGCCAGGAATCATCGTCGCGTTCACTGTGAGTAGGAGCAGAAGGAGATTTTGTTAACTTCCTACTCGGCAGCTGCCTTCTTGTCTACAGAGATTGAGTCAATGCTTGAGGTAGGTGCTGAACAACACAGCCACGAGACGTAGGCGGCGCTAATTTCATCTTGAACATTCTTGATAGCCGCGTTGACTGTAGTCATTCTTTCGCTACTTCCTTGGCAAAATTAAAGCACACGTTATCTCTGAGAAAGTTGCAATTGCGCGTTGATTGCAGTACATTACTTCTGCGTGCTTTCTAAACATTTATATGGTTTAAGAAATGTGGTTGTAAAAGTTGTAAGCATCCCTTGCTTTTTCATAATAGGGCTCAACGCGAATGGACGAGGCCAGGGAAAAATCTGACCATCAAAAATTTTCATTTTTGCCTCACTTACGAAATATGTACACAACATCGCGATTGATAAAAGAAACAAAACTGTCAACATGAAAATAAAAAAAATATATACAGATCAGCTGTGGAAACACAAGATGGTCCATGGGCACGAATAATAAATGGCAGTTTAGGTAAGATAACGCAGAAATAGGAAAACCCATTTCTCTATTTGAAGACTGCTTAATTTTTGAGTGCTTTACCACGCTTGTGATAAGTGAAATTTTGTATATGGCATAACTGAAAAAATTATGTGGCACATAAGTGTACCACTGATTATACACATTGGGCCACATCTCAGCAGCCGCAAATCTAGTGTTATGCGCGCGAGAAACAAGGTAATTGATTAAGAACGTGGTGGCTGCTTTTTTAAGAACTGTCTTATACAGCGGTTGTGCCGACTGTTGTGCACTTCTGCTCCAGCTGCTAACAAGAATTTGTACAATATATTTTGCGTGACTCTAAGCTTCTATTTATACTCGTTATCAACAATAACAGTGATAAATTTGGAAGGTGATTCAACTTTCAATTGAAATCGACTTGATACGAAGTCTACCTTAGCGAGATAGAAGACTCATGTAAGGTGCACGTGAATGTCACCATTTGAATAATTTCAAGGTTCTTTGCAATGGCTAATTGTTCGAGCTGTTGTTTCGAGCTTCGTTGTGCTACTACTCTCACAGAGTGGATTGGAGAACAATTTGTTTCACTGCATTACCTGTCGAATGGGCCCAGAATTTGAGCTTGCATTATCATCGGAATCGGCTGCTATGTTTAGACGGCACTACTGAGCTGCAGCCTGCAGTGAACACGCCACCGCACAATGTTGCGACATCTGCATTGACGTAGTGTTCTTGACAGGTATCGGTACCCGCCTTGCTTGAGTGCTATTCACGTTTGGATGGAGCTCCGCCGCCGGTGTTCACACAACATGCGGGGTTATGTTTGCGCTAAATGAGGAACGCGCTGCAGAAACTTCCCAACAGCAGGTACTGTTCAACCGCCCTTGGACGGTTACTACCCGTGCGCAAACAGCGACACCGGCTGGGCCTGCAGAGTCGGCATAGGCTGTTACAATTTGTTCGAACAAGCAAACATCTCCCTTGAATATTCTCCATGATTGGCTTAGTTGCATTGGCACTGCATAGCTAAACACGAGGTCGTGGATCAACTCCCAGCCATGGCATCCGCATTTTACATCGGCAAAATGCAAGACGCCCGTGTACCATGTAGCCGGCACCTATTAAAATAAAGTCGCAGTTTCGCCCGAAAGGCAAGGAATCAATTGCGACAGCAAATGAGTAGACAGTTATATGAAGGACTGAAAGTGGTGTTGTCGGCCTTATTAACTTGGAAGCAATCGCTTACTACATAAATTGACAAGCATCATGTGTGCCCTCCCCCCCCCCCCCCCTCCCCCGCATATAGGAACATACCGGGCTCGATCAGCGCGGACACTCCTTGTCTAAGTGCTTGCGTGAGCAAGGGCGGCAGATGCAGCGAGTGAAGTCACCTTCATGCTGTCTGTCGCTTCAACGCAAACGATGTGGCGAAAATCCAGTACGCACGAAACTATGCGGAGTCTGCAGATCGCTGTAGAAATACGGCTCGCGCGAGTGCACGCAGCCGCACAATGTACACACTTGGGGGTAGAGAAGATATGTCCCACGTCCCTCCAGCCTGCTGCTTTCCTCCCTTCGAGAAATACGCAGTTGCTGCTGAAGCACAACGCCGGCTACTCCCTCGCTCCCTTCTGCCCTTCTTTCCGCCCTTCGTCATGGCATTTCATACGACGGAAGAGGGCACGTTTGCTCTCCGCCTACCTACTCCTGTCCAATATTTTTTTATCACTTAGGGTTGGAGCACGGCGTATGTGACACTCCGTCTGTGCTTGTCTTCTTTTAGGGTTTTTGATGTGAGCTTTGGTCCCTATGATGCAGCAGCAGGTGTTCGCCATACTACATGACGAATAACTCTCCTCAATTTTATCCGAGGGTGAGCGGTATTCAGCCCCGTCTCAACGGGTCCTCTAGGACAGCAGTTCAAAGCTTTAACGGGAGAGCTGCAAATGCAATCTATTCCTACCGCTTTTCAGAGAACGCCTTTCACGCCAACGCTTTAGCGAACTGCGCAAGGGATTCACCGGGTGGGCTCCACTCTTGAACTTGACCGTGTGCCACTGAGTGTGCAGAAAGCGAGGGAACATTCCTCAGTGTTCCCAGGCACCGGAGCGTCACGCTTGTCGCCTCGGAGACCACGCACGGACTTCTTGGAGGCGCCACTAGATGGCCCAGTAATTGCAGAAACAAGCGGGAAAGGAGCTCGGTCGCCTCATGACGCGTTTCTCCGCGTTCGCATCCACTGACACGTCATCCATTTCGGATGACACGGGAAGGGATCGCGGTGATGCCACTGAATTGCACCAGGCGTAGCTAGAGAAGCGCGAAAGAGGAGTCTGGATGCAAAACACGTTTCAATTGTGGGAATAATCGCGCTATATTGCCGACGGTCATCGTGACACGGGTTCTGAATGATTATTTTTGTCCGAGGCCTTATAATGCAGCTTCTACCAAGCACGAGCCTTCGCAACGCCTAGAGGAAATTCTCCACCTGCAGTTCAAATTCTGACGTAAACAGGAATCGCATAGGTAATGTGAGTAATGTTCTTCATTAAACGTAATAAGACTTAACCAGTCGGAATTTTCATTTATAATAACCGACGACGCAGAAAATCACTTGCAGTGTTCAAGTAATTCACATTCTTATACAACGCGCCAAGAGCTTCAAGGCACTGGCTTGCGCGCATGATGTTCTTAAGGATGTTGTATTTCCCCTACTTAGGCTTCCGTCCTTAACCGAATGGTTACAGTATCAATGTGCTGTGCTAGCGTTGCTCTGTTTCTATCCTACCTTGAAATAATTTTATTTATGTTTTCATTATATATATATATATATATATGTGTGTATAATATGTATATAATCATCCCGAAAGTCAGAGTAACGAATGTTCCGTCGGGCACATAACCAGTAGCACGTATTGGCCCTTTCTTAGGCTACACTATCTCTTGGATTGGTCAAAGAAAGAGGCTAGAACAATGCTTGATACGAAAAGGTTGTGACTAGTTAGGAAAGGGTTTGCCTTTTAAAAAAAAGTCAAAATTATAGATTCCACACAGCGCAATACAAACTTACCTAAACACTATATGAAATGACAGTCATTTATAATAATGCCTCTCAGTTACCTGTATTTACCACCTTGAATGTCTTTTTTTTCAAATGTAATCTTGTCTTTCTAAACTTGAGTGAAGAAAAAGAGTATTGCTTTTTTTATGCTCTGAAGACCATGTAAGGAAATGAAAGAAATACCACATTTTACTCATAAAAATGAATCCTGGACGAGCTCGCCCAGTAAGTTCTTACCCTTGTGTTGTTTCTGAAAGTGAAACATCAGAGCAACTTAGCTATGTAGATGTGTATGAGTTCAATAATGGGTTGTTTACTTAGTGCTCTGCGCATGGACCCGCCACAGATGTGGTTCGTAAGACATCACGTGCACGCTACGATGTAAGGACTATTTGGAAATTTCTAATAGAATAGAATATGAGGTATTCTCTGTGGGAATGTGTAAGTAGACGCAAATCTTGGCAAATGCTTATCTTCTATGAAGTGAATGTATTTGAGGAAAAAATAATTAATAGCCTATGTTTATTAATATGACTGCGTCGCTTGTGAAACGCCAAGAACATGTGATTGTTATTTTAATCACATAGCGTGTAAACAGAATGCACACATTCGCTTTTATGCTTGCCATGTTTCTCTCCTTCATACCTTTAGGATATATCTCAAAACAACTATACTTCACGACACAATGTTCATATTTTCGTGCACACCTGGTATATTATGTATAGTCTTAGTGTGCCGAGTTTGCATGCTCTTTCGCTGGCACAGAAATGTTCACGGAGTTTAGCGGCCTAACATATGCTCGTGAATATCCTTCAAATAGGTTAACATTGCAGGAGCAACTTCAAATCATCTAAAGCAAGAGATGAGTATTTCGATATCGCTTTCCCAGGCCTTCGTACTGCAGTGGCCGTAAAGACAGGCTCATGATGATGACCATGATGTTTCTTAAACTGGGATTTGTAGTTTTTTTGTCTTGAATAGTAATATTTCCGTTAAAAAAGAAGCTAAATATTTATCATGCTCTCATGTTTAAAGCAAACGCGAGAAATGGCATAAACGAGCTACGTCGTACGGATTCTTTGCTACAGGCAGCACATTATCGAAGGTACGCTACAAACGCCACTCACGTTTGTACAGTCGCGTTTTTCCTCCACCACAGTTTCCACCAGCTCTAGGTTCTTTGGCTATGCAGGAACCACATGCGCAATCTTAAATCACGCATGTTGCGATGTAAGTGCACGTCAGAGCAGTGTTTGAAAGCGAATTTTTTTGAACATCAAGAACCTGTCGCCTGAATTTATACTGGAAGCAAAAAATACATCTAGACCACCTTGTGCCTTTTGGCGCATATTTACGATGAAAATGACAGCTTTATATTCTACTGGTGTAAAGAATTCGAGTGAAAATTGGTACATTTGAATTTTACAAATCCACGCTCACTGAGTGGAAATGTTCCAAAGAAATAACACTTTGCTTATGCTCAAATCTTGACACATCGTCAAAAGTATGGCTTTAACTTTGAGTTCAGTATTACCATACCGTTCGTGCCATAAAGCATAGCCAATGCGTAAAATTGTAAAGTGGACCGGCTCATGGTACTGTCGCGCTTGAAAGTTGCGTATTGCACGGCAAGCAAGTACGGATACAATAAGGCATTCCCACTCGGGAAAGCAAAACCCACCTGTGCTCAGTTGTGATGCATCTAGAAAAAAGGAATGCAAACGATAGTCATTAATGAAATTCCTCTAACATGCCTCTTCATTTGTATCTTAACGTGCCTCCTTACGAATAGTTTTTTTTTAACTCAAGCTAGATCTTTGCAGACCTCTTGTTTCAGCAAACTAAAATACATTTTAACAGACTGCAGTTTCTTTCTGTGGGTATGTATCGTAAACATTATTTTGTTTCAGAAAACGTGCACTTGTATAGCTTTCCTGCTATATATCCTGCTGCATCAGGCCGACTGTTGGATCTTGCTAACAATGCAACCGGAATGTCACCAAACCTTCAGGGAGGAAGTAAATATATAAGACTTCCTTATATAATTGCAGTGATGAGTGATGAACGTCAAAAAATGTCGTCAATAATTGACGATTGCTACGGATTCCCGTGTTACCAACATAAATTATTATTTAGCGAGGCTGGGATCACGCATTGCAACGTCGTAAGTGAAGTTCTGGCTTTAGACGGCGCAACTTGTCAATAATAAGGCAAAATCCTCAGACGCCTGATGGGCCGAAAACTCCGACGACCACCCGGCATCATGGCACCAAAATTCAAGCACATCCGCCAGTAAGCTAGCCATTTCTTCTTCAATAACAAAGCTCGATTATATCTGCTTGCGTGGAATGGACACCCTTCAAGATCATCAGCGAGGCCATAAAAAAAAAATGTGTCGGCGCGTGCTTTTTCTGGTTTTTTTCTTATTTGCCGAACAATGAGTGCGTGTCCTATGACGTTTGCTGGAGTACAAGTATCCCTGCGAGAAGCAGAAACAATTTTTTTTTGTTGAAAGTTAGCGCTGCATGTTTGTCTGATCTGCCTTCCCGTGTCCCTCTCATTCTACCTGCGCTGCAAGAGCGTAGAAGGCACCACCACCACCACAGGCACCAAGTCCCTGTGGCTACCCTCTTGTATTGAAGTGTTAAAATTTTTTAAAATTATTTAGTGAACCTGCGTGTTTGTCCTGATCCTCTTCATACACTTGCCAGGATCGTTGTACCGTGCTTATCCGCACACAGAAGCAGTTGCAATGTCTAGGCGACCGAGCAAGAGGAAAGAGTAACGAGAAAAGTAACTGGATAGAAAACAATAGGAAATAACAAAGCACTCGAATGATACTGTCAAAGTAATTTGATAAATGAGAAGAAAGGGGTTAAGCGAGGGACCCGATTTTTATTAGTCATATCATAAGACGCCAACGAACACTGACGCCAAGGACAATATAGGGGAAATTACTTGTGCTTATTATTTAAAATAAACAAACGATAAATAATTGGAAGTAAAAGTGCATGAAACAAAAACTTGCCATAGGTGGGCAACCATCCCACAACCTTCGCATTTCGCGTACGATGCATTACCAATTCAGCTGCCGTGGCGCCGTTTCCCTGTGCACTTTTTTGGGGGTATTTATGTTTCTTAGTAGAAGCAGGGTGTGTAATTTGAGAGCAATTTGATAAATCTATCGTGAACGAGGAGAGTTATCAGTTCGTCCTCTTTAGCCTGTGTTAAAATTTTTGTGTACCTTTATGAACTAGTTACATACATCTTGTTTGAATGAGCGACCATGGAGTATTGGTTCATTTAGACAGCGAAAATAAACATGAATGAACCTGATTATGCAGCATATCTTGTTTGCTCCAAGAAGAGGAATTTTTCGAATTATGAAAAGATGACAGAAGAAAGGTGACAGAAGAGGCGTCTTGAAGCAACGGACAGCGGAATTATTATTTCTTTAGTATGCTCGGAAAATTCATGCAGGTAGAAGCGCGCCCCAAGCCAGGTAAATTTTAACAAATAGCAGTTGGTTCGTCGAGCGCAGTACATTGAGTGTGGCTCCTTCGCATCCTGACGCCAAAGGGCTTATCTGCAAAAAAATTCAGAAGGCACTGCCTATTCCGTACGCCGTAAAGCGCAAAGACATTTTTGCTTCTAGAAAAGCGTATATGCTAAGGAAAATTGAAATTGCCTGCCTTAGAATAAGATGCCCAAAAATGTTTTAGCGACAATTTTTGTGTTGTCACGACCCCTGTGTTCCTACGTCCGAAGGTCGACCAATTAGGTACAGGTATTTTGGCTTCGTATTTTAACTACGAAACTTCCAGCTTAACCCAACAATGCCATTTGTTTACAAACTTAGGTAGTGCATGTTTATTCACAATTCATAGTGCCAGCCAGTGTACACGATAACTCTCTTACCAGACGTTCCTAGGTAGCTCTCAAATATAGAACGAAACTTCGCCTGTGTTCTAAAGCTCTCTATGGACCCCTGATTGAGTCAGCTTTCATGCTCTATGGGAGACACATGGAAGCTTTAAACTTGTGTGCACTTCCAAACGGGTTGTTGAAACTCGAAAGTCAGTTTCTATGCAATTGCAGCTACCGCACAGGGATGTTCAGAGCAAAGTAATCCATAAGGCTGCCACAAAGGCACGACAAGCGTAGAAAGAAGCACTGCAATGCAATTTTGTCCCTTCGAACGCTTAAACTAAACACTACAGTGTACAACAGCTATTCAAATTGCATAACTAAGTATTATTTGCCTGTTCCCCGGGAGAGAATATCTTCGACCACACAAGGAGCTTAACAAAGAAGAAGCAGTCGTACTACGCCGACTTCAGATGCACGAATACCTGCCCGGCACTCTACCATACGCAGTATACCCCTCAACATTACCAAAGGACTGCCAATTCTGCGATACACCAGAAACCCTTTACCACATGGGCTGGGAATGCAAAAATAACCCGCGAACACAGCCTACCCAAGCAGCAAACCCAATCAGTGGGAGGTACAACTGATAAGCCCTAAACCCGAGGACTAACTATGGCTGATGAACTGGGACAGGCTAACAGCACAGTGCCACGGCTATCGGGAGTACTGTCGCCGCCCACCTTCAGCATCAACAGCTTGATCTCCGAGATAAAGTTTATTTTCTCGCACGTGCTCCGGTGCACCTGACTTTCAAGAAAAAGCAAACCAATCTATTTACCGAAGAGTCCCAGCGAATAAGTAAACCAAGTTCACACCGATTTTGTGGCGCATGTCTATATAAGAAAGTTTAGAGGAATGGACATGAAAGTCAATATCGATGCTTGTAGATTTTGACATTTAAATGTAGACCAAAAAGTAACTCGCATCAATTTTTTTCTTCAGTTTCCTTTTTTAGACAACGCGACACCAAGACACGACATCTCTTTGTCGAACCCTCTCCGTGGCCTAAGAGCTTGGTGTAAAATGAACTGCCGCCGCATTGCCATCTTCACTGAGTGGAGATATGTGCACCTCACGATCGGATAGGTAACAACTTCAACATCAAGGTTGACACGGACCCCTTTACCGCGTCGCATAACCAAGCTTCACTTGATGCCACTGCTAGGTCACATAACGGTCGCGCTGCGAGCCGCATTGCACGGCGCTGCTGCGTAATCATGTAGACAAAACAAATAATTTGGCAACCGTTATTTCGGTTAACGCAATTGTTTTGAAATGCAGAAAGATGGCAGCCCACTGTTTCGACGATCACTTTATCTTCCACATGTATACTTATGCGGTTATCAATGTAAGTATACAGGCAATTGATGTAACCAGTTTATTTACGGCCATTATTTAATGTAAAGAATTCATTTCATCTAAATTTATCTTATTAGGCGAAATAATTGATTTCTCGACTGTTTACTTTTCTTGCAAATGATGTCTGCGTGGGGAGATAAATATTCAGCAGTATAGTGACTCGATCAACTTTCTAGGCTCCCTTTAGGTGTTTGAGCTATGATAACGCTTTCTTTCGCGGGTTCTGAGCCTCTGAAGAGAAAATTATTTAACATTATTTTGTTTATTGTTCAAAAACCAATCCCTAAAAAGCATTTATATATTACGTAAACAGAGCGAGGTGCCCAAATTCAGGGACGACAGTCACAATACCATACAACTAGTTAACAAGTAGCCATGAAGAAACTTAGTTATTTATTGAATTGCTATTCCAGCTAAGTATATGATGCTTGCGCAGGTGGGTTATAAGGTTGGTTTTCGTGGACCAGTTCTAATAATAATATTAATAATAATATATGGGGTTTTGCGTGCCCAAACCACTTTCTGATTATGAGGCACGCCGTAGTGGAGGACTCCGGAAATTTTGACCACCGGGGGTTCTTTAACGTGCACCTAAATCTAAGCACACGGGTGTTTTCGCATTTCGCCCCCATCGAAATGCGGCCGCCGTGGCCGGGATTCGATCCCGCGACCTCGTGCTCAGCAGCCCAACACCATAGCCACTGAGAAACCACGGCGGGTTGGAGCAGTTCTGTCAACTATAAACGTACGGATAATGATTTCCTAAGTAACTAAGCGACAATCGTATTTCAGGAGAACGTCACTTCATTTGTCAAGAAAAACACGCGTTTGGCTTCAGAGATAATCATGGTAAATGTTTAAGCTGCCTACGCTCATTTCGCGTTCAGAGGAATAAACCACAACACAACAACGCACCACGCAAGTGACAATTCTTCTTTTTGGAAGCCTAACGGACGAGAACCCATATGTTATCTGATCTACCTGTCTTCTAAACAGTCGTGCAATACAGGATCAGCCGCGTCATCAAGGGTGGAGGGGGGTGCTTATTTGTGTTCAACCTCTCCGCTGTGAATACAAAAAGACCCTTGTGGAGGTTAAGTTTCATAATAAATGGTGAGCACACAATCCCACTAGAAGTGTAAAATCAAATGTTGATGTCCTGGAAAACGAATAATAATTGCGAAATTACGAAAGTTCACTAGCTTTTGTGTCGATGTATTAGCTACCTCTACTCTTTCGCGAAATGTTTTACCACTAAGCAACTGAACTACCAAATACTCAGGATTTTCATTGCTAGCGTAGTCTCTTCACTCGAGATACTGAGAATGTTAACGTGAAAACCAACAAATCATGTATATATATATATATATAACTTACGCAAGACAAAAAGCGTTTCTGGGACTGGGCAAATATACACAGTGAAGTAGATGCGCGTATGCAGCGATATATTGACCATTTTTTGACCCTGGCTTTCTGATGAAATTCTTCTGAAATTATGTATACTGTCACGTGGTAGTGACGGTAAAGAACACAGTAGCAGTACTGTGAAAGACAAAACTAGCTTTTATTGGGTGAACATGTGCCCACAAAACAGGCTACACTTAAAGCGCAATGATAGCGGCGAACACAGTCGGCGATCGTCGAAAATCTGATCAGCTGGTCAAGCGCGACAGCTTTTATACAGTAGTCATCGAATTTTCCAGATTAATCGTCGGGACCCGCATGCCTTCTACAAAGTTCTACACCATTCGCGTCAAGCGATGAAATCAGATAACCCAAGGTTCGACGACAACAGACTGCGGATAGAAGCATCGATAACTTTCCAGAAACTTCGGATACATGCAGGCGCTTCCCGCGCTGTGCGATAACATTTCTTCGGCGGCGAAACGTGGTCGCCCGATAGAGATAAAAACACGTGTCAATACATTATATACAGTTATACTGACAAATTATTCTTCGCTGTAACGCCCTTGTGAAGACTCGTAATGTTATCAAATTATTTTAGGTTCACTTAATTAATACAGGAAACCAAAACAAGAAATCATTGTAACTAGCCTGGTTTTCAACAAACCTATGAAATCACTCACCGATTGGTTGCTAATCTAATAACTGAAAAAAAAACCTTGTGTTGCTTTAATGTGGATACTTACCTTTCGCAAATGCAAAGCTCGACTCATCCGCATCATTGCCAAAAAGGAAAGTGTCATTACATCGAGACGAGCTCATGGCACATATTTTCTGGAGCACAAGACATGACAGTTGGAATTTTCGTTTCCTCTACAGGAGGAAAATATGAGTTGTGCACGATTTTGGACACTTATATATTCCATGTCGAATATTCACAAGCATCCATTTGCTTAAATACAAGCGCAAAGCCTTTCAAACAAAAAAAATTAGATCTGTAATATTTTAGAAAATACTGTGAAATGATAGATGATGTAAAGGAAAACGTAGGTAGGTGAAAAGAAAAGCCTTACAACTAGAGCCATGCGCAATAATTTCCTCAACGCCTATTTCATTACACAAGAGTTGCATTCCTGAACACATGATTTTGGAACATTTGAAATCAAGTATTTTTGGCGATTCCAGAAACGGGAAAGATGCTCTCGAGCCCCATTCACTTCGTTTTAGTGTACAAGCCCCTTCTTGCTCGAATAGTTTGCCTCTTTTCTATTTCCAGAAGTTTCAATTCTTGTGCCTGCTGTACTGTTCATGCTAGAATCGTAGAGTTAATTTTGATTCTAGTAGTTAAATCAATTGTGTCATGTTTCATTTTTATGTGCCTCCAGACTAAGCTGTAGTGTGAAATATTTAGCTTCTTTCTCCCCCGTCCATGGTTTCCTGTCACAACGATGACAAAAGAATAATTGTTGCACAGGGAGTCGTTGCACGAGCCTTAAGAAATGTGTGAGTTGTTTAGAAAGCTGTTTAGAAACGGTTTATAAATAAAACTTGTTTAGAAACGTCAGATTGAAGCGATATTTTCATGCTAATATCTGCCTATTGTCTTTTCTTTTTGCCGCAAAATACTTGAGGGCGATTGTAAAATGACGATAGGAAGCGGGGACTCGAGATGTTTAGGCTGAGGAGATATGTCTCCGTGGTTAGTATATTTTTCAGCTCCGAATAAACGAGCGAATTGGAAGATTTCGCAGATTTTCTTTCATATTGCTACCTAAGCAGATTTGGGGCGAAGTGTCAGAAATATGGTGCACACGTCCAACGGCACATAACAAAATTCACTGGCTATTGGCTTTGGTGTTTGTGCTATCATTTGACACTACTCTTGTGGTTTTGCGAAGCGCCATTATATTTGAACAGCAGCATTGCTAGGCTCGAATATGATGGTTCGAGCGCTGGCAGTGGCGGCCGCATTTCGAAGAGGACAGAATGCCAAAATTTCCGGTGTTTAATGTTAATCCGGAATGCACAATTGCGCGTTGCCTCTTAATCATAATTGTAGTATTGGCAAATATAACAATGGAAAGTATTATTATATTCGAGAAGTTCACTGAATCATGCGTAATTTATATGGAACATTTAAATGCTTTTAAGGGCCATTTTTTTAATCACTCTTGCTAATCAATGCAAGGACACGGTCTCCAATTCAAGATAAAAGCATTTAATTACATGATTACCTGAGCGTTCTGATCTATTGAGTATATCTTTAGCAGGCATGGTCACTAATAATAGTTTGTCAACCGGTTTCACATTGAACTAACAGTCATGTCTGTTACATATTTTGTCTTTTGATTAGTTACGTTATTTCTGCCTCTTTCTTTTAGTTCTTCATTTAATGCACGAGCCATGCCGATTAATTACCCGAGCTAGAGTACGCTTACAGCACAAGCGAGAAGTCACTCGTTGTGCATCTTAGGGAACAGAAAGCATTCTATTTCATGCATTCCATAAAAAACAGCTACGCGGTAATGAACTACGTAAGCGACGAACAAAGGCGCGCCGTAACAATGGGGTTCGTCTTCACGAGCACTCAAATGCATCGCATTAACACTAATGTACATGGAGAGTGAAAGACAACCGCTGAGAAAAGAGAACCGGGCACGACATCTAAATACGAACTCCATTATAATATTTTTTGAAAGATTGAGCTTTCAACGGGAAAGTTTTTCTCGTAGTGACATGGCTGATTTGTATCCACATATTATGAGTAAGTGTTGCTTAAATACTATTTCAGTCTTCTCACACGCTTCCGAAATGTGCATTCATTGGAAGCCGTTCAACTTCTACCAAACTGAACAGATAATTATTTCGCTGATTCGTATAAACTAACGCTTCGGGCACTCAAACGCATTAGAAATATCTAGTTGAGTCGTGCTTTCTAGCACCCGCGAACGATGGCACATTCACAACACCAATACAAGTGTATTTCCTTGTAATGTGAACGGCAACGCACAAGCCGCGAACTTGACGGGGTTTTGCCTTCTTCAAACTTGATTTTTGAAGGCTTGGATAACAATAACTCCTTCAATAAGGCAGATTTGTTTTAAGAAAGAGCCTTTAGGAGCTCACTGGCACTCGCCTCCACTCACAATGACTGGCACTCACTTGCACTGACCTCCGCTCACATTCATGGGCAGTCATTCACACTCGCCCGCACTTACAATCACTGGCACCTAACCGCATTGACCTCCACTCAAGCTAACGGGCACTCACACCCCTCTCCTCCACTGACACTCACTGGCACTCACTCCCACTCACCTCCAAAAACGCTCACTGGTACTCACTCAAACTCACGCGTTTGAAAGGAGTGGGGATTAGTGTGATTGAGCGAACTCATGAATGAGTGTGCCGACCTATGCCCCGTATATGAAGCAAGTATAATGCCGGAAGCCAGATGAACATACGTGAGTTTCACATCCGAAAATCGCCTGAAGATGTTACCTGATATATCTAGGGTGCACCATATAGAAGGTCGCTAGTCGCCCTTGGCAACTGCATGAAGAAGGCTTTGAGGAAGGGATGTCTGCAAATTGACCACATGCTCTAGTTTCTTCTCTAAGCACTGGAGTGTTCGGTTCCGAGTGAGACGACGAAGTAGGTGGGGCGCTCAGGCCAATGACATCACCTGTTTTTTTATCCATTTGAGTCCACAATGAGTATGACACGCATATTACAAGAAATAAAAGCATGAGGCAGAGTTTCGATAAAAAGACTGTCCAATTTGCGAACGAGATTATTTTGATATGAAAATTAAGCCATGTTACACTGAATGCCCATGCCCGAGAAGTCCGGGTGTCGCTTTTGATATCCGCAGCGAGCTGGTGCACGCGAAAACTGAGAATTTATTCCTGCCGTCAAGCAAGCATTCCTGGGGCAACGCGGTTTCTAATCGGGCTGCCGTCTAGTAAGGACCGCTTTGGCACCGCCCCGCTTCCACCGCCTTCATTCGATGACGTGAAATAAAGTGAAGAGAATATCGCTTTCCTCAAACTGCACCTCTATCTCCACTTTCTTTTCCAGCTTCTTCCTGTGTATTTTCTAGCTTTCTCTTTCTTTCGCCTGCCACATACACACATACACACACTCATACACGTATAGACGCATGCCTATGCCATTGTGCATGTGTTTGCCTATTATATGTACACATATGTACATGTATATAGGAGTCTACAAAGATAGCGAGGAAGAATAATTCAAAAAAGAGAGCCCTGGGCAATCGTTAACGACAACCTACTCTTTATCCTATATTCTTCACTGGCAATAGAATCGGCCAAAAAAAAAGTGACCTTCCGATTAAAATAGAAAATAAAATGGTTTCCTTACTGACTGAGTTGTCGAAATCACCTGAAAGGCCAAAGAAACAAAGAACGTTGCAAATTAGATATCAAGTATCTTGTTTAATGAGTACCACTACAGCTTCCCTCGAATTCAACACCAAAACACCTACGCGCCACATTTGCAAACAATTCGACATTTTCAAGCTCTCCCTGACCTTTGTCCCTTTGTGGCTACAGCGTAGAAACTTGTGAACTTGTTTGTGAACAAACACGGAAAGAGTGCTTTCTTTGCGTGCCAGCTTCTTTCTACATCTTTGTTGAGTCGCACTTACACATTCAATCATGGATTTAAAGGAACTAGCTAGTCAACGTGCTTTAACTAAATCAACCAGCACCGTGTGAGGCCCGCACAGGTAAACATGAACGCACATGGCTCGGTACCAGTGGAAACTAAGAAAAGGCTCAAGTTACAAAACGCGACAGCAGCCGTGAGCCAATTCAGCAGGGTGCATCTGTCGCTTCACGTCGTACGAAACGTCGAATGCACAGCGCATACGAAGCCACATGCACTACGCGCACTTAGCAAACATCGCAGATCGCTTTGAAAATGAGGACCACGTGGGCGCGCACTTTAGCCACGTCGCAGACCGCTTTCACGACAAACAACAAGTGCCGGCAACGCGTCCCTATACGGAGTCCGCGATACGCAAGGCGAACGCCCTAGTAGACGCCGCCGTTGTCTTCACTTTGAACGGAGCGGCGGCAGGGGAGGACATCTAAACACCCTAGCAGGAGCCGGAGAAGAACGCCCACTCTCCCTCGCCTCATCTCCCGGTCTCGCGCGCCACTGGAGAGGGCCCGCATCCAGGCCGCCGAAATTTAACCGCGTTGGCCGGCTCACTCTCACACGCTTTCATTCATACGGAAACTCAGGGCGACGGCAGAAATGCGCACGTAGTGTCACTATAGTTGCTATCGCAGTAAGAAGATTCCATTCGGCGTATGTGCATGTACAAACAAGATTTTTACAACGAACCTATATAGAGCTAGAGCTAGGGCGGAGGCGCCGTCCGCGTAAAACCCGCCAAACTGTTCATTGGCGCCCATCGGCGCAACCGCGCGAACGGGCTCGTGCCACTGCTCGCGCGTTCGGCATCGTCGTCTCCTCCCACAGCTGGCTTGCCGTTCATCGTTCCAGCGTCGTACAAAACGGCCACGGGTGCTTCGTACGCCCGAGGAACAGGGAAAAAGGGCGCCCCATATTCAGCTTTGTTGGCGGTATGTTCTGGCCTTGCGACTCTCGGCGTCGTCGCCTGAACGCCTACACAGAGCGTCCAGCCGCGCGAGCGCCACACGGACCAGCGCTGATTGGTCGGTGCTCATCGAGCCGTTTCCGGCGGCAAGGGCGTGACCTGCTCAGATTTCTCTTTACGCCGAGCGACGCTGAGTGACGAAACGCCAGAAAATATCGGAAAAACGCTGCGAGGCGGTCTTTACGCGGAACAACTCGGAGAGCAGCGGCGGAAAGGCGACCGTCGGCGTCGCTCTGGCTGCGACGCGGCGCGCAATCGTTTATATCGCGTCGCAGACGCAGCGGTACGTCAGCTCGCTTCAGCTGCATCGGCTATACTTCAACAACCCCAAGGGCGATCGAAGCTTCTACTACGTCCGAGAGAACCTAGACCGCGACCTGCTGGATGAATTCGGGCGGCAAGATAACCACCACGTTCGCACCGTCACCAAAGCTTGTGCGCCTAGATTCATCAAACTGTTAAATTTGGCTGATGTTTAAATATCGTAAACGTAGTTATCGCGAGCGAGAGGTCTGTTTGGCTTGGTTTTACAAAGACTATGCACAGATGTTTCATTAAAATTAGGCGACAGACTTTCAGAAACAGAACACACTCTGCCGAAGCGGTTACCCGTGAAGTCGTGGTGAAACCTGGCCGTCGCAGTCGAGCTTGCCGGAAGCCGACGGGTGTGGTTTGTCAAACGTTCGTTGTGGCTGCCCTTACTTGCATCTACGGCTTCGTGTTCTCCTTGTTGTTCGTGTTGCTGGCCGCTACAGTAGCTGCCATCTTGGCACGCTTCGGCACTTGGTAAGCTCATCTAAAACCTCCTATTGTGGCCTCCCTTCGCTCCGGTTTTTCAGCTGGACACTTTGCTGTTACTTGATATTTTGCAGCTTGCCTTCTAGCTATATCGACTAGATGACTGAGTTCAGATGTAGCTTGCGCAGAAGCGCACGCACTGACGGCTCAACCGGCGCGCCATCCATGGCGAGACTGAGCGACCAAGCGGCGGCAACGCAGCGGTTAGACCCATTGCCAAGTTACGTGGTGCCGCCTCGGCGACGCTCCTAGCGAGCGCAGCTGCAACACCTCTTCACTGCGGATCGTGTGGCATGACGTCACACCTGCCACGTTTACTTTCTGGCTGCTCAAGATAATCGCGACGCGATGAACGACCTTGCGAGAGATGGCGTAGAAGAGCTTTCGCTATAATATACCTTCACGGTGGCTGCTCTGAACGTCAGGTCGGTGTCATCTGCACGCGGTGGACGTTTCTCTACGAGACATGGACCGACTTCTTCATGCAAGTCTAGGGGTACACAGGCGCCACGTTCGAACCTAGAGCCGACTAGCAAGCGCGCCGAGTTGCCATAACGTGAGGAACGACGCAGTCGCCACCGACGGCCCCACGTTTCGTCCATCAAGCATCAACTAGAAAGCGCGGCGCGGTGTCTTGTGCCAAAGTGTGTGGTGTAAAGACTGGCGGCCGGATGGTCGTTGCCACCATGTACAGTCGCGTTCCTAAATTTGGAAACCGTGCGGGCCCGTGGCCGTGTGCATGCGCGCGCCATCTGGCGGCTAGGTGCCTGTTGTTGAGAGTATCACAGTGCGCATGCGCGTCCATCCTATCTCACTGGTCTGTGTGCTCGCTCGCTGCGCACCGGCGCGCGGGCCGATTATCGTAATTTGCGTTCGTTGCCACCATAGGTGGGATCGGAGATCTTTGTTCATTTCGCGTTCTGTCCAGCTGCTGCATCGTCACAAAGGGGCAGTATGTAAAATTTGTGGGAGGGCAGGGAGAGAGGTGCCAATTGGCAAACAGTGAATTCCCCGGACGACAAAGGTCCGGGGAGGTTTGTCGTTGTTGTTGGTGAGGTCAAAATGACGGCATGCTCTTGTCCATCATTTTCATTACGAGCACGTCGTCTGCTAGGAGCAGAACGCGACTAGACATGTGAAGTTCGAGGGATAATCCGCTCGGCTACGAGACTGGATTCGCATCGCCCGAATGGTTCGCCGCCTGCTGATTGGCTACACTCTCACTCCCGTTCTAACAAATTTTGCATAGTGCAACTTTGTGACGCTGCAGCAACTGAACAGAGCGCGTCGAGATCGTCGAAGACAGCGCCGAGATCGGACCAAAGCGATCGAAGATGCCACGCCGCTGCTTCGCGAACAGCACTACTGGCGGCGGCGGTCACAAATTCCTGTGAACAACGCGTTCGCGGGTGCGCAGCGAGTGAGCGAGCAGGCCAGCGAGACAGGATGGACGCGCGTGCGCGCTGCGACACTCTCGACAGCAGACACCACGGAGGAAGGAAACTCAGGAGAGGCAATGACGTCACTCTTTGCGAAGCTAAAGTCGAAGCTAAAGCCACAGCAATACTAAACAATCGTTAGCACGTTAGCATGATTCCGCCAAAGGGGGCGAAATTTCCCGCAGATATTCCTTCGTCTGTTGCCATTGCCGTGGCGCGGTACATTGCGCACAGCGTTCCTTGCGCGTTCATTTCACGAACTTTGGTTCCTCGTGTCCCACATGGCCACAGCAACATCCAGTAGAGCACGGTTCAGATAACACAGTGCAACAAAACACGGAGACCAACACGAACCTGCCCAACGGCGCATTTGCCACGGTACGAAACCTACGGAGCAACACGCGTGAGCGCACAGCAGCAAAACAAAGCCGCCATTGTGGCCCGAAAGGCGTGACCATCGCAGCAAAGAAGTAAAAAAAATCAGCAAAAAGAAGAGAACAAACTACGTCATTTCCTTCACACTTTTCTCCTAGCGCGCGGAGGGTGTAGGGCCTCTCCTCAGATTCCTTCCTCCATGGCAGACACCGAGCCGCCAGACGGCGCACGCATGCCCACGGCCATACACGGCCACTGCCTCGCATGGTCTCCAAATCTGTGAACGCGACTGAACGTTCGACCTGTCTCTTCCAAGAGTGACGTAGATGACTTTATGAACGCGTACTTTGGATGGGTGCTCGGTCCTGCTGATGACGATCAAACTCCCGTTCTCGTCGTGGGCAACTTCAACGTGGACGTGTCTTAGGCAGATGGCAATGGTCTGCCCTCATTCATGCTCGAACAGTTCGGGCTACAGTGCTACAGCAACGCCAAGGTGTGAAGGACCACGAGACGCTCGTGTTTGGGCTTAGCTTTCGTCAAGGAAACTGTCCTTCCTCATCACTGAACAATTGGCCGTCTACGGTAGTGACCACAAAGCCATAGTCAAGCGTGAAATATTAAAGCACTTCAAAATAGGTATGTATCCTTGGGTTGTACATTTAGATCTACCATTTGTAAGCGTCGCTGGTCACCCACCTTTACAGAGTGCAATGGCTGCCAAATTTATGTATTTTTTTACTTTGACGTATCACATGCGAAAATAATAAGCAAGCGAATAGAGATTCTCCATTAGAGTGGTTACAAAAGTCGCAAGCTCGAGTTATACTGCGAAGTGCGTGGTTTTAATTTTATGGATCAGAGCATATAAAAAAGCCATTTGAATAAAATATGCCAAATCTATCGGCAAACATCAATGCGGTGTTCACGTTGCGTCCTGAAATGTATTTAGCAGCAACACGATACTTCCTACGAGGCATCAGTCTCATTTCACTAGACGTGAGATGCACACATCCTACTGAGCATTTCCTGCACGTTCACCACATGTTCAAGCTTGGTGTGTAAAAACGACAACAGTTTTCTACAGAGGTTAAATGAGCTTCCAGAGAGTGGTAACTGTAACCATTGTCATTCAAGAACATTTGTATAAAAATCAATCATTCTCTTTACTGCATGTGAAAGGCCCGTTCGTGCAAGCCGTAGAAGGCGTCACTGTACCACTCCAATGAACACTAGTAGGGCGTCTGTATCCCCTGGAGTTGCATTGTTATCCCAATATGGCTATATTCAACAAGGCATAATATTTAAATGCCAGAAAATGGGCATTTACCCTGGCACGCGTAACTCTGCGGTTTGGTTGATGCCCAGCGATTACGTTCAATCATTACAAGCATGACAGAAGGCTGCAAAATGGGCGACGAATCTCCTCACCCATATTTAGGCTCCAGCCGCTGAGTGCGTACCGACGCGTCCAAGGAATCTTCGCAGCGAGAGGCGACCCACCGGACAGCAGCAGGGACAGTCTTCTTCTACTTCTACCACGAGGCTGCAGCGCTCGTGCAACCCTCCCATATAAAGGGAGGCAGAATTAGCGTATATAACGCAGGCCTTAGCAGACCTGCGTTAAATGCGCAGGTTCGGGGCCAGAGACCGCATGTTCTCAATTTTCGGCGCGTAGCCCGGATCAAACCGCCTTGCTCTCGATACAATGCCCGGATTTTCACGTCCTAGATGCCGAGATAACGGATCTGGCTTTTGGCTCAATGTCACTTGAATCAAACATATATACGGAACTCTTAAGAGCGACCAGTCGTCCCAGGGGTAAATATCCAGCTGCACGTAGCGAACACATTTTTAGGCTGCACAATCTCCTAGATCAGACCGCGATAATATGTCCAAAAATACAGCTGACACGGGGAAGTGGGGGTTACTGGCGATGAAAGAACTTGTTTTAAAAAATTCATGCAACTTAAGCAGAATAGTTGAAAGCAAAATGGTTTTGTCATTCTAATTATTTTTATTTCATTCTGTTTACCGTTTATTACTGTAATACCACGTTTTTTTAAATCTGCAGGTAAGACACATTCCGCTATCAGAAATGCCACTGGCAAGTTCCTTCTTCCTTTGTTTGCCTTCTTTTAGTTCCTAATGAGTTTCTTCTTACTCCTTAAGCGGCGCATCCAGCCGTGATGCCTCAGCTGCTTACCCACATTGTAGACCTACTTCCGTAACGTCTTTGCATATTATGCGCTGCAATTCCCAGCGCGAGACATCCACGGTCCACTACAGTGCCAACACTGTATGTTATTCACAGTTTACTCGGATAGTTTTCTATGGCAATAAAGGGAAAGTTGTCGGGGTGGAAATTTGCACTTGTATTACTATGCGAAGATGTTTAGCAGCATTTGATAGCGCATTTCGTTTCTAGGAACAGATACTCTCCCATAGCAGCGGTTAGCTGTTCATTACGGCATAATCAACAAAGAAAAAAGAAATTTAGACTACAATATGGTGAAATGTCGTGCACGAAGCACGACATCCCGAAATAATCGAAAGAACTCGTGATCTGAAACGGAGACGCCTAACCATCGTTGCCACGGTTCGTACCTTTTTCGAGATGAAGGACAACAGTGATGGGCTGGAATGTTTCGATGAATGTTCGAGCAATTGGCCCTTCTTCTTTGTCGCAGCAGTCAATGTGCCCTCCTTGTGGCGCACGTGCCTGAAAATAGCCACAAGCACGTTGTCAGGGTCTGCTCAGTACCTGCGTCTCTCAGAGTCGTAACTTGATCCTGAGGCACCGCTACATGATACAGGATCAGTGTGCCGCTTCGAAGGTCACCGTCAGCACGACAACCATGTGGTGTGTGTGGCGATTAGGCGAAAACCAGGTACATGCAAGCCTTGGGCGTGCTCAAAAGTGCATCTACGGATGTTGCCCAGCTGTGCACAGTGCATCTAGACCTTGAACTCACCGTTGCATTTGTTTGTTGTGGATCATTTTCTCCCAATGTCACAGCCACACAGTTGGTGCTCTATCTTACTACTCTTACTCAGCTGCGGCCGTGAAGGACTGGTCTAATGTTTCTAGTGGAAGACGCCAACATTCAAGCAAACAACGCTGTTCTCCTGAACGAGATTCACCAACCATCGATGCTGCAACTCGCTATTATGCCTGCATGAGTCGACAAATGCTAGGGTAACCCTGTTGTACCTCGTCTTTGATAACGAAAATTTGAGCCGCAACAGGAGGTATAAAACTACTCAACTTAGCGATCACGATGGTGTCATTGCTACTCTAAAATTAAAGGCGATACGACTGGACTGGTGCACAAAGTGTTTTCTTCTCTACCACAAATGACAACGCTTAAAAATAACTCACGATTGCTGTGAATTCTCGCGCTCCACCGCCTCTAAAATGTGCCAGATCCCAGCTCCGCTGAGAGGCCACTGAGCTGGGGAAGGGAAGGGTGCGTTGGAGGAGGATGGTGCTTTTAGGTGGACGGGAGGACTGTGTGTCTGAGCTGGCGGAGGAGGGTAGGTGGAGGCGCGCTTGGTTCATCTCCTCTGGCTTTTGCTGCGGACTCTGTGTGCACTTTGGATGCACCGGGTTCGACTGGTGATCGAAAGACAGAGCGATGCATGGAACAGCAGCGCAAGCCGTGGAAGGATGAGCACCAGTCGACTGATCCCAAGTAGTGTGTAAGCGTTGCGCACGACCTGAAGAACAGCAAAATGCGCGGGCTAGGGTTACCAGTAGACTTCCGAAGAACATGCTGCACGGCTTGCGACAATGCGGGTGTGTCAGGCGAGACGCATTGCTTAGAAAGCCTAGAGTAGGGTGAAGCCCCCTCCAAGTTTTTTCAGCGTTCCTAATAGCACTTAATACTTTATAAAACCTGTAAAGCGGGAACAACATACGAAATAAAATATCAGCTTCTAGAATTAAACGGCAACAATTTCAAACACTCAAAGCATTTATTAAGCACTGTGTGCGAAAGGCACCAAAATGGAAAAAGCGCCCATATACTTGAGCTTAAGCTGCGTTCAGGAAGAGAAAGCTAGCTACAATTTTTTTCTTTAATTGCCCTGTAGTATTCCTCACTCTGTCAAATGTAAAATGCCTTTGAGCCTTCCGGCTATAAAAATAAACGAGGAATTGTGGCAGAACCAATCTCATAATGAATATCGACGCAACGCTGTTCATTATTGAAGCGATGTAGCGACACACCATGCTGTGACCACAGAGCACAGAACGTGCTGCGCCATCTCATAGCCGCACCGTGATGTGCGGGCATGGCGCGCGCGTTAAAGATACTCTCACAAGATTCACAGCGCATATAGGAGGCACGTTTGGTTGTGTGATGCACTGGGGTTGTGTGATGGGGTTGTGTGATGTTGTGATGGGGTTGTGTGATGAGCAGCACATAGCCAATCGCCAAATTTGGCGTCAAAGGGGTTCATGGAGGAACGGCTAACACCCAGTCGCACATACTAAAGATCCATGTTCCCGTCAATGAGGTGGGTTTGTGAGCGGCACATGCCAAGTGACTTATTAGAAGTGACATAAGGTGGCGTGATAAAGGTTCATTAAAGCACCGCGTAGACACAGGGTCATACGCCCAGTGCCTAGGCTTAGCATAGAAGAGGTCCATGGAACAGTGGCACATACACACGAACACTTACCCAATGACCTTGGTTAGTCCGACTGTTTATTATCTACCCAGTTTCATCCGCGCAACAAACCGCAACTGTAATCAAATGACCGTGGACTACGCAATGAGCCAAGTAGTGGAATAATGGTTAGACAGTAAGTCAAACACTCTCCTTAATCTGGGCGATGTTCCTGGAGAATCGTAATCGCAATAAAGATTATATTCAGGCATAGTGTCATTCATATCGCCATGGTGACCTTATGAAACGTTGCCACATGCTCAGTGCAGCACCACTGGTTTCCTCCAGGAAGGCGGATAACCTGACCAGTTGGCATATATTCATGGTTGTTTGGAAACAGAGACAGAAGCAGCAACGAAAAATAAGGAGACACAACGAGCGCTGACTGGAAAAAACTTTATTCACATGAGGAACAAATACGTGAGAACTCATGGAGAGGAGGACACAAAAGGAAAGCGATAATGTGCACTTTCAACACGTGCCGTCCTGATTTAAAATTTCCCACTCTAACGGTGATATCGAAGGTAAATAGCTGTCACTGTCTTTTGTTTCCTGATAAGGGAAGCTTCAACAACCTCCCGAGTTTGCGATTTCCGATTGCGGTACAGCACCGATGTACGTGTGCATTGCAGAATACACCCTCGATTTCTGCAACGAGCAGACAAATGCAAACCCGGTGCAGCATTTAGCGAATTGGTGGGATAGCACAGGCAAACTTTTAAAGAGAGTCCACCCTGCCCAAGGACATCTATTTCTTATTCCTTATCATTTGCAGAGCAACGCCGCTGCGATTTCTTTCATGTAATTTATTTCTCGAGAGCACTTGTTTTTAATAGAATTTCCTTTCTCATGTATGCCCTCCTCTTCATGCCCTCACATTTATTCCTTGTGAGACTAAAATTTCGTTCCAGCCTGCCCTCATTGTGTCTCGTCCTTCTTCCTTGTTTGTGATTACGCGTCCAAACACCTATGAATCCATGTTCTGCAGAGTAACAGATTTGGCTTTCCGCGAAGTTAAGTTCCTTCTGCACGTGTACAATATAACCCAGATGTTATTAAATCCGCCCCCCCCCCCGCTTGTAGCGGCTCGACGTGTCGTTTGTGCCGACGAATAACCAACCCATCGACAAGTGTATTCAGTTATAGGAATGAAGGAAAAGGGCTTTCTTTGTGATTAGTTACACTCTGTGATGATACGGGAGCCCACTGCTTGCAGGAGCAGATCAAATGACTGAGTTCACATCAGGACAAGTCAGCCTTACTGCTCGAATGGTCTCCGATTTCTATGCCGTCTTCTTCCCTAGGCGACTAGACTAGGGAACCTCATGACTATTGCGGTCAATCACAATTGTGTAATCGATAGCAGTATACCACCCAGGATGTGACACTGTTCCTGCGAACACAGCTTCCAATGGTATGGAATAGGTGACCATGTAGCAACTTGGGGACCCAAGGTTGGCGCCGCTCTTGCGTAGGCGTTGACTTGGCACTTTCATCATTACATCAGGCGGTTCGGTACCGGTAAAGGGTACCCGTTAACAATTGGTGTCAACGCTCTGTTGAATTCTGAACACGCGCTGATGAATGGATGAGGTTGCGTCGAGGGAAAAGTGTAGTAAATGGTCTGAGCCGTGTTGAGGCGCAAAAGACACATCCGTCGCCAAGAGATTCGACCTGAAGGTGACCAGCTGTCGGATTGCCCGAAGCGTCGATGTTTGCCCACCGTGCCAGGAATTGTTCTAAAAGTGATAGCTTATGTCACACTTCATCTCAACGGCAAAGCGCTCGCTATGTTGTCACCTTCACCCTGATAATATTGTTACAAGCATGAACACACTCCGGTCAATGTGCCTTAGCGATATGCCTACTGGACTCTATGCTCCCTGCATCGATTTACTAAGTTTTACCCACTCTCTCTCTTACTCCTCTTTTATCGTGGTCAGCTATTGGTAAGACAGAAATAGGATGCCTATCTCAATAATACCGACAGCGATTCGTACAAAAGAGGTTCCTAAAAAAATACCGTGGGTTCATTGCTTAAAACCTTGCCTCTGGCCGCTTGAATTCTTACTCTCGCTCCCGCTTGACCTCGAATTCCTGCAAAATCAGACTCTATCTAGGCAGTCTCACCCTTTTTCCTGACATTTCCTTAAGCCATGCAAGAGGGCAATGGTTGCCCTCAACCATGAATTTTGTGTCTTCATTAGAGTATCCTAGCCTTTGAACGGTCAATATAGTGCTAAAACACTCTTTCTCCGAGGTGCTAAACGCCATTTCTCGCCGTGTCAGTTATCGACTGAGGTATAGCACAGGATGCTCTCGAAAGCGTTCATTAAGTTGCTCAAGGACGACATCAAGGCCAGGTTTGCTGGCGTAACGCCAGACAATAAATCTTCGGCAAAAGTCTGGTGAGACAAGCACTGGTCGTGAAAACAAGGCATCCTACTCAATACAATCATCAGATTCCGAATAAGGCTTCACAAGTCTTCTACTTTTGTGCAGCTCACGCACTAATATTTTCTCATAGTAGAGAAATATTCCTAGAGAAATAACCAAGAAAACATCGCGTAAATGACGCGCTCAAAACTAAAGAAAATTTGGGGCGTATTTCTGAAGACTTCCACGCATGCTCTAAGCGATATTCAGAACACTGTCGTTTTATGAATATACGTGCGAGACCCGCAGAGACGCCTTGTTTCTCTGTGTCGGAGCAAACCACGCCTTACAGCAACAGCACAAACGCTTCCTAAATTGTTCTGTTAAACAACGGCTCCGCTAACTAACGCGTCATTCTCCCAAAGAAAAAACCTCGCGGCCACTTGTGAAAAGGGAACTGAGACTCAAGCGCACCAGTACAGGCCTTCAAACAAGAACCTAGACTTGGCAGCGGAAGCGTATCTCACGCAAAAAAAAAATGAAGCTTAACCGCTTCAAAGGAAGAACGCCATATCGATAAAAATAAGTTTTAAAAATTATGTGTGCACAAGGTTTCTCTTTCAGAATGTAAGTGAGCTACTCAAGCAATCAACCTAAACAAAGCTCATAACTCTATTACCGAAAGGATCTTTCGAACAAAAAGCGTGTAACTTGACACTCTAATGACAGAAACAAGCAGTTCCCACAGAACACGTACAGCACTTTTAATTCTAAAGGCGCTACGATTGCGTCATATCTGTGAGCAGTACAGGAGGAGGACGTTGTTTGCATGCTCTTGTGAAATTTCGAAACCATGCAATACAAAGGGCGCAAAAGGCATTGCCCAAGCTAGAGACGTCAGATACCTTCGTTCTGTCAACATGTCTTTTTGGCATTGGTCGGCGAATTCACTGCCTTCTATGGCCACTTCGCATCTCCTTAGCGCCGCGCTCTGCCGGCTCATACAGGTTGCACCTGAAAAGGAACCCAACGTGGGGGAACATGAATGCCCCCTGGCTTTTGTCCTTCTGCGTGCAGAACGTCGCTTTCTTTTCTTCCTCGTCTTGCGGCTCGAACACGCACTTACCTGAAACATTCCAAGCCATAAGCCCGGCTTTCTCTTTCGCAACGGTGGATGGATGCATGAAAAAAACTTTATTGACGTCCATCGGAACATTCACTAGCACGTAGTGGGCCGCTCCCACGTCGGGACAGAAAGAACTAGCCTCGCACCCACGTCGCGGGACAATTGGACTCCCCAAAGGTCGGCTTCGAAATCGGGACTGTGTAGAGCAGCCTCCTACGATGGCCATCTCTTTTAGCCTTTTCCGATTTACTCTGGCGCGTTACCATCTCTACTGCATTCCTGAATTTGCGACACCTTGTTCTTTTAAAAGGCTATCTGCTACAAGTTTTCGAGTATCTTTTCTTTCTTCCCTTTGGCAACTCCTCAGCCAGATCAACTTCCTGAAATGTTATCGGCGAAATCGGAAAGATTTTCTCCTTCAGTTTAATTACTTCTCCTGATCCAGATGTTTTATCCTGTTTCTTTGCACTGTGTTCGTCGTCGTAAATCAGCGCCGGACTTTCTTCATCAATTTCTGTGGGGGAAATCAGAAATATTTGCTCCTCCAACTTAAATACTTCTCCGGAGCTAGGCTTTTCATGCTCTGTTGTTGTGGTTTGCTGCCCCCGAGGGCAAGATTGCAACCGTGGAAAAGGCTTTTGATCTTACAGGGAGCTACTGCTCTGTCACTGCAAACCATGATTTGCCATATGGTCATCGGCCAGCAGTGCAGCGCTCTTTGCATGCACACCTTCCAGCCCGTCCTTTACAGAAAGGCGCGTGTTATGCATCAGGGTCTCGTTAAATCGCTCTAAGCAGTTTAAATGGCCCGTTTACTGATGTTATCCGCCCCAGGTCCTTTCACCCACTCTGCAAAATTATCCATCAGGCGACACGCAAACGCGACAAAGCTCTCAGTAGACTTCGTTTTGGTCTTGAAATCTCCACCGAAATTCCTTTGCAGCGAGCCCTTATTATGCGAACAAACTTGCGCTTACTTAGCTGTACACGCCTGCCTCGAGTGCACTCAGTAAAGTTACAACTTGTGACGCTCCTCCTGGCAGATACTCCAGGAACTTCTCCGGCAAAGTGTGGTGGTGAAATTATCACATCTCACAAATCCATTCAAAACTACTCAGGTAAAGAGCGAGTTCGTTACCCGTTTTTACGGCTAAATCAAACTCGCAATTTGCACGCTATCAATGTGTGGCGGCGCCGCATCTACCATGCGTGCTGATCTCCCTTGCTCTAGTGTTATTTTCGCCCGCTCAATTTCTGCCCGCTTTTGTTACATCACTTCCTGCCCCTTCTCTTCCTAGTTGTGTTCCTTCTTTTCCTCCGTTCCTTCTGTCTCAAGACTTATGTTTTCCAAGGCATCCGTGAGCTGGTCCTGTAACTTCTCCCTGTAACTGCTTTATGGTACCCCTCATTCAAGTTTGCTCGAGTCGTTAAAGACTCAACTGTGGTACTTCTGCCTTACTGAGCCACGAAAAGGAGTTCTGCTGATCCTGGATCCACAGAAGTCGCTCTTGCGCCCACAGTTTACCTCGAGCAGCCAAGGTTCGTCTCTCTCAGCGGGACGTTCACACGTCCGCCGGTGGCAGATCGCGGGGACTGCCTTTTGCGGCTCTTCCGTAAAGCTTCCTCGAGTCGTGCAAGACTCCATGCAGTTTCTACGACGGTTGTGCCTGCCTAAGCCGCCTAAAGGACCTCTGCTGATTTCAGATCCACGGAAGCTACTTTTCCGTCTACCGCTTACACCTTGCTTACGAAGATGGCCAGGTCCGTCGATCACAGATGGTGAAGGACTGCCTTCTTGATCATACGGCTTTTAACCAGTTTGGTTTATCTCGAGGCGGTTATGGGCCAAGAATCCACCAAGCACATCGACTAGTACGTAGAGCAGTGGGCACGGAAGAAAAGGTTTTTTTTTTACATTAGTTACACTGGCTTCTGGAACGCAAGTCCCTCCCATGCAGGAGCATATTAACCGCGTTACGTCACATTACGACGCGGCATCCTCACAGCTTGGATGGGCTCCGTTTTTGATCCCGTCTTCTTCCCTGGGTGACAGACTAGGGTATCTGATGACTATATCGCGGCCAATCACAATCATCCAATCAGTCGCAATATCCCACCAAGGATTTCACGCCGTTCTGTCAAACTCCACCTCCGATAGTATGGAATAGGTGACCGTATAGCAACCTGGAAAGCCAAGGCCGGCGCCGTTTTTCGTTAGTCGTCGACTGAGCCTTTTGCAGTGTTAGTGCGGGCTGTAAGTACACGTAGTGGTGCCTTTTGTGGCCCCGTTAACAATCGGTGTCAGCGATGCGTTGACTTCTGCATAGGCACTGAAGAATGAGCGGAGCTTTTTGGTGCCAAATGGCCAATTATTGTCCTTGGCCATGTTCATACGTAAGATCCTGCATTCAGGCGTTAGAAAAAGTAATTCGTCGAGGTGTGAATTTTAAATATTTTTCTTATGCGCCAGCATCAAGCAATGTCTTCTATTCGACCAAAGAAAATACTAGGAAGGTCATAACTTATCCTTCACTCAGCTGGCCGGTTTTTTGCGGAATGATTCAGTGGTATGAAATCAAGAACATGTACTGCAAAAAAAAAGAAAATATTATTTACGCTATTATGCTTTCTACTCTTGCGAAATGGGTTGTTCCATTTTGTTATATATATGAGCTTGCAAGAGATACAGATGGCAAAACAAACAAAATACTGAATATTACATGTGCCAGAACATAAGCTTTAATGACTGAAACTATTCTTGAGCATAAAGATTAACTCTGTGTAACATAATCAGCATGGATGCATTCGAACGGCGCCTGGCGAGGGTACTTGTTGACAAATTGGGTGAGGAACTTGAGGTGCTTGGTGCGAGTGTATGAACCATGCATCCTGGGCTCGCAATTGCTGGGAGCGTAATCGTAGTTGACGTCATAAACAGCCAAGGTGTGGTTAACTGTGTGGTAGTAGTACTTCACGCCAGGGAACTGCATGAACGAGAGCACAAATACAGCACAGTTACTCTATGCGCGTTTTTTAATGAAAACGTACGCATATTTATAAGCTGCTCATTCTACGAGAAGCTGATGAATTCGCAATAAGGCACGGATACTCTACAACGGACCTCATCAAATGGTAAAGGAACGCACGCACACCTTCCCCCTTCCACACACATGTGACACATGTACACACGCTCTCTCTCACGCACACATACACAAACACATATACACACATACACACATGTTCCAAAGAAAAGTCAACAGGCAAGCGCCACTCATATCTTTATTCAGCGACGCCATGGTGGAATATTTCTCCAATGTGTGCACATCACCAGCTGCACTATCATAAAAAAGCTCCAAACATTCATTGATAATGACCTTCTAATACACGCCTCAAGGAATGCAGGTTTTTACAAATAAAAAACAGAACATGGCAAAGAAATTCTACGCAGGCCCGCGCAAAGTGAAGCTTGCACTGAATGAATCATCAGTCAACTGAGACGTTCTCCATTCGAAAAAAATAATTGGTCGCCCCCTCCTTAAGCGATGCAGATGTAAACAAGAAACGACAACCGGGAAGGCAGACTGATTGGATGAAGGTAGCCATGAGCTTAAAATGGATGTAGTGCATGTTCGTAACGGCAATCCCCACAATACTACACTGCACCACGCCTCGCTGTGTACTGTTCCATATGCAATCTTTCCAGCCAGAAGAAAACAGAAAGGAGGAAGCACGGCAGGCAGCGAACGACGCCAGGGAGACCGAGCCCAGCTAGAAAAAGAAAGCGCCTGAAAGAGCCGCGACGAAATGTCTCAGCAAGTCTGGATTCTTGCTCCGTGATCCCGACGCCGCCACTGAGGAAAGGGCTGGCTTCATGGAGTGCTCACTTGTCAAGGCTGGCTGCGAGACGTAATGCTTTCTCCTAACTTTCTGCTTCTCTTATGAAAACCATGCAGCGCCTCTAGACGCCTCCGGCGCCACGCACCACAGCGGTGAAGGCAGTAGATCCGCAACAAATTCCGGATCCAAGATTTGAAGTGCATGGTGTCCTGTATCTGCCTTTTGAATGTAGCTGTCGGAAATGACAAAATTTCAGCTTACTATAAGTTACAGCTTGAGTGATATTGTGAACAAACAGAAGAAGGAATCCTGAAGCAATATTTTTTTAAAGCTTGTTTGTGACTAACAAGCGTACGTAATGTGGTCACGTAGAAACGGTGGGAGGACCTCGTTGTGTTCTCGGAGCTTGTCCGGATGCTTCCATTTGTCTGCCCCGATAACAGCTGTAGCTTTTGACTCAAGGTTACTTGAAGGTCGTCTACAGCAGCAGCTAAAAAGTATTTCATGCTAATACACATATGAGTTTTCTGCATACATTCGCGCCATATTCGGGGGGGGGGGATAAATCGTTCCTCGCTAACGAAGCAGAAGCGTCGCTGGTGCATTCAGCTTCGTTCATTCTTCACACTTTGTCCTTTGCATGGAGTGTGCGCGTGTGTATGCGCTCATTCATTACGCCATGCATGCAACTACTAGGATCTTGCGAAGTTCCTGTAAGAGCTGCTTACTCTCACGAGCATCGGACATCAAAGGACGATGATCGATATAGGGGGCGCTGATGTTGGGAAAGGAAAGTTTGGGAATCAGGAAACGGGTAATTTATGCTGCTACTGCTTACTTGCACCATCTCTTGCTGTGGGAGGGACTTGTAACTGCTGTCAGACTTCGTTACACGTGGACAACTTCGAGGTGTGCAACGGTTTAGCAAGGTGAAGCGACATAAGTGACACTTGACAAATGGTGATAGTTTAGGGCAGCGTCTTGCTTCGTTGTTTTCCTCAAAAGTTGTACAATAATTTTCGTTTCCTTTGCCGACGTTAAAATGACAATAGGCGTTGTGATGGCATAGCTGTCAACGTAATTTCTTCAATTGGAACAGTTGCGGTGAAATAGCAAGTTTTGACATTCACTTTTCTGTTTTGCGCTTGTTTAGCATAGAATCAAACTATATTTTACGTATCACAATTAGCATGGTCCAAAAAGATGCAGTTGATGATGATGATGTGTCGTGTTTCATGGTGCAAGGGCCAATTGTGGCCAAACAGCACCAGAGCAATGGTAATAATGCTCTGAAATGGTGATACGTAAGGTGTTTTAAGTAGTATGGCTGTAAATGGACTTAAAATTAGCGCAAGATGTTTAAAACTGTGCAATAAATGTAGGATCGTGCACGCATTCAGGAATTAAATGTCTCAGAGTTGACGGTATTCAGATATAAACAAGATGAGAACAGTGCCTGTGAATAGTCATGCGATAGTCTCAGTTGGTGTATATTTATGCAAGGCTAGAGGATGTTGCTCGGTCTCCAGAATAATCAAACACCTGCTGATCACATGCAGTGAGATCGACGACAACTATAATATGATAGCAATTCTTCTCTTCCATGTAAAAGGGACGGCAGCAAACCGATCATTCATGACTTCGTGCCTCGCTGGCGCGGAAATTTTAAGGTGCGGTCAACACCATGGTCTCGATATTAACGAATACTGGTTTATCACCCGCTCTTATATTAATCTTTCTTTTCAATGTTGTAGAAGCACCGTCAAAATATTGCATTTCGTCCTAAACTTTCTTTTGAGTACACCTTTAGGTGCTCCCTTTCTACCTCGTTTTCGAACAGACTGAATGGTTATTGGCGTGAGATATATCGACTTTCTCTATTTGCTCACCCTATCCTCAGGGGACCGGAAATCTCCAAAAACGAGCGTTTTCTTTCTCCCTCGAGACTTATCGTATGTAGCCGCATAATTGTCATCGAACTGTGTCTCCATGTGTCTCAAATATGCCGAATCTGATTCGTTGCAAACCTGGAATAAAATACAAAACATAACGTCACTGGTAAAATTGAAACTGCAATTATTGCACCGCAAAATATTACCATTACAAAAAATATTGCATGTTGTATCATGCACATAACTATCGGTCTTTCGCAGGACCACAAAAGCTACTACAGAAGTGTCATTCACTCTGCAAAGCACGAATTGTTCAACGACATTGAGTCATTCTCGTTCTCCTATGCATGATTATTTGAGATTATACAGCTTTTCTAAAGGAAGTGTAAATGTAGAAAAGGTGGCATTACTAAAGGGGAATTCCTAGGCGAGTCTGACACACCTTGCGGACAAGTTACCTGAGCTTCAGAAGACTAATGAACAGAATTTATTAAAGTCGCTTTAGTACAGGTTTTGGGGCCGTTGCTTATGTAGTGAATTTCGAAGCACTCCCTTCTTGTCGCAGTTTCTTTAAATCCTGAAAGTCGGGTAAATAGGAGGTACTCCTCATTTAATTTCAATGGTAAATCCAGACAGTATTGTAGCCTACCGACATGGTAGCACAGAAAAGGCGGGCCCGCCATCCTATAAGACGGAAATGTCCCAGGACGAAACGCCCGGCGTCGCTCTAAACTGAACCTTTCGGCCAGTCACAGCAAAAAGTGATACGGCGAGCTTCTCTTCGCAAGCATGTGTTGCTTGTGCAGTGTCACTTTTTGCCGCGACATGAAATCATTCAAGTTTCATCTGACACATCGTGATAGAGCGTTTCCCTTTGATGTAGCAGAGGGACGTGCTTGGTTATGATATAGTGACGTGGTTGTTATGGTCAAGAACACAGTGAACAACATTGAGGGATGAAACTACCTTTTCATTGGGTGACTCTGTTCCCAGAAAAGTAAGTGACACTCTGAACGGAATGATAGCTCCGACCACAACCGGAGATCGTCGAGAATCTGATCTACCTGTCAAGCACAATTCACGTCGCCCATACAAGGAGATCACACAAGGTTCGGTGACAAGCAGCAACAAATAGAACCATCGTAAACATTCGGGTGTGTTCGAAACATGCGGGCGCGTCTTGCGCTGAGCGGTAACTTTAGGCTGTTAGTGGTCAAAATTAAGTGCCCGAAAAAAGGGTAAGTACACGTGTCAATACTGCCTTGAGTGATCTTTGAAATGTTATGACACTTTTTTCCTAATTAGGTGCGATTTTTAAAATTTAGGAAGTATGGGTACCATGAAATGGGACGGCCTCTAAATTTGCCATGTACGCATGTGGGCACAAAGAAAAAATATAAGGACTGAATTTCTGATGTTTATTCATGTGAAGGTCACGTTACTAGCAGCAAAGTATGTCCGTTTCGCCCAACTTACATTTGCTAAATGGCGTGTTCACAGAGTTTATAGCTTTTTATAAAAATCTGCATGCTTAAAAGGAAAACGATCCTCTACGGAAGACAAAGAACATGAAACATATTGCCCTCCAAATATCTAACATAGCAAATTATTTACTTTGTAGAGTCGCATTGGAACCGTTATCGCATCACCAAGCTCTTGAGCGCATGAATGAAGGAATGGTTGCAATTTCCCTCACTATGAGAAGCAGCTAATCTATAGTTGGTGAACGAAAACACGCAGTAGCGTTTCACTGCTACGTGTGGTCTACTTTGTTGCAATATTTGAAGATGCCCTCGAGCAACCTTATTTAGCGACATCTATAAATAGACATGCTCCTTAAGCAGCTGAAATGCAGAAGGCCAAGCATATTTTATTGGCCAGGGGAACGCCGACGCGGTTCACTTGCGCGCAAGTGCGCTAACGTCGGGCTCCGCAGTTTCTATGTTTTCCTGGTGGTCCAGTTTCTGCCAACCGCCCAAAGAGCACAAAATTCCATCCATGAATTCAATACATCCGACGATACCAAGTTTTTGCACCTACGACCCAATTCGGTGGATTCACGACTGAAAGAAGACCTCTATCACGTGGCAGCCGATACAAGCCTTCCGAGGAGTAAAGGATGGCGGCGGTCCCTAAACCGTCGACGCCGGCGAATACGCACGATGCATCGGCGACGCTAACGCAGACGGCGGCCCGTACACCGTCGTCCAGAGGGGACAACAGCTCTGCGCGTGCCTCAAGGAGCCGTGAATCGACTGCAGAAGAGCGGATGGATATTTCTAACGTCTAACCACGTCCGAAACCGGCCACTATGGTCAACGAGCAAGCCAACGACTCCCAACGGTGGACCCGCATGACAACGCGCTACACTGAAGCCTATGACGAGGGCTGCGGCATTACCCGTCGTGGTTGCTTAGTGGCTATGGTGTTGGGCTGCTAAGCACAAGGTCATGGGATTGAAGCTCAGCCACGGCAGGTGCATTTCGATGGGAGATTAAGGCGAAAACACCCGAGTACTTTGATTTAGGCGCACGGTAAAGCACCCTAGGTGGTCTATATTTCCAGAGTTGGCCACAACGCGTTGCCTCATATTCAGAAAGGGGTTTTGGCACGTAAAACACCATATCTTAGTTAAATTTTTTTAGAGCTGGAGGACGGCGCCGCTTTCTTCCAAACAAAGCAGCAAGCTAGGAAGCGCCAACAAGTGGCGAGGAACGGCCCTTGTAACTCAAAGGAAGACAAATCAAAATTTCATCATCGAATCAGAAAATTCCAAAAACTACCACCCCTGCCGCACGACAACATCAGGGTGACTATACGACCGCCCAGGGCCTACCGATGCGGACTCTGACAAGCCCAACGTTAGCCGACGCGCCCATTGAGTGTGCCAAAAGAAAGTTACAGGTGAGCAGTTCTTGCTACGCATGAAAACGGCTAGAACATCGCGATAGAGTCGACCCCATGCACGAAGGTGGCAAAGCACTTGCGCAAGCTCACATCGAAGGTGGTAAACGGCAGGCCACACGTGGTAAATGCGTACGTTGCCACAGACGAGGGGCAGTACGCGGGGACCTCCATGGACTGCCGCCTCGCACTCCTCCGGAGTCGATGAAGAGAAATCTCCGCTACGAAAGAAAGAAGATGACGAGTAGGACGTTCGTGCCCACACCGGCTCCTGCTTTCTTCGATATTTTCGTTGAGAAATTCATCTCAGTCTCTACGATTTCTGCACCAACGGATACCAACTGTTCTACAATGGGTGGCCTTTTCGTTGGTTTTTTGAGCTGCTTCTCTTCCGTGACGCCACGCTCCCCTCAGTCTGACGGCAAGGCCTAACCAGCGATCGCCGGGCAGAGTTAGTCCCGCCTCGTCATGGCAGAGAAAATGGTTGTTATAATGGATAGAGACGATCTTCCACTGGAAGAATATGGTGCGGAGCACGGCTGGCGCTCCGCCGCTGTCAAGAAAAATGCCCTGCGCGTCTCTCGTCGCGACAGCACCCGCGAAGCGGCAAGCAGTGAGGGGCACCGCGAGCGTCTCAATGGCAGCAGGAAGCCCATTAGCCTAAAGCACAAGATCATCAAGTCGTCGCGAATGCCTCAGCTCCCGAAGAAACACTGGAAGATTATCGCCCGCCCCAGGGGTGGTCTGGATGTCCAGAAAACGGGCTCCGCTCGGCTTGGTCGGGCCATCGCCGCCGCGGTAGGACTCACGTCCGAGCAAGCTAGCCATGACATCGTCTGCCCCAACGCAACACAATATATTATCGTCCTCAGCACCGCCTCTCGCGATAACGCAGTTGCTTATCTAAAAATGAATTGCATCACCCTGGGAATCAAACAGTACGAACTCAGCACTCACGAAGCCGTGCCCCACGCCACGTGTAAGGGTGTCATACGTCAAATTGATGTGTCGGAGAGCCAGGTCGACCTGGACAGAAGCATCCTCAACGAGAATAATCCATTAGCCCTGGAAGCCAAGCGAATCAAGAATAGCGAAGTGGTAGTCATCGGTTTCGACGGCTAAAAGGTCCACAACTTCGTTTTCTATGGCTCGGCGCTCGTCAAGTGCTCCTTGTACCTCAGGCAGCACGACTGCTGCTACGCCTGCGGTAGACTAGGCCACAGAGCCGACGTCTGCCCAGCGCCGGAGGACAAGCTATGCAGGAATTGTGGGGCCAACAACCCCGACGACAACCACACATGCTCGCCTACTTGCAGACTCTGCGGGGACCCGCACACCACAGCGGACAAGATTTGCAAGCAAAGATTTCAACACCCGTACATCGTTCGACAGAGAAGAAGGGAAAGAAATGCAGAATCCAGGAATCGAGGCCTGTCGCCAGCACAGACAAGCGCCGACAGCGAACCGGCTAAATCTTCGAGCAGGCGCTCCCACTCGAGAAGCCGCTCGAGGTCCAGGAGCTGTTCCCGGTCCAGGTCCAGGAGTCGTTCCAGGTCCAGGTGCCGGGGCCACTCCAGATCGCGAAGCCACTGCCAAGGCCCACAGAACAGGGTCCAGTTCGAGGAGCCAACCGGTGCTGGGAAACAAGGCGTCACATGGGCAGACAGGGTTTGGAGTGGAGGGAGAACTGCCTTAAAGGTAACTGGGGGTGCGGCGCCAGAGCATGGTTCGTCTGAAATAGCCCAGCTTAGGAAATAAAATGCCGAGATGCACAGCATAATCGACTTATTGCGAGCCGAAATAGCAGAGCTCAGAAAGGCTAACCAAACTCACCGCGCTCCAGTCCGTAGTTCTACCCCGTCAGAAATCCCTTCGGCGACCCCCCTCTGTCCAACCCCCTCGGGGACCTCACGCCGTTCCAGTCCCTAGTTCATCCCCCTCGGGGACCCCCTCTCCCCAAACCGCAGACGTTCCCACGGCCGTGGATGCAAGCCACACGGGCAACCCAGCCAAAAGAAAGGCCGTTCCCAGCATGCCCGAAATTGTACCGGCTAAAGCCAAGTCCGAAGTAAAAGAAATGTTGAATTCAATCTGCTACGAGATCAAGAAGATTACCGAACGACTATCTGCAGTGGATCAGCGACTCTTGTTCGTGGATCAGAAGTTAGACGCGCAAAGTGTAAAAATTCAATGCTTAGAAAACAGAACACCAGAGATAGAGTCCAAGGTGCCGGAAATGGACATCAGGACGTCGACTCACATACGTCCCGTTTACTTCACGGATGGCACGTTGGTACCTACGCCACCACCACTGCACATTCCCGGACCGATTAATAGAACCATCTCCCTCGAGACCCTAGCAGCAACGCCGGAAGGCGCTCTAGACAGCAAGGATGGCGCCACACACCCAATTTAGGATTTGGCAGTGGAACTGCAGGGGGCTCAGCCGTAAAAGATGCACCCTGCAGCAGTTTGTTCGCACTCACAAAGAAAAGCCACATGTCATATTATTGCAAAAAACGATGACTGATCAGGTTTCACTTCAGGGATACAAAGCTCTTGCTCTCCGTGGGGACGGCAGAGGAATCTGCACATTAGTCAGCAGCAAGTTCACTTTCGTCGCACACGACCTAGGGTTCCGGCCTAGCAAGACGGAGTCCTCGCTAGTAGAAGTCATCCCAAGCCAATCCAACATCTCTAGCATTTTTATACTTAACGTATATAGCAGCCCGAGCGATCACAGACAACGTTTCAAAACCATCATCCCTAGGGCAAGGAAACTCGCCGGAAACTCTCCACTGGTTGTGGCCGGCGATTTCAACGCCCCCTTTCATGCGTGGATCTACACGCACGACACGGTGAAGGGCAGAAGCCTGTGCCAGGAGGCGGGAGATGCGGGACTCTCTCTATTGACGGACCCAGCCTTTCCCAGCAGACGGGGCACCCCCTCGACCAGGGACTCTGTCCCGGATCTCGCCTTTGTTAAAACGCTGGCTAAGCCATGCGGTCGAATCTGCTCACAGACCTCGGTAGTGATCACTACATAACGGTCACCAGCTTACATGTGGAGCAGCAAAGAAAGAAGGCGTTCTCGGTGCCCGACTGGGACAAATTCCGTGAGATTCGCAAGGCCCGCGCCGCCCGAGGAGAAAAGCCGGAGAGTCTCGTTCAGTGGTGCGCACTAATTCTGCAAGATGTCTGCTTCACCACCAAAACCATAGAGATGGATCTACAGACAGACAATATGGATAGCAGGCTAGCGCACCTTCTCGAGGCTGAGCAATCAGTTCTCGAGAGGTAGCCGAGATCAACAAGCAGATCGACGAGCACTGCCAAGCCCTGTCTAGGCAGCAATGGGACGACATTTGCAATTCAATTGAGGGGCAGATGCGCACAGGCGGGAAGTGGAATCTTCTCAAACATTTGCTCGACGACTCCAGCACCAAGTCAAACCAGAGAAGTGTCCTCGCTAAAGCGCTCCACGAAGCCAAGAAGTCGTCTTCGGAAAAGGACATGCTGAAGATGTTGGCTAAGAAGTACCTGCCGCTCAAAACTGTGGCCGATGATGCGGCATACCCAGTATACAAAGGGAAGCCGAACTCCGCGCTGGACGAGCCTTTCAAAATCAGTGAAGTCGGCGGCGCCCCACACGACCTCAATGGTAGGTGAGCCCGCGGCTCGGATCACATTAACAACAAGGCTCTCAGAAACCTAGAGGACGCATCGATCGAGTTTCTAACAGATGAGATAAATGGGATTTGGGAGCAGGGAATTGTACCGGAAGAATGGAAGTTGGCGAAGGTCATACTAATCCCAAAGCCCGGTAAACCGCCGAGCCTGGACAACCTCCGCCCAATCTCACTGACGTCATGTGTAGGGAAGGTGGCCGAGCACGTCATCCATAACAGAATTGCCGAGTATATGGAAACCAACGACCTTTTCCCTCACAACACGATAGGTTTCAGGCCAGGCCTCTCCACCCAGGACGCCACGAAGCTTATCAAGATCCAAATCCTGGAACGCTGCACTCGGGACACGAGAGCCATCCTTGGTTTGGACCTGGAGAAGGCCTTCGATAACATCTGTCACGAGTTCGTTCTCGACGCCATCTCCAAACTTGGCCTAGGCTCGTCCTTCCATGCCTTCGTAAGGTCTTTCTTGAGCAAACGATGCGCCATTCTGAAGGCTGGAGATTTGGAATCGGAGAAAATGGAGCTGAGCAGCAGAGGAACCCCCCAGGGCTCAGTCATCTCACCACTCCTCTTCAACATCGCAATGGTGGACTTCTCAGTGTATCTAGGCAAGGTCAAGGGCATCGGTCACACGATCTACGCGGACGACATCACTGTCTGGTGCGTGGGTGGCAGTGACGGACAAGTCGAAGCCGCTCTCCAGGAAGCTGCCGACACTACAGAGCGCTTTCTAACCAACACGGGACTCCGGTGCTCCCCAAAGAAATCGGAGCTCCTTCTCCACAGCCCAAGTAGAAAGGGACGCAAGCCACAGAACTGGAAACCCCCCACTGAAATTGACATTAATCTCTACACCAATTGCGGAGATCCCATTCCCAAAGTCGCGTCCATTCGAATCTTGGGAATGGCACTCGAAGGGGCGGGCACAAATAGCATCACCATTGACAAACTAGCAAAATAGACGGATAGCGTCATCGGTCTAATCAGGCGGGTAGCTAACAGAAGGAGAGGCCTGAGCGAAGAGAGTCTGTTAAGACTAGTCCACGCTTTCTTGTTATGCCATTTTACGTACGTAGCGGCCATTCACGTCTGGAAGAGGGCCGAGCGAGACAAGCTAAAAAGGAGGGGGATCAAGAGCGCGCTCGGACTACCAACTACACACGTACCGACCGAATCCTGCAGTTGGGTATTCATAATACCCTGGAAGAGATTGCAGAAGCACAAGAAAGGGCACAGTTTCTCAGGCTCTCCGGCACCAGGGCGGGCAAACGACTCCTAACTGAGGTGGTCGTCCCCCCGGCAACTGTCGAAGACGCCTGCCAGGGCCTTCCGAAAGAGCAGAATGATCACATCATATTATCGCCTGCCCCGCGCAATATGCATACCGAGCGCAACGTAGAAAGAAGGAAGGCCTGAGCGGTAGCGCTCCTACGCCGCGCAACAGAACTCCCTGCCAGCAGCCGCTTCGTTGACGCGGCCCGTTATGGCAACAGCAACAATTTCTCGGTAGTGTCAATCAACCACAGAGGTTTGTCCGTTAACGCCGCTTCGGTACGAAGCACGTCATCACGTGCGGCCGAGCAAGTGGCCATTGCCTTGGCCCTCCTGGACGACGGACATGCCAATATCTTTAGCGTCTCCAGGGCAGCCATCCGCGCCTTCAGCGTTGGCGCCATGTGCAAGGAACCCTGCCGCATCCTCGACGGCAAAACCATCGCCACCCACACTCTCACGAGGTTCCCCGCTCACATGGGATTCATCATGGAAGGCCCCACAAACCTCAACGAGCTGGCCCACTCCAAGGCGCGAGGTCTCGCTTTCCGCGACCATAGAGAACTCCAACGCCAGCGCGCAGTGGTGGAGAACAGAGATCAACCGACCACATACAGCGAAATTGCGCAGCACTTTTATCTCGGCAGGCGAGACTTTCCCCTTCCACACAAGAAGTTAAATAGAGCGCAGGCATTGACCCTCAGATAACTGCAAACAGGTTCATATCCCAACCCGGCTTGTTTCCACAAAATTTACCCCGACACCTATGCCACTAGTTCTTGCAGGCACTGCAATGACATCGCTAGCCTACACCATATGCTCTGACGTTGCCCCTCGTGACGAGGCCAAGAAGAAATCGACGAGGACAAGTGGCTCTCCGCTATCAAGAGCCCCGATGTCGGGGCGCAACTATGGGCTGTCCACAGGGCCCACGATGCGGCGGTCGGGCAAGGCCTGACTGTCCCAACGTAGGAGCGGCCCGCAGCGCGCTGAGTCGCGTACCTCAGGACGTTATTAAAGTTTTGCATCCATCCATCCATCCAAATCTCCGCTACGTTACGCAAAACGTTGAAGTGACACAGGCGAGCGTGCTAGGGGACTCTAAAAGCGCGGTTATCACCTTCTATGGAATTTTTGTCCCCCGATACATGCATTAACAGGGGTGGCGAACTTGCTTGTTACCCTTATCGCAACACGGCACAACTGTGTAAAATGAGCCAACAAGTCGGAGATCGGACCACCGTTACCCGCAACCAGAATTTACAGCCTGCAAAATCTGAGGCACCCAAAAACCACCTGAAAGGCACGACAGCAGAGCGCGGTGCCCTCCATGTGGCGGCCAACACGTTATTGTGGACTGCAGCTGCAGAGAACAACTAAAGCCAGCTCAGCGCTGCCTCAATGATAACCAGAAGAAAACCCAGATGAAGGGAGACACCGCCTCGGTGTCCTACAAGGACTGTCCAAGTTGGTTCACGTCCGAGGACGCGCAAGCGTGCTTCTTCGTCCTTCTGAAAGGGATACGGCAAAAGGATACGTCCTTCCGGAAGGGGCCTTCCGAAAGCGATAAAGCAAGACCGACATCCCAATCTAGGTCCAGGTCAAGATCCCGCGCCATATCAAGAACGAGATTCCGATACCTTAGAAATAACACCAAGGTCCCAGCCCACTCAAACAGGTAGTAAAAAACAAACCACAGTCTAAAGCGGCTGCTGGCGAAACAGTATCGGGGGCGTAACCGCAGGTTAGCTACGCTCAGGTCGTATCTCCCTATTCCAAACAAATTACTCAAACTCCAGAATATTGTTACGTAGGAAGACGCAGACGAAAAGCTATTTACAAGTATATTTACAAGGAAATGCGCCGCACTTGGCCAAGAAGCAACAGGCCGCGCTAGCCTCTAATCGTCGTCGTCGTTTTCACTGTGCTCGCCTCTTTGTCATCGTAAATACTGTTGCGGAGCACTACCCCCGGCTGCAAAAGCGCCGTCCCAGAGCGACTAAACACCGGCCTCGCAAGCAGTGTAGTAGGCCTTGAGCCTACTGACGTGCACAGCATCACTAGGTGCTAGAGTAGAGGACGAGGTGTAACGCACAGGAGCAATTTCATACGTCACAGGCGTCACCTGCCGCAGCACGCGGTTGGGCCATGTGTATCGCGAAAGGAGCTTCTCGTAAAGTCTGACGTGACGAGATGGCGACCACAGCAGCATGAGCGCACCAGGCGAAAACTGTAGGTCGTGGTGGCGGGCGTTGTACTGACGCTGCTGAGTGGTTTGCGAGGCCGTCAGTCGAGTGCGGGCAAGCTGGCGTGCATGGTCGGCGAGGGCGATGGCGTCGCGCGCATACTCGCTGAGATCGCAGTAGGAGGAAGTGCCGTGTCAAGGGTCAATGTCGGTTCTCGACCGTACAATAGATAAAATGGAGAAAATCTGGCGGTGCCATGCCGGGAAGAATTATACGCAAATGTGACGTAAGGAAGGGCAATGTCCCAGTCGTGGTGGCCCTTGGCAACGTACTTGGACAGCATATCGGTAAGAGTGCGATTTAACAACTCTGTCAGGCCATTGGTTTGAGGATGGTATGAGGTAGTCAGCTTGTGTTGAATGGAACAGGAACGCAGAATGTCGGCGATAACTTTCGAGAGGAAGTTGCGACCATGGTCAGTAAGCAGCTGTCGCGGGGCCCCACGAAGCAAGATAATGTCACGCAAGAAGAAGTCCGCAACGTCAGTGGCCCAACTGGTAGGGAGAGCCCGCGTGATAGCGTATCGGGTGGTGTAATCAGTTGCGACGGCTACCCATTTGTTCCCAGAGGATGGCGTGGGAAAGGGACCAAAGGGGGTCTAAGCCAACACGAAAGAACGGTTCCACAGGGACGGTGATCGGCTGGAGATGACCGGCAGGTAGCATATGAGGTGTTTTCCGACGCTAGCAGTGATCACAGGCAGCAACGTAGCGTCGGACGGAGCAAGCGAGACCACGTCAATGGAAGCGGCGTCGGACGCGGTCGTACGTGCGGGCTACTCCAAGATGTCCTGCAGTGGGTGCGCCATGCATCTCAAAGAACACCGTCTATTGTAGATGGTTTGGCACGACAAGAACATCAGATCCGTGAGGGAGGAAGTTCCTTCCGTACAGAATGCGGCCCTGGAGAACATATCGGCGAACGGATGCGTCGGTAGCTGTAGAGCGCCGACACTCGATGAGTGCTCGCAGCGATAGGTCTCGGTACTGCTCATCGACGATGTCAGCGAAGGCAGACACAGAAAAAATGCCATCGGCGGCACTACTGTCGGCGTCGTCAGGCTCGTCTACCGGGTAGCGAGACAGGCAGTCAGCGTCCTTGTGTAGTCGGCCAGATTTCTAGGTGACAGAGTACGAATATTCTTGGCGGCGTAACGCCCAGCGACCAAATCTTCCTGTAGGATCTTTCAGTGAGCATAACCAGCAAAGCATGTGATGGTCTGTGACAACGGAAAAGTGTCGGCCATATAAGTATGGGCGGAACTTCGCAACCACCGAAACTAGGGCCAGACACTCACGCTCAGTGACGGAAAAGTTGCGCTCCGCGGGCGAGAGGAGCCTGCTGGCGTAAGCGATAACACGGTCGTGGCCGCGCTGGCGTTGTACGAGTACTGCGCCCATTCCGTGACCGCTGGCATCAGTACGGACTTCGGTAGGCGCAGAAGGACCGAAATGGGCCAGAACGGGAGGCGTGGTGAGAAGGTTGATTAGAAGCGAGAATGCAGAGGCCTTGTTATCGCCCCACTGGAAAGTGGCGACTTTTTTCAAAAGCTCGGATAGTGGTCGTACTATGGCCGCGAAATTTTTCACGAAACGGCGGAAGTACGAACAAAGACTTATGAAACTGCGAAATCCTTCACACACTTTGGAACAGGAAATTGCGTAAGAGCATGGATCTTGCCTGGGTCCGTTTGCACTCCGTTTTCGTCAACAAGATGTCCAAGGACGGTAATCTGGCGACGGTCGAATTGGCACTTCGATGCATTGAGCTGCAGACCGGCTCGACGAAATACGTCCAGGACTGCTCAGACGCGCTCGAGGTGCGTAGTGAACGTTGGGGAGAAGGCTATAACGTCGTCAAAGTAGCACAGGCACGTGTACCATTTCAAACCGTGAAGAAGGGAGTCCATCATGCATTCAGAAGTGGCAGGAGCGTTACATAGACCGAACGGCATCACTTTGAATTAATAAAGACTGTCGGGTGTTACAAAAGCATTCTCGCGGTCGAGATCGTCCACTGAAATCTGCCAGTAGCCGGAGCGAAGTTCAATAGACGAGAAATAGCGAGCAACGTGGAGACAGGCAAGGACAACGTCAATGCGAGGTAGGGGACACACTACTTTTTTCTTAACCCTGTTAAAGTGCCGATAATCTACGCAAAAGTGCCATGAGCCGTCTTTTTTTTAACCAGTACAACAGGTAACGCCCATGGACTATAGTCCATGGGCGTTACCGATAATGTTCTTTGCAAGCATTTTGCGAACCTCGGCGTGAAAAGCTTAACGCTCAGCCGGTGACACTCAATACAGGCGGCGATGAATAGGAGGGACATCGCCGGTATTAATGCGATGTTTAACAGCTGGAGTTTGGGCCAAAGGACGATCGTGAAAGTCTATAATATCGTGATAGGAAAAAAGAACGTGGTATGTCGGGTATGTCGGGCGCAATCACCTTCTCTAAGTCAACGATGGTACAAGTTGCCGACTGCGATGGTAGAGGAGGATCAGCTGAATCGTTGTCTACTGCAATAGATGCTATTGAATGACCGTCAAAAGAGCAAAGCTGGGACAGAGACATCCCACGCAGCAGCACTTGTGTCGTCAAGCCAAAGTTGACCACTGGCAGGCAGACGCAATTCGCCGTAATAGATAACACTGTATGAGGTACTGCTATCCCGTGTGTAAGGAGGACGTCTTGCATAGGAACCGCGATGTAGAGACCGTCGGGGCCTGGACCGTCGGGGATGACACGAACTCAACGTAAGTCAGCGCCGAAGATTGCAAGCGAACGAAGTCGACGGAACTGAGGCCCAGAATAGGCAGACCCAGAATAGGCAGGTCAAGGTGGATAGTACTGGCGGAACAATCTATGATAGCAGAATGTGCGGAGAAGAAGTCTAAGCCGAGGATGATGTCGTGGGGACAGTGGGCGATGACTGTGAATAGCACAATATTGAGTGATCGGCAAAGGAGACGCGGGCGGCACACATGCCAATTACGGGGGCTGTTCCGCCATTGGCGGCATGGACACCAGGGCTCCTGGTGGGCGTGATTATTTTCCTCAGCCGGGTACAAAGGTCAGCGCTCATTACCTACAAATACAGCGCAGATACAGAAACGCCGTCGACTTGCACGTCAAGAAGGTTCAGATGAGTGGGCAATGTCAGTGGAGGATTTGGTGGCGTAAGGAGCAGTGCAGCGTCACCTCGAGACGCTGCATCGTCTAGTTTTCCGGCTGGGAACTGTGTCCGAAGGTAGTCGGTGAATAGGAGCGACAGGGCTGGGGGTAGCGGGATTGTCGTCGTTGAGGCGAAGGCGAACGAGACTAGGGGCGGTTCGACGCAGGAGAATCTGTGGCGGCATTATCGGAGCAGGCGACAAAAGGACAAGAAGGGCCACCTGGGTTGTCAGAGTAGGCACTATAAGTACACCGGTTCGGGGAACTCCAGCGACTGCGACAGTGCCGAGGAATATGCCCGATTCGATGGCAGTGAAAACGAATGGGCTTGTCGTCAGCAGTGCGCCATTGGGACGGGTTGCTGAAACGTGGGGTAACAAGGTGCAGGGCGGGGCGGAATCGAAGAAGCCGTGTCGGTATAATGGCGATGGGCCGAGCAGATGGTGTGAAGACCAATGTTGGCGAACTCCTGGCGGACAACTGCCTGGATTAGGGAAACCGTAACTGCAGGTGCGTTGGAGGGACTGGAGTCCAAGGCAGCCGGATAGGCGGCCTCGATCTTACGCCAGACGATTCTGGTAGCATCACCAGTGTCGTTGGGACGAGGAGCGTCGGCACAGGAAGATGTCGCTGGGGTGTTAAGCAGACGGGCAAACTGCTGGTCGATACGTCGGCTTTTAGCAAGTTCCAGGCGGCGGCACTCTTTTATAACTGCCTCCACCGTCGCGACGTTGTTGAAAACGAGCAAGTTGAAGGCGTCATCGGCAATGCCTTTGAGGATGTGGGAAACCTCGTCGGACTCAGTCATATGTGCGTCAACTTTGCGACACAGAGCCAAGGCGTCCTGAATGTACGTGACGTAGGGCTCCGTTGACATCTGCACACGGCTGTATAATGCCTTCTGCGCGGCAAGTTGGTGACCCTAGGGGTTGCCGAACAAGTCCTGGAGCTTTTGCTTAAGCGAATCCCAACTGGTGAGCTTATCTTCGTGCGTCCAAAACCAAACTCGAGGTGTGCCACCGAGGTAAAAGACTACGTTGGCGAGCATGATAGCAGGGTCCCACCGGTTATTACGGCTGACGAGTTAGTAAAGGCTGATCCCGTCCTCGTCGTCTTCCCCATCTTTGCCCGAGAATACGCCAGGATCACGGGGAGCGGGGAGAGTGATGTAGGTCGTCGAAGTGGCAGCAGGTGTCGGAGCCGGTGGAGTCTAGTTGTCGTCGCCGGGTGCCATGAAGCAAGGCTCGATGTACCATCCACTACGAAGCTCCCTGACGAGTTACAGGGAACGTCCACCTCTACCAGATATGTTACGTAGGAAGACGCAGAGGAAAAGCTACTTACAAGTATATTTGCAAGGAAGTACGCCGTGCTTGGCCAAGAGGCAACAGCCCGCGCTAGCCTCTAATCGTCGTCGTCGTCGTCTTCACCCTCCAAGCCTCTTTCCATCGTAAATACTATTCCGAAGCAATATAAAAAAATAATTGCAGAAAACCACCTTCTAAAAGCTAGCGTGGCCGAGATTACGCAGGAGCTGGCCGCTCTGAAACAATGTCAAAACTAGAGGTAGCCACGGCCAGACCAATAACAAAAGCCAAGGATGAGGCGGAACCAACCGGCAATAGCAAACAGCTTGTCGAAATAATACAACAGAACCTGCTTCTGCTCACACAAATATGTACACTGAAGCGAGCGATACACGAATCGATCAATTACCGAAAAACGCCACCCGCAAGAAAACTAACGACAGCGCCGGGGCTGCGACCCGCCGTCCCAAAGCTCTGGAGACGACGGATAGCGAAGCCGCCAATCATGCCTAGTTATGGAAACAGCTTACCTGAAAAACTCGAGCTGCGACAATGAAACAGCCGCACACTGAAAAACAAACGTGCTTTTCTAACTCAATAGATAGAGTCGGCACTTATACCGCCGGACATTATCTGCATCCAAAAAAATTGGCAGTAGAATACCAAAGCTCCGCGTTTACGACGTTCATTGGAACGCCGTTTTCCCGAAAATCGCTAGTATTGCCAAAATATGATGTTGCGCTATCTAATAAGCACATCCCTGTCTGCGAAATACAACATCAGATAATCACGATAGGGCCATACAAAAGAAACAAAGCAAAAAAAGTTATAAGGAACGCTTACAGTCCGCCCAGGCAGAAGCCAGTAGACTTCAGTCGCCTCGTGGATTTTGCGAGGGAGGAAGCTTTGGGGTAGACAGAATTATGATACTAGGGGACTTCAATGCACAACACTCGCACTGGAATTACCCGAACGACACACGTAAAGCGAAGACACTATTGGAGTCAACAGCACAAAGGGGTCTGGAATTATTAACAGGCCCAGGAATGCCCACTCGCACGCGCAATAGCGTAGCACTAGATACGACACCTGAGCTAACGTTCACCAACGACCCCAACCTACTCATGCGGACAAACACAGAACAAAATTCAGGCAGTGATCAAAACATAATACCATTAGCAATAAACTCCCCGAAATTAGGGAGGACTACAGGCTCCGGCATGATAACGGATTGGGCGGCCTTTAGGGCACAACGGGACCGACTACATGGAGAGGAAAATGCGACACCCTGGGCCCTAAACATTAGGACATACATGGCGAAACAACAAGAAAGGTAAGAATCACAACCGAAACACCGGCACTGGACAGGCGTCTCTTGTACTTATGGGAAGCTCGATGCAGACTAACTAAGATGGAAAAGAGAAACCCACAACAGAAGAATACAATACGCATCGCAGGGATAGCGCAGAAAGTGAGTCAGTGTGCTCAGAGCTTATGCAATAACAAATGGAAATAGTTCTGCGACTCGATGCAGGGGAAACTACATGCGAAGAAGGCGTAGGCAATCCTTCGCCTTAGTAGCATGATGGATCCCGCCACTACGAAAACAGCCACAAACACAACGCTTAAACTGCTAGAGAGCGAATTGGCGGGAACAAACACTCAGCTAACAGTAAAACTTAAAAGAAATCTACGTTGTTGCTGCAACGAACCAATGGTACCTCAAAACCAACTATGAAGGGTCGCCAAATCAGGCATAAGCCGGGTCTATAACGGTATCTGAGGTGTACGCAGCCGCCCAGTCGTTTAAGAAAAACACGGCGCCCAGACCCGATTCAATCACAAATGCAATGATCCTTAACCTGAATCTCAATACCCTCACCCAGGTCCCAAATTTTTCAACAAACACGTCTGAATGGAGGGAGGTGAAGTACCAAAAGATTGGAAAGACGCGAACATCATATTAATCCAACAAACCAGGAAAACCCAGAAACCTACCGAATTTGCACCCCATCTCACTTACTTCGTGCACAGAAGAGCTGTTTGAGAAAGTAGCACAAACAAGATTAAGCAACCGCATAGGAAGTCACAGGCTTCCCGGATTCCATGTTCGGGTTTCGACCACACATCTCAGCGCGAGACGTGTTTCTCCTATTAGAAGTGGAAGCACTAATCTCACCACATGTAAGCGACGAGTCCGTCCTAGCGCTAGAAATAAAAAAAAAGAGCTTGACAGAATATCACATAGCCTCATCCTGGAACAAATCGAGAAAATTCGATGCAGAGAGAAAGTACACCAATATATACACTCTTCCCTCACCGATAGAATGGCAACAATAAGTCTGGGTTTGACCAGGTCAAAACGTTTTAAAATGCCAGACAGAGGCACCCTCAGGGTTCGATACTCCCCCCACTACTCTTCAACATAGGAATGAGGAAGCTAGGTATTTAACTAGGGGAAGCAAATGTCCTGGGAAAAGCAATTTGCACCGATGATATGATGATCTGGGCACATAGAAGCACATATGGAAACAAGCAGGACGCCCTGCAAATAGCCATGTCAAAAGTAGAGAGATTTACTAAAGAAGCAGACATGAAATCCTCACAAGAAAAGTCCGAATTCGTCAAAGTCAGAGCCCCATACTCGAGAAAACAGCAACGAACACATTGAGAGCACACCTTAGTGGCCGGTCCATCAAGGAGGTGCAAAGACTAAGCATACTAGGTCAATGGATGCAAGAGAACGGCAAAACAGATCACACCTTGCCTGACCTAAGGAAAACAAACATAAGCGTGGCGTGCATGAGCCACCGGATGACCAGAAATAAGAAAGGTTTCACGGAAGAAGAAACCACAAGGCTAGTGCAGGCATTTCTCATCAGTCGCGTAACCTACGGGCTCCCGTTCCACAAACTCTCACAAAAAAGAAATAATGCAGTTAAATGCCTTAATACTTGAAGCATACAAAGTATCACTGTAACTACTACGCAATACAAGCACTGAAAAACTCCAAGACAAGGGAATACACAAAACGCTTGAACAAACCGTGATAACATCCATGATACTCACGCAGCGAGAAAGGCTAAACTCATTAGAAGAAGGCAAAGCCCTACTACAAAGGGTAGGCTATCCCCTAAGACCGCAACACTCCGGAGTGCAGACACTTCTAAGAACAAGGTAAGGTAAGAGAACACATTATAGCATCTCCCATTCCCAAAACATGAGTGCGAAATATCATACGGGCAGACGCGATGCCAGGGCTAGAGCGTCACAAAATAATTTCGGAGGCAACTGGGACACGTACTATACAGGCGTGTGCAGCGTATCCACAAAAAAAATACAATATACTAGCTATAAATCCAAACAGCACGCTCACAACAACCTTACAAATGGTATCGGTCTGCACGGAAGAATCGGCAGCCATAGCCTTGGCCATCCGAGATGCCGAACACCAAACCAATTGAACTAGTCATATCCGACTCGCAATCAGCATGCCATCAATACATGGCGGGAACTGTATCGAAAATTCTTGGAACAGGCATGCAACAAAATCAAGCGATGACCTGGTGACCCGCACACGCGGGGCTAGAGGGTAACGAGAGGGCAGATGGTATAGCTTGAGGAATATGCGAAAATGTATCTTGTAGCTTGCGGAATATGAGCGCCGATCAAGGTTTGCGAAGAACCTCCGATCAGCCCACGCGACATCCTGGAGGCACAAAGAAAGGCAAAAATTCAGCCGGCTACACTCTATACTTGAACTAAGGCAGACTAGGGACTGGCGCCGACTGCAAACAAACGCGTACCCGAATCTATAATTCTTCAATAAAACACATCCGACGGAATACCCGAACACATGTCCGTGGTGTTGGGAAAGGCATTTTACGTAACCTGGAGGTGGCCACTAAAGCCACCGGAAGTTAACTAAACCTTGTTATGAAGAAACCCATTTGAAAAGCAATACGAGGTTTAGCTTGCGAGCAAGGATCGGGAGAGCCAAGTTGCCCTGCTGGACAATGCCCAGCGAGCCGCTCAGGCAAGTGGAGGCCTGGACTAGGGGTTTTCCTCCATTCGTGCCCTATTACTCAAAAGTAAAATAAAGTTTTTACTGCTATTATGATGTCCATGCAATCCAGCAATATTACGGGAATTGTTGGCAAGAACACACTCTATGGGTATCATTCTCACCTACACAGGTTTTACAACACCGGGACATATGCGCTGGAATTTTTAAAAAATTTCAGGCTCTTTCAAGATTTCTCGTAAGAGGTGAACGGCGAAAGCCTACTCTTACTCCTGTTATCATTCGCCTCCTTCTCTCTGCCTCTTCTCTTTCTCTTCATATTGGTTATTTCATAGTCATTTTTAGTCATTAAGGTCATTTCAGTGATTATCAGTCATTGCTGCTCACTAGTAAGCATTTTTCGTCATTTGTAATCAATTCTGGTCATACAAGCCATCGTTCGACGTATTGGTCATTTCGTAGTCATTAGTAGTCATTACAAGTTATGATTAGTCAGTACTGCTAATTACTAAGCATATTTTATCACTTGTAATAAATTCTAGTCGTTACAAGTTCTCGTTAGACAAATTTGACATTTCATACTCATTACTAGTCATTACAAGTCATTATTAAACTCTACCGATCTAATTATAACGTTATTATTCACTAACTGTCACTTTGAATCATTTTTCATTCTTTAATCTGTCTTCATAGGACGTAATGACGCTTCGGCGGACACTCCGGTTTTCAGGTGCGCTGACGCAAACTTCACCAGGAGCCTAGAAATGTTTTCGCCTTATACTCTTGATTTTTACACTTTGGCCTATATTTTTTACGCATCATCTTCATAGAAAATGCAGAAAAGCCGTGTTATGCTTTCTGTGTTAGATTTAGCTTGTGCTTGACGCATTTGCCTCAAACACATCCGCAATCCGGGTATTCGCGTCCGTAAATATCTCCCAAAGAGTACAAATTCATCCTACATGTAAAGAGTTTGCTGTTGCGATTTTACGTCAATTTTTTTTTTACGTTGCCTTAACCGTGGATAGGCCAACTCGCATGATATTATCTAATTTGTCATAAGAATGCAGACGCTCGAAAAATGTGATTGTAGTGTTCTGCGGGGCTACAAACGAACGTCCCTTTTCGTCTGTCTTCTATGCCCCCTATCTGCTGCGGTAGCACGATGTAGCGGCATCAAAGGCTGGCCTTGGCGGCCACATTTCGGCGGGGGCAAAATGCAAGAACACCCCGTGCATTAGAAACATGTTAAAGATTGCCTGGTGGTAAAAATTAGACCGGAGACACCACTAAGGCGTGCCTAATGATAAAATCGTGGTTTTTACACGTAGTACCCAAGTATTCAATTCAATTACCTGCCCCTGTAGTTATCAACATTTGGTCTTGGGAACATGGACTAGAATGATAATCTTTGTAAAAGCCTCACCGGAAGCTTCTTCTGTTCCCCAATTTCGTAGGTTTGATATCTTTTCTCACTGCTATATACAAGCTCTACTTGAAATTTGCACTGCAGCTCAACAGTGACTATTTTCTATGTTTCTTGGCCAGTCAACACCTAAATTGCGTTAACAAGTCTTCTAAATGTAGTATAAGGTACATCGCCTAGCTTTATATAATGGCGCTCACCAGTTGGGGATTCCCGTATCCTTCGAAGCGCTTGCACGGTTTGAACACAGAGTACTCGCCCCAACCTGCATAGTCTTCATCATCCAGTTTGGGTGTGTACCAGCGACCTTTCATGGTGGTCGAAATAGCGAAGAGTTGACTATTGAAGCTTTCTTTTTTCCGCATGCATTCCACCAAATCCAACGCGTCATCCTGCAGAAAAAAATATTATAAATGTTCACCTATTTTCGACGTAATTATCTGTTACAAATAACACTTACTGCAATCGGGACTTACCCGACATCATAACCTAATGGCATGGGTACATAGCACCACCAAAAGCATCACGAAAATGTCTCGTGGCGCTCAAAGGAAAAGCGTTGAATCAGGTCGAATCGTCTACACGTTGCAGGTGGGAAGGCAGCGTGCAGAAGTATTCTCTTTAGTCTGAAGTTCCCCATTTCTCTTAGTTTTGAAGAGAAAGCTGGGCAGTCTTCTATTGGAGTGTATCTTGACACGCCGCCTAGTAACCAAGTCTGATTTAATTATCAGTTTGTCGTAAATCGTCTATCCAGTAATGTAGTGAAACGACGAAATTGACGTTTCGAAGCCCGTACGGGTACGTTATGTCAATGGAATGGGTGAATGAAAATATTCGCCTCATCTATGCGAATTGACTTGGTCACATACACAAGCGTAAATAAGCTTTTCTAGTGGCGACCATCTTCCATTTATCTTTTTGTGAACAAGGTATCTGCACTAGAACCCAAACATCAATGTAGTCGTTTCACTGCTCGTTGACATGATATAAAATTGCTAAACAATTAGCATGCCTGTAGCACGAGTAAATATGATGCCCATAGGGGAAGCTTTTTCTTTCAGCGAACCAAGGATACCTACATAAAATTTGCCCGTTTCAATGAGCTGATTATGCTAATAAGACAAGTAAAGGAAGCACGTTATGTTGATGGACACCTACTTTACACATGACAACTTGGCTGCAGTTTAGTCGCAGACACCATGTGGCTGTTTATAAAATTTTTTGTAACAGCTAAAACTATAGCGGTTGATTGAACAACTTAACCGTTCGTCGAGATAGCAAGTGGGCATGCCGTAATTCAATTTCATACAGCCCTGCGGCTTTATAGAAGCTTGAGAAATATTCCATATTTGGCTGCAGCTCACAGCAAAAAGAAATTATTTAAGCAATATATCTAGACAAGATAAACTAGCACTTTACCCTGAAGCTAATATAATCTGTCAGCGCATTTTCTCGCACCTACGCCAGATACAGGGTTAAGTATACCAACCAATGGGCTAGGCCGTCCACAGTGACGAAGGCAATTTGTGCTAGGGCAGTTCTGCTTAACGAGTGTTGCAAATTGCTTTTGTAACAAGTACGTTATGAACCACCTCCCAAATTTCGACTGTGGCACACTACAATGGTGCGCCGAGGTGCGATCGACAGTAGCTCGCGCAAGCACGCGAAGTGCTATCCAGTGCCCCTCTCGTCGGTGACTCTGCCTACTTCAGGAGGGAGCACGCCGTGTAGTAAGCACGAAATACTTTCAGCTCCCGTTGTCGGCGGCCTTCAAGTGACCTTCATAGAAAAGACAGAGAAGTTATGAAGGCGCCTAGATGAGAACATCAGGGCATCGTTGCGAGAGCAAAACGAGATCATCCGGGCAACCAGGCATCACTTAAGAAAAACTGTCTCTCGCTCCCAACAACTTGCAGAGGCCACATTACACACGATAGCTACTGCCCATAGAAATTGCAAAAAATATTTCTCCCGAGTTCCTCCAAATGTATCTTCGCAATATCATCATCATTAGCCTACTTTATGTCCACTGCAGTACGAAGGCCTCTCCCTGGGATCTTCAATTACCTCTGTGCTACGCCAACCAATTCCAGCAAGCGCCTGCGAATTTCTTAATTTCACCACTCCATATAGATTTCTGCCATCCTCGACTGCGCTTCCTCTCTCTTGGCACCCCTTCTGTAACCCTAATTGTTCAATCGTTATCTAACTTACGAATTGCAGTACCTGCCGTGCTACATTCCTTTCTCTTAATGTCAATTAGAATATCAGCTATATTTGCTTTCTCTCTGATCCACGTCGCTCTTTTCCTGTCTTCTAAGTTACGCCTAACATTATTCGTTCAACCGCTCTTTGCGTGGTCCTTAACTTGTTTTCGAGCTTCCATTTCTGTTTCCGAGTCTCTGCCCCATAAGCCAGCACCGGTAGAATGCACTGATTGTACACCTTCCTTTTTAATGATGAAGGTAGCTTCATGCCAGGATCTGACAATGCCTGCCGAATGCACTCCAACCCAGTTTTACTCTTCTGCGAATTTGCTTCTCATGATCGGAATTTGCTATAATTGACCTAGGTAAAGGTACTCAGACTCTAGAGGCTGACTGGCGATCCTGAACTTTTGTTCTCTTGCTCGGCTATACATGATTATCATGAGGATAGCAACAGGGGCTTGTTGGTACGGCATATCTTATTTTGTTATAGCGCAAGCTTGACAAGGACAAAAGAAGGCACATCAGCGCTGTGTGTGTCTGATGTGCCTTCTTTTGTCCTTGTCAAGCTTGCGCTATAACAAAATATGATATGATTATCATTTTCTTCTGCATATTATTCTTCAACCCTACTCTTACACTCTCCCTGTTAAGGTCCTCAAACATTTGTTGTAACTCGTCCGCAGTGTTGCTGAACACGACAATGTCACCTGCAAAGTGAAGGTTGCTGAGATATTCACCGTTGATGCTTGCTCCGATGGCTTTCCAGTGCAGTGAATAGCATTGGAGAGAGTGTGTCTCCTTGTCTGACCCCTTTCTTTATAGCTATCTTCATGTTTTAATTTTGGGGAATTATGGCAGCTGTGGATTCGCTGTAGGTATTTTCCAAGGTATTTGCGTAAGCGTCCCGTACTCCTTGATCACGTAATGCCTCTAATCAGGTAATGCCTCGTAATATATGAACGCCGCACAAAGAGGCTGTTTGTACTCAGCGGGTTTATGGATTACCTTATTGATAAGATGGATGTGATCCATTGTAGCGTATCCCTTCCTGAAACCTGCCGCTTCACATGGTTGACTAATGTCCAATGTTGTCCTGATTCCATTTAACGGGGAGGTGTGTGGAAAAATACCCGCTAACGTTGGGTGGTCTTACCCTTCCATGCATCAAAACGCAAAGGTTTCTTGGAGTGACTTTCGATAGGAACCTCACATGGTCGCCTCAAGTGAAAAAAGGGAGTGTGAAGGCTTCCTCGGCGTCTCATGTATTTCGATTTTTAGCCGAATCACAGTGGGGCAGCAACTGTCGATCAATGGTGCTCCTCCATAAGGCCTACGTCAACGGAACGCAATGATATTACTTCCCGATCCTGCACAGCATGTCTCCCACAAGCAAGAGAAAACTTGAGCCAGCACGGAACAAGTGCCTTCGCGTATGTCTTGGCCTTCCGCAGGGGTCATCTCGCTCAGTAACTGTAGCAGAAGCTGGATGCCTGCCCCTTGAAGTGCTATCCTCGCAGGCGAAACTTTGGATTCACCTTCGCCACGTCATTCATACGAACACTCACTTTATAAAAGATATTTCTAGAACCCGTGCTACATCCAGCTTTCGAAAGGACGTCGGTAGCATATCTATTTTGATTCCTACTCAGGCGCCACAAATTATGCCGCGAAACAGTTCACAATCGACACTGTCCGGGCTGGAAATTCTGCCATATATCCTTGGAATCACTGCGAAAAAGAAAATTCCTCAAGCATGACTTACCAGATGGCTTTGGAAAATATGCACAGCGAATACGCAACCTCAGCGCACATTTTAACAGATGGCTCTATAAGTCCACATCGCTCATCGTGCGGACTTTTTGTTCCCTCTACAGGGCAACGATTCTCGTTTCCTCTTGAGCGAGCGGCATCATCTAGTTCAGCAGAGCTATATGGCGTTAAGGAGGCCTTTGTGTACGTAGCCGTCAAAGACACTGGCGATTTTCACGGATTCAAAAGCAGCACTACAAAGTATGTGGAACAGGCACAAGCGTTGCAAAAATCAACCTGCAGCATTTTACATTGCTTACCTTCACCACAAGGCTAAGATTGCTGGGCATTGCATCAAGTTGCAGTGGATACCTGGCTATGCCGGCATTTCGGGAAATGAAAAAGCGGATGGAGCTGCCCGAAATGGACTCCAAGACCGCAATTTCAGATGGAAATATTTTATAAAAGCCGACGCTTCAAACTTAGCAAGCACATATGCCTATCAAGAAAAACACCGTATCTGGAATCTGCCGTTTCGCGAAGAGAACTTCCTGCGTTACATTGACCCCGAAATGAGACTGCAAATTGCCCGACCACTTCGTCGACACTTAGAGACATTGTACCATCGTCTTTGGTGAACATGGCATACACGAACAATTATCTGTGCCGCAAAGTGCTTACCACTAACCCCCACTGTGATAACTGAGGCAACTTAGAGACAATTCAGCACACATTACTAGAATGTCCCACGTAGTACGACGAGACAAAATTTTTTGAGCAACAAGTGGGCATGATTTGCCACGAACCGTTGATATTACCAAGCATCTTAGGTACAATGCCCCGGCCCTTCAACACAGCGGCGGATTTTGGATTTATTGTTCAAATACCTGTCAGAAATTGGTTAATAGGAAAGCTTTAAAGATTGCACATTTCATTTACAAAAGCCTAAATTTACCCGCCATGTCACCTGTAATTATTAGCATCAGGTCCACTTGTACATTTCATATTTATTTTTACTCTCTTTTTCTCCCACTCTCCTGCGGAATCCTTTAATCCCATTCCCCATCCCTATACAGAGTAGCATGCCAGCGGTTGTATACGCCGCGGCTAAATTCTGTGTTGTTCTAATAAAGAGTCTCTATGTCTCTGTGATTCCACTGGAGCTTATCTTCGTGAATATTTTGTATAATATTGAAAGTAAGCTAATGTGCATGTATTTTTTAAATTCTTTAACGTCTTTTTTTTTGTGGATTAGTAAAATGTTTGCATTCTCCTGTGCCCTGGGACCCATGAATTCAATAGACCTGTATTATAAAGGGCCGCTTGTTTTTGAAGCAATATATCTCCTCCATCTTTGATTAAACGGAATGATAGTTCTTCTCCGGCCGCTTTTACCCATTTCATGTCAAGAAAGGCCCTCTATCTTCATCGCTAGTTCTAGAAGGAGCCTGTATAACCTGTTCATTACTGCTTTGAATAGAGGTATCCGGGCTGCTCATGGTTGACTGATCTGAAGCTTGGGAAAAAAGTAGCTACAAGGTTATTTGAGTGTAATGACTAATGAATGTGTACCAATCCTATACTTAGTAGGAAGACACGAAAAGCTTCTGTTTCTTTCTTTCATAACACCACTCTCCAGTGATGTGCTGAAAGCCGGTACTCATACCTAGCATTCGGGCTTCATAATGCTTGCTTTTTCTTGCCTTATAATAGGTTAAACACTACGTGAGAACGATTCTGCAAAATGAACGAGAGAAATGACGGATATTTACTTAACACAAACACTGTGATTACAGATGGCTTGGCAAATGTGTAACTCAAAAAACCACACATGTTCGCTCAGTAAATCTGTCACTTTAGCAGAAGTACGACATAGAAGGTTACTTTCTACGAGCAGATTGCTGCTCATGCCGCGTTCTGTGACGTTGTCCAGATAAATGCATATATGCATCCCGCATACACGATAATTTAGTGGCAGAGCCAGCAAGATTGTGTGGAATAATAGCCTTGCATCACAGGCTTAAGTCATTTTTTGATTTATGACTTACAAACTGCGTGCAATGGAAGAATGATACTTTGTATATTCATATAGATACTTGTATGGAGGAACTACACAAGGCTCAATATATAATACTCCTGGTTTTATGTTGAAACATTGCAGCGCTTAATGTTCAATAGTATTTCAAAGTGTCTTTTAACCTAAAAAGTCAGCTGTGCGCCCTAGAAAATATTTTACTTGGAACAAATGATATGAAGAAGTGGCACACACTACTTCAGATGAGTAAAAACTACATTTACCTTTTACATTCTGCGAAGCCCTCAGCACTCAGAACTTGCTGACATACCGACACATGATTGTAAGATTCACGTACTGGAACATATTTACATATTTTGCTTTGTAGGTCGATGTGCAGAGCTGGATTGCTAAGCCCTTGTAAAATTGCTACTCGCTGCTATTCTCAAGGAATAAAGAGCCGGAATTATTCGGCCACATCACAGACATTTGTACTATCAAGCAGGACAATCTTTAAAAGGACACTCATTGAGGAAGGCAAACAAGACACAAAATTACACATTCACAATGCAACGTCATGGAAACGCATTGTGGTAATTTTAGCGCAGATGCAGGTAACTCTCAAAGATAATGAACAAAAAAAAAACTGCGTGGTACCGGTGCGTCTGCTCGCGGAAATGCGCTGCATCAGTTGGCTACAAACACATCGAACACCGCCGCACACTTGTGGAGCACAACACATGGGACACATTCACACTGAAGAGATTCGTGGGCCCCATGATAAACACATAAGGTACAGACAAACGGAGCGCAACCGGCGCGCATTCAACACACCGACACGAAAACAGTTGCGGACGACACGGGTGTAACCTGTGCCGCACGAGCAATTTTACTGCCTTAGAGCGAAATTGAAAATACTTATAGCATTTTTTTCCGGTGGCAGAGATTACATTCGGAAGTAATCGTGTTCGTAATGTGCGTCTGTGAGCAGATTCCCGCTTTTCTGGTGAAGTTGCATAGCGAAGACGCATCTGCCTTTTTTCCGATTATTTGTGCAATGATGTTTCTTCACTTATGAATGCTTAGACGTTATACATGATCTCCGCTTACAACGTTTTCGGTATACGAGCAGATTTCGGTGAAAAAAATGTGAGCATTCACAGATTGCTACTAGTATATCTTACTTTTTAAGACAACATGTGTTCACATAAGTTTCATGTTACTAAACTTGATAGCGGCGAGTTGAATAAGCTGTCAAGAAAAAAAAGAATTATTACGTAAGGAAACATTCTTTTGTAATGTGCAGTTGCTGTGTGTAGGTGAAACTTTTATGTGATGAAGGTTCCTATTGTCATTACTTTCATCAGTGACTTCTACCTTGTGCTTTTTTGCGACCCTGAACAAATGCAAACAATGTTTTCATAACTATTTTAGGTGCTCCTTGCATGTATTTATAATGTGACAGCTTCAAGTGCCGCTGCAATAAGTTAACACACATCTTCTTTTGTACTGCCGAGGCCGTCACGCACAACGGTGTCCACATAACCGAAGAGCCCCCAGAAATTCAGCAGCATGGTGCATAACCTGGATGGTCGGCTCAGGTATGTGTGAATAGTACAGGTTCCCAAAAGGAGAGTATAGCAATCATTCACGGATAAGCTTACAGGCATATTCGTAACACACCTTACGAATTGGGCTAAATATATATGAAACTTTATTCAACTTGCTCCTTATTTTTCTTCTTTGACGTTATGCCCACAATATGGCGTTCTCCAGAGAAGTATATCTAACATGTCATGATACTTACTGTAATTTATTGCATCAAATGCTTGACTGCGAGTTACTTTTATCTTTGCTGTGTGCCCTATATACATAATATCACTTCTTGAAGGTTTTTCTGTTTAGAAGTTCTTTTCTGTGTTACAGCTTGTATTGAAGAATTTTTTTCTGTTTGTACTGAATGCTCATGTAAGAATACAAATTGCATGGGGAAAAATATGTCACAGGTCTAAGCGTACAGCGGTTTTGCCGTTGTTTAATAAGAATGACACAATTATGACACAACTGCCACTGGCAAATACATATTTGGTGAGGAGGAATTCCTTGGAATTTTACACGAAGGTCCGTATTCACTGTGCTGCTGTTATTACAGTAGTGAGGTGCTTTCTAGTAGGATTGAATTACTTTCTTTTCTGTTTCTTTGCAACGTATCCTCATTCGTGCAAGTGGACATTGTAGTAGTTGCAAGTCTGTCCAGTAAAATTATTTTTTCACTTCAAGTCAATACAGCAATCTCTCACTTAGTTACCTGGTAGATCTATCACTAAAGAAGCACACAATTTCTTCCATAGTGTTTAATTGTGTCCTTGCTCTGACTAAGGCGTTTGCTGGTGATTGCAGTGTTGCTCGTCAAATAAATTTCATTTCAACAGCACCTCGTAAAACACACTGTTTGGCAGTGGCCCTAATTCTACACCTTTCAAAAATTACTACTAATGTGTTAGGTTCCTTTGCATAAGTTGTTTCATCCTATGTATTTGTTGTGCACTGTGAGCTGTCTTCTATTCATTCTGCTTAGCACTGTTCAGGTCAGAATTGGTTCAATCGGCAAGCCCCAATTGGGATGCTATCAGTGAGGCTTCTGTGACTGGGCCGATAAATTGAAAGTAGAATATGCAATCTTAAACCTATTTTGACAAAAATACTTGTGCCTAGAAGAACCATCATATGCACTGCAACTCTTATGGTTTTAGGTTGGGTTGCAATATGTATTGCAAGTTTTCCGTGTTTCAGCTATACGAGACAGCCTATGTTGTCTCTGCTGAAGCCAAATCCATGGTTTGTTTGCATTCTTGTTTTTGTTGTGGTACACTTACACTTCTTTAGTGCTTAAGCACTGTAGCCTTGCGAGAGCTGGAGTATTGTGGCAATGTCGAAGCTTGTTTGCACCTATACAGTATACGAACACACGCCTATCGCCGTATTTGTGCGGCTCCTTAACACTAACCATATGCTCCAGGTGAAACTTGTAACGTCCCTTTGAGTTTGCAGGTCAGTTCATATATCTTCCCCGGACAAAATTTATGCAGGGAAGCGAGGGAGACCATACAAGACCACTGCTAACTGAATATTTTGATGGAACAAATAAAAATTTCATTAGCACAAGACATGTGAATATATAGTCCAGAAGTTTTTTTCAGTGGGGAGGTGCAATTTCTAGTGCAAAGGCACTGCCTAATATAGGAAACTTCCTGTGACAAACTCTAGACACATTTGCTGATATCTCTAAGCAAGCTAAGCTCGCTTGCCTGCTCACCTTTTTAAGATCACTAGTGGACTCGTCTATATACTGCCTACATTATTTTTGCTGGAAATATGTGTGCAAAATTGGCACACTAGTGAATTGGAAAAGGCATCCAGGCAAGGGATCCTTGCTAAGTTAGGGATGCCAACAAATTTGACTGCTGTGCGTCAGGAGTAGTGTAGTCTATTCCTTTGATCATCTTCATATTTGGTCAAATGTACATGGGGCAGATTGGCTGGTCCCTCAACACGCACCCAAGAGAGCAGCATTATTAATTCAAGGGGTAAGTATACTATTGTCACTTGGTGATGCTCTGACACGAGTGATGCTGCACCCCAGATTTCTATAACTCATCTGGTCTGTTCACTTGCGGCAACCGATTGACCAACAGAATCAGTGAGAAATACCAGATTATCATTCCATGACAAATAGGAATACTCTCTGGATGACATCGACTAGCAATAATTCCGTGCTCATTTATTCTGTTTTATTATGCACACATGGTTACACTTTTTGTATTATTGTATTGCAACTTGCGCTCTCTTTTTGAGAGAACTCTGCTGTAGAAGAGCATATGCATTGTAAATATTTTCTTTATTCCTTCCAGCAAAATAAATGTGGAATTGATAGCTTTTCTGTCATCTGGTCTCCCTTCCGTCCATTATCTCGCACTCAAATGTTAAACATGCAATGTCACCAACTTTCTCGCTACTTTTCAGTCAGTGCTGATAAACTCGAAATATTTCTTTGAGCTAGAACATTTTGCCATTTACGTCACTTACGGTATAAGCACAATGTACTACCCTTCTGTCTTCCCATAAAGCATGCTCGAACGTATTTACTTTCTATTGACGGTTTATGTAATGATAGCCTCATAGCACAAGCCAAGTGGTGTAGAGGTAAAACCTGTATTTTGGCTCTCACCAATTACATGGAGGGTGGTCAGGGGCGAGTACTAAGAGAGGTTTTCGGGTTGGCTAGCACAAACTTTACTTCTTTCTGCCCTTAACATATCTGAAATACTCTACGTCGGCTCAAAGAAACTTCTATTGCTTTTATTCACTTTAAAGATGTCTTTCACACAAACGTAAGGCATACAATTTTCGTGTAGCACCTTCAGTTTTCCAGCTAGCGTACCTGCTCTTCCAGGTTACATTTGTCGCAAATTTAGGCAGACTTCATTTTGTTACTCGTGCTTAATAACAGAAAACTGGTAATGGGTTAACTTTATTACATGGAAACAAGTTTTATTGATGTCATGAAGAATGTGTAATGAGGCGTACAATTGCTTGTATATTTCAGGCTGTACTGTGTCTCTGAGAAGCATCACAGGATGCAACTGTCTGTTTACTGGCCGTGGCTTCCACACAACTTCCAGGTTCCATTGCCACTCAGCAATGGGAGGCAGCGCTATCCAGGTCCGGCTCGACGGACCAGCTCAACCCGGTCAACTGAGTGAAAAGGGCAGCTAAGGCCGCTGGACTGAGGGGATCATCCACCGCAGAGCCGATGAAGCATTCTACACTCGTGTGCTTTTTTTTTGTATGAAGCCAATTCTCTCTTTATGGGCATCAAGCTGTGAAAGCATTTAGTTGGAAATAGAAAGCTACGGAGCTCATATATAGCATACTGACTTGACAAATTAAGTAGTTGCTAGGGCAGCAGAGTACTTGCAAGGAAATTTGGCGCACCTAAATTACTTGATGCTCATATATTCAAAGCAAAATCTATTTTCATCTTGTGTACCATGTAAATGTTTGCACTGCTCTTTCGCCTCTGATATTACAACAACTTGTAATTTACAGAATAAATGTAAAATAATATTAACCTCGTAAATGTGCCTTCTGCAGCATGAAACTAATGATGCTAATGATGTATAGATAATCGATGCAAGCTAAAATTTGTCGAACACATCAGAAGGTACCAGTATGGTCCAAGGGAGACCACACCAGGATACAGAAAGCACCAGCCAAGCACACCAAACACGTCGAACACCTCGAAATTACCAGGCCAGGTACACCAAGCACACCAGTGCGGGCTCACCGTACACGCCGGCACGGTCACACCAGATACATAAGAACAGGATCACCGGGCACACAGGACGGGCACACCAGACACACCAGACCCGTGTCTGAGAACCCACTCCAGTGTAAATGATAAAAAACACGTGAACCAGTCTGGTGTATTTTTCGGCTGGGTGTATTTTCTGGTGTATTTTTCGGCAAAAGCTTATGCCATATTTCTGGGAAAATAACTAATATGTCAGTGTAACGGCACATGTAAGTCCACAAGCCTTTGTACCCCATTTTACCAAATAAAACAAAACGGATACGCAGCCAATCCCGCCGATGGTATAATTTGACCAGCGGCCGATATTGAGGAGGCTGCTGGGGCGTTACTGGTGCCTTGTTTTCACGGCACAATTATACCAGTTGGCTACGTTGACTTTATTACTGGTGTCAGTGCTATCAGCATTGCCGGCTTCAGTGAAGCACGATTTAATGCCATGCAAGAGAAAATTACAGTGTACACCACTGAGGCGAAACTGACATACAATTTTAATGCGTCGCGACGGAAAGCGCCTGTGTCCTGGCGTCAGAACATATGTCGCTGCGACAGAAAGCGGCACATTTCTAACGCCAGGCGAGAATATGTGTAGACCCGACAGGGAGTTCCCGTTGCGACGTCAGAATCGCTATTGCGATATTGCGACTTCATAAACCCTTGTTGTCGCGACAGAACGTTTCTGTTGCGACTTCTGAACTCTTGGCTGTCGCGACTCAATGTTTCTATTGAGACGTCAGAATTGCTGTCGTAACGTCAGAGTCGCTGTCACGATAGAAAGCTGTTGTTGTGACTACAGAACTCTGCATGGTTGATGCAAGAGAACATTTCTGTTGTGACTGCAGAACACTGCGCCGTTGCGACAGGAATTTATGTTGTATTTTTCAACTGGTTGGACCATATATATATATATATATATATATATATATATATATATATATATATATATATATATATATATATATATATATATATATATATATATATATATATGGAACACATGGACCGCTTGCGTTTAACAGGCAACCCTGCATCCGCACCGAAACTTGACAATTAGACGTCTGTTGCGTAGTATGTACCTTTTGAACGCCGCTATTCGAAATGACAAATAAAGCGTCAGCGTCCGAGCAGTTACAGCATCAGTAATGTTGCGTACAAACCTCAGGAGGAACTTGTAATTAATATTTTGGCACTTGTAAGAAGCGTATGTAATGCGGTCCTGTACCAAGTTTTGAGTGGTAACCCGAATGATGTCGTTTGTTTTCGCAACGTTGCCTGGTTGTTCTGAGCCTCGTCTGAGTGCTCAAATAACGGATCTGGCTTTTGGCTCAAGGTCACTTGAAGGCCACGGACAACGCGAGCTAAAAGCATTGCATTCGTGTAAAAAGAAAAGCACAGCCGGTAACGCTTATTTCGTCCGCCTAGTAAGTACCACTTGTAACTTTCGTGCCAAATACGTAGGTCTCACTTATCCTGATGGTCACGGTCTAAACGTGGGCTTTTTGAACATTTGTACCGCATAATTAGGCCTCATTTAAACGGCAGGGTTCTTCGTAAGCGTCGTTTTTTGAGCTTTTGTACCAGAGCAGAGTTTCCTGCTAAGCACACGAGCTTGATATTTCCCGGGCAAATCAACTAGGGTGCCTTCATACCGTTACTCGCTTAATAACCGTCATTATGTTAAGCTTTCCGCCTGGATACACACAGAAGTGTTATCAGGAAGATTTTACTGAGACTCTACCACGCTTTCTTAAAAAAGAAACCGAACAGTAAATTAGTTTTATGAAAATATCGAACGGCCGCACGGGCTTGAGCATGCAGCAGACCATGAGAAAGAGGTTAAGTGATGCCGTTTACTAGGCGGGTGAAAGAAGTTCAAATTAGGAGGAAATCAATTCACTGGATAGGGAAACAAATATATATATATATATATATATATATATATATATATATATATATATATTAGTGATACCGTGAAAATACAAACCCGCTGTGGCCTTTCGCGAAGTACCCGGCCTCTATCACCCTTTCATTAGCAGGTCACTAACCAGTCAATATAGGCGTATATATATATATATATATTTATATATGCGCCTGGCAATTTTACTCACGTTTTAGCAAATTCACGGTGACAAACACAAATTGACTTCAACGTGACTTCAATGGGACGGGAACGTTAATCCTCAATATTCACTTAAAAAGGCGCAGGTTGTACTTACAAATGTGTGCCCGTATTTCAAATTATACCGGATTGATTCTGGAATTATGTTACAGGTAGGCGGCATTATATAGCATTCGAATCCTGGAGTTTGAGCCTGAATCTCTTGTTCTGTATATGATATGTGACCCAGGATCACCAGGACGGTGGGCCGGAAAACGTTCCTTGAAAAAAAAAAACAGGGCTATGAACATTTCACCAACGTTATGTGCAGGAGGAAAGCATGATCATCATTGCGACACAGTTGTCAAATAAAAAAAAATGTAGAGCGAAGGCGGAGACAATATTCTACTTTCCAAATCACATGTACCTTGCAACAATTCTCGTTTTTTCAAACTCTCACAACGTGTTAGTCAATGCTACTTCTTGGCGCAAATAAGCATTCGAAATTTAAACACGCCAAGTAATGTATGCTATGGCGCATGTAAATGGATGAAACAAAATAACGTTCAGAGCATGCGCAGTGATGACAACGATATTTCTTTGCGTACAAAATGCGTTTACATTGGGTTGCAAGCGCTAAACTAATAGTGTCCATGGCTGCTGTGGTATTTGCCAACGCTACTGCGTGAGATCTGATGGAGCTGTTAGCGGTCACCTACCACGCGCCCCCAAAACGCCGTGCCGAAGCCCGAACGTAGAAGACAACACCAACGTCTCGAACAAAAAGCGCAGTAGCCGTCTTCTGCTCTAATTTCCCCCGGAGCATGGGCTTTCGCCTCAGACGCCCAGTAAGATCGGCGCCAAGTCAACCCCAACGGCAGAATCAGCGTATCCCATCGTGCTGCAACAGCCCAGGGAGCCAACGACTTTCCGTGGATCTTAAATTGAAGACGCGGAAAACTGGCTGGAAATATATAAAAGGGTCACTGCATTCCAACACTGAAACACTTACGATAAGCTTCAGCATGTGTACTTCGCCTTAGAAGATGGCCAGGGCATGGTTAGAGAACTGGGAATCAACCCTGACGACTTGGGAACCGTTCCGCAACGGCTTCCCGCAGACGTTGGCGAGCATCCTGCGCAAGGAGCGAGCGCAAGGTCTACTGGAAACCCGCATGCTGCTGCCAAACGAAAGCATTGCGATCTTTACGGAGCAGATGGCTCGCCTCTTCCGACAAGCAGACCCAGCCGTGCCAGAAGACATAAAACTTGTCGTCCTGATGCGCGGTTTGAGGCAAAAGCCTTTCGTTGGATTGATACGCAACCCGACTAAGACCGTTGTCGAATTTATTTCCGAGGCCTCTACTATTGAGAAGACGCTCGATATGCGGACAAGGCAGTATAACCACCGACCGTTGACCATAAACTACACAAACGTTCAATCACTCGGCACCGACGACCCGTAGCAGACCCTCAGAGCGGTCGGTCGCGAGGAATCGCAGACGTGTTTCCCAAGGTCGCAACCTTAAGAGGAAGGTTTAGCTCGAGTGCTCCTATCTAAATACATGTAAAAGGAGAATTCGTTTTTCTCGGCAACCACTGCACCAAATTTGACGAGGTGTGTTGCATTTAAAAGAGGAACTTAAAATCTAGTGACTGTTCGTTTCGAATTTTCGAGTTAGGTCGTCAATTTTTTATTAAATATTGGCAAAAATCAAAAATTTTCAAAAAAACGAAACTATCAAGTTGACAACTCTGTAACTCAACCACTAAAAATCATAACACAATCCTGTGAATTGCATCTAATAGTACATCTAAAGCGGACAAAATTGATATGTTACACACGAATATAAAAAAAGTTGAATCATTGGGAAATACAACTTTTGCAAATCCGTTGTAACCAACGTAACAAATTCACGTAAGATGTAAGATGACATATTGAATTCGTTCGCTTCAAATGATCTAATGGATGCCGTTTACAGAACCATGATATCAGTTCTTGATGCAGAGCTATGAATTTGTAAACCGTCAAATATTTGAAAATCGTTTTAAGAAAATTCAAGCCGTAAATCGAAATTCCGCTTCCAACAGTCACTAGAATTTAACTTTCTCTTTCAAATGCAACAAATTTCATCAAAATCGGTCATGGGGTTATCTCATAAAAACGTTTTTGCGTTTTACATGTATTTGAATAGGCCGCGTCGGAGTTGGGCCCGAGCTAAAGCTTCCTCTTAGGTGAGCTGAATCCCCGACTTCGTCGAAGAAGAGGTTCAGCAATCGCTCGGAGTTCTTGACGTGCAACCACACCCACCGCGGTCCCAGTCGGAAGCAATCAAGTACGCTGCCTTCGTCCGCCATCAAGGTCTTCCTCTGCGCTTGTGCCAGGGCCGCATGACGCCGCGATTCCTTCGCCAGACCCCGCCACACCACCCACCTGTCGGCTAGCGAAACACCCCGGAGATTACAGACGTTTGGCGTGCCCCCAAATACGGTCGGGCCGCATATAGCGCTGGTGCCCGTACCGCAAAATGGGACTACGAGGATTCGCAGTGAACTATCCGCGCCCGCAGCGAGGGAAGCGCCCTCGTAACATCGCCGACTACCTCACCACCACTCAGTGGAGCCTTCGACGGCAGTCCCATTCACCGCCGCCAGGACGCTACCTGTCGCCGCAACGCTCACATTACACTGGCCCCGCCCGGGACCTGTCCGTATGCCCCTATCCGGAAAACTAAAAGCAGCAGTCGATGTGGTTACGGTTGTTCTACTTCGATATGACGAAGACCATCAGCCGCCGAAGATGACGGTCCACGATCCATTTCGACGATGCAGCAGCGACACACCGTCATCCCGACGAAGCCTGGGAGCTAACAATACGCCGACAAAGCACGAGTTAACAAAGCGAGTTATCGCAGCCGTGATCTGACGACATGGCTTAAATGCACCTGAGGACAGAGAACGAAACACCTCGACGTGCTTCTCCACGGCAACACAGTGACCGCCTTAGTGGACAAAGGAGCCCATTACTCCGTCATCATTGGATTATTCACAGCTAACTTGAAGAGTGCCAATACTACGTGGGACGGCCCTCATATTCTTACAGCTGGAGGACATCGCATAACATCAACTGGAACCTGCACGGCAATAATTACAGTCAATGAACGAACCTACCCTGCCACGTCCATTGTCTTCCAACAGCGCTGATGAGACTTGATTCTCGGCATAGACTTCCTGAACCAACACGGCGCAATCATCGACCTAAGGCTGGAGTCGATAACACTGTCCGCAGACCAAGCCCTACCGACGGAGAGACCTCACAGTCTGCGTGCCTTGAGTGTACTTGAGGACCAAGTCAGCCTCCTGCCTCGCACCATCGTTGTCATTTTCGTCGGCAACCAAAGACCCGGAAAGTAGAAGGCGTCATCGAAGGACGGAATCCTGCGTGTCTGTGTCGATTAGCGTCGGCTGTACAAGATGACGAAAGAAGACGTATACCCCTTCCCAAGCATAGAGGACGCATTGGATCGGCGCTACAACGATAAATTCTTATGGTCTGCGGATATCAAGTATGGCTGCTAGGAAATTGAAATCGACGAGAAATGTCGCGAAAAGACCGCCTTCGTCACGCCAGGCGCCCTCTACCGATTCAAGATAATGCCATTCGAGCTGTGCTCGGCGCCAGCAACGTTCCAGGGCATGATGGACATGGTGTTAGGAGGAGTAATGTGGCAGAACTGGGGTCATATAACGTAAAACTATTCTAATATGTTTTTATTCAAATCTCCTGACGTCAAATTCGCTTAACCGCCGACGCAAGCATCAGGCGTTCACCCACAGGGTTGTCTCAGCTGACCAGTCAAACACTCTCCTCGTTCATAGGAGGTAAAGTTTCTTTGCTTGAAAAACGAATAACATTGCCTAAAATGAGCGGCTTGTCTTATCTAACTGGATCGCAAGAGGCGAGGAGCACGCGCAAGTGGAGATGGATTCGATGGGGCCGAGCCAGTGCACTGAAAATCGATAACCGGATGAAGAGGGTGTTGCTGGCGCATGTGACAACCTCTTTAAGGTTGTCATTTATATTTGCGCATGCATCACCGTCAGTGGTGCTTAGGGCATTTCTGCTGAGCTATTTGGAAACTCAGATGTCTTTCTTAAGAAAAAATCGATTACGTGTTGTCGTCTTATCTGAAAGCTACAGTAATCTGCATCATAAATAATTATTTGTTGTCAACTCAAGTCATTACTTCTGATGTGTTTGATGCACTTCATTGCGATGAAGTTGAAAGTATTATAAGAGTTCCAGCGAGAGTTTCGGACACTTCGAAGACCATAATTGACATGCCTAATTTCAATGCTCAGGAATCTTTTTCTGGTGCAATAACCGCAATTCTTAATTATCAGATGTCTGTCTCTTCCTTTGTACCAAATCAGGCAGCTCGACTTACCATAATTAAGCTAATTAAAGTGTAGAGTAAGATTGACGATGGAAGCCTATGCAGATGTAGAAGCAGATGACGTTTGTAAATCGCATGATACGCTGTTATTTCACCTACAGAATTTACAGAACAATGCTTTTCAGAACGACGTTCTGAAGAAATATAAGGATTCAACGAATCTATGGACAGTACCAGTACTCTACAGAATATTAATCCAAAAAATTATCAAATGCATGCCCCTTTCACAAAACAACATATCCAGAACTTCTTCGTGAATGCGAGTATGTGCAAAATGAGCTGGGTTGTCATATCAAAGAAGCGCAAAATCAGCTTTACCTAAACAAGTTCTGCAAAAAAGAAGCTCCAAAGAAACCTAGACCATAATTTATTACTTAGTAAGTACCAAAAGCAAAACTTCAATAATGTACCCCAATATTCACTGCGTTGATTGCACAGAAAATAATTACAAAACAAAATTATACACGTCTCTTTACATCTGCAGGAACAAACTGCTCTAATACAGAGAAAAGGACCTTATCTATAAATTAAGCTCCACCAACTCAAGCTGAGTTTTCATAGCTCCTTGTAGCAAAATTGAAAAATTCAGCTCGCTTTTTTCCTTCGCAACGCCGAGCCTTTGAAGTGTCTTGTATTGTCATTTGGCCTATTCAGGCAATATCAGCAGTCATTGATAACCACGCGCTGATAATATCAAAAGTAGACCTAACACGCGAATTTTGATTTATGGACCTAAGGTAACACGTGTCTGAGGGATATTTAAAAGCAGCGCAATTAGCGAAAATACCTAATACATACGATCTCAGTCGAATCACTTTTTCCTAAAGTCGTCGAGAAGCATATAAGCAGTAGCGTCATTCATTACGTTGACATGTGTCAAATTTACGTTTATCATAAATCTGGGTTTTTTAGAAGCCATGTAGCTTCATCTACAAGACGTTCCATGGAGAATATGGAAAATAAATTTTTCCTATTACAAATATTTTTATATCTTCTCAAGGCATATGACTCCATCAGTCATGACATTCGTTTAGCAAAGATGTATCAGTATGGTATTAGGGGATTATCGCTGCATTTATTGAGTAGTTATCTCAACCAGACAATTCATCATATTGCTGTAAATGATTTTTGTCTGATCATGGGCACATTGTTGCTGCTGTTGCCGAGGAATGAATTTTGAGTACAGTCCTACTAATGCTCTGCGAAATGCAATAGTTAGCATACATCACGCCAATGACATAACAATTTCTCCAGACTAGACAAAGCTCTCCCTAACCATGCACAGCCTGTGTGTCTATATTAAAAATGAAGAAAAGCTTTTGTACAAAAATGAGGGACGCCACGGGTGGTTCTCTTACATAAAAATGCCAAATACCCAGTATGCAGGTACATAATAAAGAAGTAATAGTAGTAATATTTGACACAATGTGACAACACTACTTTCACACATTGCACACACAATTATAACACTAAAAAGAAAATGGGCACAGGTCACAATGTGTTCAAAATTTATGAAACACGGCAGTACATTACATATGACCGGAACTCGGCGGTTGGTCTTTCTCGATTTAAAGAAAAATATTAATTCAGCGACCATAGAAATTGAGATTGTTGAACAGCAACACTGTTGTATGCCTGTTCAATATAGCAGGGTTCTCATTAAATAAATTCATAATTGCATAATTTATTGCTCTTTTTTCATGATTTGTTCATGCACTTTCTTCAACTATGTCCGTTTTATGGAAGTCATGACGATTGTTCCTGCTTAGGAACTGACGTGGAAAAACATTATGGTGTCGCAGTATTTAACTTGACACATGCACACTGAGTGCCTAATTTTACAAAGAATGCAGAAATGTATAATTCTATGCTTTAACAGAAAAGCCGACCTATCCATCTGATCTGCACAGTTGAGCAGTTTAATTATATTCTATGTAAAGCATAAAATTTATCCTTATAACTTATAATACCCATTCTGCACACCAACACGCTAGAATTGAGACGGGAATAAACTACAATTTTATCTTTTGCCTTGTTGGCAAGAAATAACCTAAACTGTTAAGCATGTTGGGGACTTGCGACTTTAATTCTGGTGTTTACATGCCATGACCAGCTTAAGTGCCTTAAAAAAAGGACGTCTAAAAAGGAATAATTAACAAGATAAAGTAATGAGTCATTGTATTTATGGCAGTCCTGAGTAATCAATTATATTGTTCTTACAAAAAAATGACTCATTTTTTGCACTGCCTTTAATTATAAGAGAGGAGACGCATAAGTGCTCAGAATCTGTTGTTTCATGTCCCTTCGAGCTCCTCCATATTAGCCCAAGAAGAGGAGACGCTTGCGGTCATCAGCACACATATATAGATTACCAGTATTAAGAATATTATTATCATTCAAATACACTAAAAACAATAGGGGCCTAATGCATATCCTTGGGGCTGACCATATTTAACTGGGCTACTTCCAGAACGAACAAAATCGACACAAACTTATTGCAGTCGATTGCGTAGATAACTTCGGATAAGATTCTGTGCCAAAACGGCAAGTTGGGCCAGTTAGTTGGGATTCATGGTAAGGTTTGTTAAAGCGCAACACAAGACAAGAACAACAGAAGGTATCAAACGAAGAGACTGCATGGTGTCATCGTTTTTCAACTTCTGTTGTTCTTGTGTTGTGTTGCGCTGTAACAAACCTTACTAAGGTTCTGTGCTTTTCCTTCAAACCGTTCACTGCGAGCTTCTGTAGGAAATTATCGCGTTGGATTGCATCAATGGCCCTTTAAAAACTTATACATTTATATTGCAACTCTAAATAACCTTTTTCAATCTTTCTGATTGTTTGATTTTATTTCTCACTAAGGACGTTTTTCTTGACTGGCCCTTTTGAAGTCCAAATTTCTGTTCTACTACATTCTTGGCTAGTATGAAATATAATAAGTTGAATGTGCAAGTCCATTTCAGAAACGTTAGAGGGAAGTGATAGCAGAGATACTGATGTGTACTGAAGCAATTTCTTGTGTTGTACACCTCTATGAAGTTACGCGAGAAATTTTTAAGCTTTTGGTGTAGACACCAGATGACACCATTACTTTGAGAATATAGTTTAGTGGCATGGCAATTTCATACGCAACAACCTTATTCAGTGAACATTTTGTGGGATCTTTTGCGGCTGCTAACTTGCTTCCACGATATCGCAAGAGAGATGCGACTTTATCTTGAGATGTACGAGTCAAAAATAGCGCGTCCTTTGCAACATTGCGCACGTACGTTCGGCGCTCTGTTAACGGAGCACGGGGAACGAGAACTCAGCTGCCCCAACATTCACAACAAAATTTTTCAGCAAATCGCCATACCAATGACCACTACTTCACTGAAGACATGCTGCAGAAGTGTTTGTCATTTCATGGAAGATCTTCCATGTCTCGCGGCTGCTTTGGGCTGCGCTTTCGAACTTGCGTTCGAAAAACGACAACCTTGCTTATTTACTATCTATGCTTAATATTTCCTAAACCTATGTTTATTTAATGTCTGTGCTTAACCTCTTGCTAAACCTATTCAACTCTTGCAAAATCTCCAAGTCGCGTGGCTTTAGAAACTGAATTATTTTTCCGTATGTTTCATACGCTCATGGAGGCCATTTGAAATCGACGGTATTCGTGCTTTATTATGAAGAACTCTTGTTATGACAGGAAATGCGCTATTGTAAACGTGCTCTAATCTTAAAATGTACTTTGAAAAGGTGGAGATCGATTGAGCTCGCTATACACGTTTGCCCAACTTGGGCTCGCTCTGCTTGTTAGTGATCGCTGCGCATTCTCCCACTACCTTCCGCTGTTTCTGTAATCTCGTTGGTGTCAGGGCTCGTTCACACCGGCATTTGAAGGACATCACACGACGGAGCACGATTGGTAACCAAGGAGCGTCTCACAGAGATCATTGCTCGCACCACTGAGCGCTATCGGCCCGTCACCTGACTAAGATATTTGGGACTGATGCCACACACGTTTGCTCGCACCCCTACCACTGGCCTAGTTAGGCGTGTGCAGACCTATTGTTCCTGCGCCGTTGATTACTATAGTAGAATCAAGACTGCTACTGTAGTCGCGCCGTGGAGAATTTTGGCATTGAGTCAATCAACAAGAACAGTCGCTTTGAGGCCAATGTGTATACTAGGTCGCTTTGTCTCCTATCTCCTGCGAGTCGAAACCATGAACGAACCTGATGGCCTGTCGTTAGCTTAACTATTCCATTACCCTCTGCACTATCACTTTTAAATAAATGTCGCCTCAGCTGCCCCTCTGACGACTACCACAGCGCTATTGCACGTGGTGCGGAAGCTCTCACTTTCTGAAGAGAGCTTCCTTACAGAGTACAGAAAATTACTTACTTCATTATTTCTGCAGCTTCATCGCAGCCAGCGGGCTGTTTAGCGTAATAGCCAAGGAAGGTGTACGACACTACTCTCTTCGTAGGAGATGGGTCTGATATTTCGTGTGCTCTCTGTGGGAAAGAGGTAGAGGGTCATTGCGTAAATATCACTGGAGTCATGAATAGTTTCACACGATGCTGCTAGAAGTCCTTCATAATATAAATTTGGACATTACTTTTTATTTTACCACATACTCATTATCAAAGTAACTCCACTAACGACTCGTAAAACAAAATTCGATGGTATATCATATTGACCTTAAATAAAGATGGTCACAGCAAAAGAGAACAGGAAAACGGCATGGGCGGGATCTTCTAACTGGTGACTTTCTGGTTGAAAGTTACGGCCCGTGTCGTTTTGTGCTCTCTGCCTCTGTCCCCGTCTTTATTTGCGGTCAAATGATACGCAGTAAACACCAACTAGGCCAAACTGAAGTTCTGAAATCTTATGTCGCATGAGTTCCACTGAAAGTGGCGTATATTAGCCACTTTCATGTCCCTTGACTTGTTTCCAGATCGCCTAAAATTCATGCTTTCTTCACATTGACATATTTGTATAAATTGCAGTTTTTCGTCGCCTTTTTGGATAATAGATTTATGTTGTCTTGCTGATTTTCTTTTTCCTGTAATGTTTCTGGTCCATGTCGTGGAGAGCCCCTTCGGGGCACCGAGCAGTGCAGTCTACCTAGAATCGTGTTCTGCATTTTAAATAACGTCAATATTATATTGTGGCAGAAACCACCGAAAAAGAACTCCCACAGATCCGTAAAAAATAGAGGAATCAGAGGAGGTTACCAAATTGGGATTAGACCGCTTTGGCCAAAGTAACGAATCCAAATACGTCAGCCCAAGGTGATGCAGTTGCTTACCCGATCGTCGTGAAGACATTGAAGCAACGGTTGCACCGGGGGTGATGGCTCCGGCTCGGAACTGTCCTAATCATGCATGTAGAAGCAACTAGAGATTTCATGAGCACTGGAACGCTACACCAGCAAGAATCAAACAACGAGGATGGAATGGACCATACCGGGCCCGATACGTTGAGGGGGTAGCGAACCAAGCATATAGATGTGAGCCGACATATGCTACTTCCCATCATCCCCCCCCTCCTCTCCGATATTGTCAGACCGTCAAACGGTGCTAACAATACGAAAACAAAAACAAGCGTTTGGACAAAAACACGGCAAAGCGCCGGTGAAAGACCATTTGGAAAGGAACTTGGACGCCAAGAGACCATCCTCTGTGAAAGGAAGGATACCATCCAGACTGCCACCGCTACCAAATGCAGATATCTTTATACGCCTGTCAGGGCTTACCCCTATGCAAAATCCTTATAGCAGCACAGGCGCCACTACACATTGAAGCCTGAAACAATAAATTTTCTTGGGTTTCTGAAGAGTTGCAAGGACCAAAACGAAACGTGGACGATTTCATTAGCAGTTCTAACGACTGTGCAAACGTCGGCACAGCCTTGCTTTCGACAACCTGAGCGCACAGACCACGGTCACGACGGGCACCGAGCATACTACAACATCCAAATCTCCTCATGATGGCTTACAACACAACAAGACAACAAGAGAACCTCACGATATTGCGCTGGAACTGCCGATCACTGCGAAACAATCACGCGACCTGAATACCCAGGCACTGAAGATAAGCTCATCCAACAACTGAAGAACACTTGATCCGGAGAAGCACAGACACCTACGCCAAAGACTATCACGTTGAACAACATGGACATCTAAATGCCTCCATCAACTTAGAATAGTTCTACTCCGCTGCGAAGGCATTTAAGAACACTGCATGGGGTCCGATCGAATGACCCAAGCGATGCTGAGAAACCTTAGTTACTCGGCCAACCGATTTGTCTACCGACACGGTATGTATGCCTCCCGGCCGACAACCCTCTGACTGGAAAACACCCAACATAATTTTTATACCGCAGCCCGGCAAACTGCGCGAATTAGGACAACTGCGACCTATCCCGCTTACCTCCTTTCTGCACCATCTTTTCCACAGAGTCTTCCTCACCAGAATCGAGAGACACAGAGTTTTAGAGATCTGCTTCCGGTCACGTTTGATGTGAGGAGGGGGGTATCCACCCAAGGGCTCTCCGTACTCCTGAAGGACAATATCCTGCACTGCGCCCCCCTGACTAGGAAGCCCGGACAAGTTCTTGCTCGCACTTGATATTCAAGACGTTTGTGGCAATATGTCGCAGTCCACGATAATTGAGGGCCTCGACGACGTAAGAAGTGGCGATAGAATAGATTCCTACGTGCAAGATTCTTGTAAAACCTCTCTGCTCATGTTTGGACAGGTAGGACTTACTCACTGCCATACGGCCTACCGGATACTATCACCGCTCCGGTTAACATCGGCTTAGTCAAACTGGCGTTACAACTGGATGAACAACGAAATCTTGAGTGTGCAAAATACGTGGGTGACATCACGTCACAGGACACTTCAGTCTCGTACGGAGACATAAAATCCATCCTTAAGAAATACGACCCTGATATTCACAAAACAAACGAAACAAGTAGGCATGAAATGCCCCCTTAGATTTAAATAAATTAAGGGGTTTTACGTGCCAAACCACTTTCTGATTATGAGGCACGCCGTAGTGGAGGACTCCGTAAATTTCGACCACGTGGGGTTCGCAACCGTGCACCTATGTCTAAGTACATGGTGTTTTCGCATTTCGCCCTCATTTAAATGTGGCCACCGTGTCTGGGATTCGACCCCGCCACCTCGTGCTCAGCAATCCAACACCATAGCCACTGAGCAACCACGGCGGGTGTAATGCCCCCTGGCCAAGTCGGCATACTTACAGATCAGACCCAAGAGTACAAAGGAAATCTGACCACTGCCCTCACAACGCTTTCTCGATTGGGAACCTATCAAGAAGACAGCAAACATGCGGATTCTCGTAATACTACCACAACAACTGGGCTGCGTTTGCATTGCGCTCTCCAAATTCATACGTACGGTCAGCAGTGTTACCGTAATCACTAACAGAATCGCACGCGGCAATGAGAGGATTACAAAGGCACTCATGCTGCAATTTTTCAAAGCCTTAATAAGTCGCAGGACACACGCATTACCTTTCAAGCCACGCGCTGCACAGGGACAGACCAGGTGGACAAATTAATTCGAGTAGCCTGTAGGGCGGCTCTCGGTTTTCAGGCAAGCACACGTATGGAACGCCTCCAAGAGGTAGGGCTGATCAACATATATGAAGAGCTCACCGCAGCCACAATCATCACCCAGTGAGTGTGGCTTTTGTGACGTCCCAGGGACGTTGTCTCTTAAGCCGCCAACACTACATTCGGGCGCCACAATACTGTCGGGACCTAACACCACTCGCATTGCAAACACGGCTACAAGTGGATCGTATTCCATGCAACATGCACCTGACATTCCACGGAAGACGATGAAGAACCAGGCCGATAGCATTGCTACAGAGGCAGGAACATCCGGACAGGTATTTCGCGGACTAAGACAACCCCTGTACGGCAACACAGACCCCTCTTTCGTGGCGCTCACAATAAAATATGCACGTACAGTCGAGGATGCGTCCTTGCAAACCCCGTCCTGCACAAGGGATGAGGCCATGGCTATCGCACTAGCCGTACGAGCCTCCGAAGCAAAGGTCCGATCGGCACACATACTGAAGGACTCTCAGTAAGCATGCCGACTATACCTAAGGGAAGTTTTGCCGACTAGCATCTTGCACATCCTGAGACTAATACTCACATAAGACCGTGGGATCACCGGGCACACACCGGAGTTGACGGCAATGAACGGGCGCATAGTCTTGGTCGAGATACGACAGGCCGAGTCGCGGATCACTCTGCCCCAGCGGACACCCTCTCACCCCGCAAGCTAGGAGAAGCACTAGAGATGCAGACTCCAGCGAGCCCAGCAGGCGGCACGCCCAGCAGGCGGCACGCACGGTACTGGCGCCTGCTACGGACGAACACCTTTCTTCACTCGTACAGACTACAAAAGATGTACACCGACAGGCACAAACAAGTGTCCATGGTGTGTAGACACACCGACACTCCCGCACATAACATACGACAGCCCCAGGCGCCCGGCAGACGATGTCTCACCTCTAATCACGGACTAATTCGCTAACTGATCCTGGAAGGCGCGAATCACCGGACAGGAGCGAGCTGTAAAGCCTCGACCAGGCCCGGCGAGCCGCGGAATCCAGTGGTGGCCTGAAATAGGGGCACCATCTCTATACAATTTTGTATCGGGTTCTCTGAAGCCGCTTTAGGATGTAAGGCTTAGTTAGGCTTGACGGCCAACTACTTTTTGCTCGCCTTTTACGGCCGTGCTTCGGTGGTACCAGGACAAGAAAAAAGCATGAAAACACACTGTAAGAAAAGGTCAACAAAATTTATTGTTCCAGAGGATTCACGAGGAAGGAGGCTGTTTTCTACATTGACGTTGGCCGGGGTCGATCGTAGAGCGAACGAAGGCCGGGCGCGGCAAAAGATAGGAACTAGATGGTGACATAACATCTTTCCTTCATCGTAGCTAGAAGTCTTTTCTTTCTCGGGCGTTCGTCAGGGTGATGGATGGATATTTGCAGCGGAGCAGTGGTTTGCACAGCCCTGCTCTTGTTACTTTATTGCCTAATGTCCTACATATGTTAGATAACAAAGAAAAAAAGAACCCACGATGAATTCGCTTAACAGTTTCTGAGTTTCTGAACTTCTATTGTGAACTTTGTTTTGTACACCGCCATTGTCTGTCATCTCCCTACTCTACTTCCACCAAATTGCAATCGCCTCTTACTAATCTCTATTAGGGACATGTTTACTTTTCCCTTGATCTCGCTGAAGCCAATGGCTTCAAGGAGGCCAGTGATCCCTAAATCCACTGTTATCTTCACATTCTAATACAACTTGCTCCATTGTTTTCTACACTTTACCACAGCAAGCACATGTTTCTTCTTCCTTCTTATATCTCGCTATATGGGTGCGTGCTCTAAGCCGTCCTGACCTCGCTTCGAAAAATAAGGAGCTTCCCTTTGAGTTATCAAATTGTTTCTTTCCTGAGTTTGTTTTTTTTTCCCGTTATACTTAGTCATATCAGGTTTCTTTTCTATTGCGGCCTCCCATGAGAGGGCGCCAAATTCGGCACCCCGTGCCATGTTGTTTGCGCGCTCCCCCAATGGGAGCGCGGCACTCCTGGGACGTTACCGCACCATTGCAACTCGTTTGCAAGATGCTTTGGCTACACGAGAAAAAACGTTTAGCTTCCCGTACGGGAAGCGGAGAAGAAGGCGTCCGCTCACTCTTCCGTAGTGCGCGTAGGATCACGACAAATTATGAACTTTCATAAGTCTCTCCCCCCTTAAGACCCTTTAAGCCCGCTTGACTCCAGTGGCGCAATGTTAAGACGCTCATAGCACAACTGACCTGCTCGCTTTCGCGGCTTTCGCAACGCAGTCGGCGGTGTGGATGTTTTGTAGACGCATTTTCTCCAGAACACATTGTCCAGTAACTTCCCCTGAAGTCAGCAACGTCAGTGTGAGCTGGAGAGGGCATGACCCACATGTTGGACAAGCCGTCGCCAGCCAGGTTGCACGTGCCCTTGGATAACAGGGACCTGGTTCTGCGTACCCCTGATCGGAAGGCTTGAGCCACTCCAGCTCAGCACTAGCACGGCTAGGGGTCAAGGTGAACCGCTTGAGGTGAACTGCAAATGATGGCTCCTCGTGCTGGCAATCTCCTCTATCCGGCGGCCTCCGCGCGTGCACCAGCGTGGTTATCTGACGGAAGGCTAGTTGTTGGCTTGACTTCTTGACGACTTGAGGTGCAACCGTGGTTCCATGCCATATCCCCTCGGCGACAACTATGGACAGCCTTAGCTGCTGCTCCGTAGATGCTGATTGTGGATTGTGCTGCTTCGAGTGTGTGTGGAGTTGTTATGGTCTGTTTCGCCAAATTCGGGTGTTTTAGGCGTCGATGGACAAACGCTTGCCTGCCCAAGGGTAGTGGTACAGCTTACCTTCGGAAATACCGCTTCACCTGACCGACATGGACTGGTAAGCTGATACGACCTGCGTTCAGATCCTTCCATGCTAAATCAACTTCAAAAGGCCCAACCCATTTTGGTGCTAAACCCGCCACAAACTCGGGCCTCGCGTCGCTGAGCTCATAATCTCAGGCGGAATTTCCACTCGCCCTTGCTCCTGCATGGTTACAATTCGCTTCGATCACCGCGTTTCCTGGGCGATCGCAAATGTCAAGCGTAGTCGTCGAAAGGTTTCTTCGCGCCCGGTGAATCTGTCCGCTTGGCCGATATTGTGTCCGTCGTTGTCTGGAGGTGTCTCCCGAACACCAGAAAACCTAGCGTAAACCCGCCGAACGACTTTCCCTCGTTCATGGCACGAAGGAGAGCGCATGTAGGTGCTCGTCGCAGTCGTTTTACGCTAGGGCGCACGCCTCAAGTAGTGGCGTTACATCTTGATTCCGGCATTCCGTCATGATCGAGTGAGGAAACTGGTCTATTCTATCTTAGTTCTGTTCAGCTTCTTTACTCTTTAGTTTATTGAATATTATAATTTACGAACGTGAGCGTGCCGCTACAGCTTGACCAACGAAGAAACGTGCTTCCAGAAAATGAAATGCCCAGAGTAACAGCAACGGAGAATAAAAACTTGCTACTTACCTTCAAGGATAAAGTGGCATTTCTGAGATAGCCTGGTTGAGTAAAAATCGTCTCGTAAATATTGAAAATGCCCCAGTGGTGAATGTTGTGATTCCACAAGTTATCCTGCGCCCACGCTTTAGCGGACTGCTTACTCAGGTGGATCAAGAAAGCGCCTATGTCCCTGAAAACAGGAACAAATAATTAGACACAAACAAAGTGCTTTTCCAGGCAAGCAGAAAAGACAACACTATGTGAGAAAGCAGCGGCAAACTATTTAAATTATTATGATCACAACGCTTCATAAAATGGTGCACTTCTGCAGAGATAGCAAGCAGAAAGTGAGGTTCGGAACGCACTGAAAAGCATTCAGCAAATTTTACGTCACTTCAGCAACACATATGACAGTAATTCGTTTTGCGCTATGCAATAAAATATGGCGACACGAATTTCGGGAATGAAGAAATTGGATGAAGCAAGAGGACATCCCTTAATTGAGCGCTAGTGAGCCAAACACCGATGCTGATTTGAAATGGAACAATTGCATGAGTGGAGACTACAATTTTGTGCAGACACACTCGAAAATTAGCTGTATGGCAACAGAATGCCTATGGCCCCACTAAAACATTGATGTTGCAGTTTTCATAGCGTATTTGGCAGGAGAAGTCTTGAAATGTGCATTTCAACACATGCTATCGCAATGCAACTTGCTGATAACCCTAGCTACTGTAGGGGTTGGAGGACGGGACGTCGGGATGAACCCAAAAACTTGGGAGGGATTTATTCTACATTATTTACAAGAGACGTGAGCGTCCAGTAACAGGCGTACTGACATTACGGGCCCGCAGCAACTCGGACGCTGCGGCCCGCGGCAAGAAGTTCGAGAGAGGTGAATCAGGGAATCAGAGCATGTCCCAGAATCCTCAGGTCTCTCTGGAAGGCTTCTTATAAGCCCTTCGAGCACTGCAAGTCACGTCATGTTTGACCAATGGGAGAGTCCACTCCGATGACGCCACTTGCAGCCAATGGTAGGCGCCCGTGTCGCGTTGCACACCTGTCGGGGCTCTCTGCGGTCTTGCCACGCAGACTGGTAATCCACTTGTAGGCTGGAGAAGGAGCGGGGAGGGCGCTCGTGCACCTGCTTCATTGTCGGATGCCCACCTGCTAATCCCGGCGGCGCAGGAACTTGTTGGCACGTAAACTTGTTGCCTCGGCCGCTTCTCTGGAATGCGCTTTCCTGCTTTTGCATTCCTCAATTAGCTGTGCTGCCACTCGAAGCGGTTTGGGGAACTCGAAGTAACCGCAGGAACCAGCTCCATATCTAACAGCTCGTCCTCGCCCCGGTTGTTCTGAATGGCCGGTGAAATCAATTCGCTGGCCATGAGGAACGCTGATAGAAGCTGCAGGGTACTGGGGTCGAGCCACGTTTGACGAACTTCGGGATCCTTGGCCCTGGAGAACAGACGTCAAACAAACAAAACAACACAGCGCTGCCCCACGTGTAAGCGCAGGCTCTTCGCCCCTGACTCGCCAGGCTATTACTGAGTCAAAATCAACCCTGATCTTTTAGTTCCCCAATTTTGACAAAACAGTTGTAACCACCCTTCCAAACAGCCATCCATTTCTCCTCGATTGCCTACAAGACCAGAGTACTATTGTTGTTGCAAAACAAAAGGGTCGTTGACGATGCAAACAACAAATGAAAACAGCCGAACATAACTTAAGTGGCCAAACTACACGAACAGCATGTTTCCAATCTATCGCAGTGGCGTACTTATCGCACGTAATGGTGCCACTGAACAATCTGGTCAACTTCACAAGTACGTAATCACAAGTGCACCAGCCTTGTGGTCACTAAACAAAACGCGTACTTGCGTTGCAGGCAAACTTTTCATTTACGCTTACTCACGTTTCTTCCCTGAAAGTCCTACAGGACACGTGACGTAAACGAACCATTAAACTCGCGGGACTTACACACTCCGCAGAACTCTTAAAATAATGCGTCTTCTACTAACTCTTTCCACGCACGTTCACTAAAGAAGTCAGAATACGGCTGCCCTCAACACACACTAGCAACCCAGTCATAAAGTCTGCTTCCTTCCGTCCACACAGGACACGCGCTAATGGATCTAAAAACGCTTCACCGTGCAAATCATGCACTCACTGAAAATCTACGCGCTTAACCTTCGAAAATTCAAAAACACATAAAAAGCAGGTTAAATAACACACGCGCTTTACCATAGGCCTCTGAACGATAACCTTGACCCTCAGGTTACTCACACACACAAAAAAAAGCCTATCTACTTATTAATGAGCATCTCGCGAGACTACATGTTTACTTAAAACACATCTTTCAAATCTCGAGCTTCTCAAACAAATCATAAGCAGAGCTCATACCTTACACCTTGAAAGAAAGCCTAGTCTCAAATCGCGAAAACTTTCCGATGCTCAAAATAAAATACAAAACAACACGTTTTCCTACTACGGAAGCTCTCTTGGCCTCTCATTCCAAACGCTTACGTCTGACTCATACTTTGAGTCGTACCCGGGGAGGCCGCAGTTTCAAAGCTACTCTGGCTACGGAGGAACAACAAAAGGGCTGATTCACTATCAGCTCCCCCAAGACGTTACGGTCTCCTGCCAATTTGCGTCCTCGCGCCCCGCTTTCAACAGAAACTCGATTGACCGCGTCGCTACTCCCCACCTGGTCTCGCCCTGCCACCTTGCGTTTCTTCGAACTGCACGCTGAGCTATAAAAAGAACTACGGAACGACGAGGAGCTTAACTGCCCCGTGCCCTTTGTCCGCGTCCGCGCAGAACATTCTTCGCGGTCCCCCTTTGACCGGTGGCTCGACCATTTTGGGTGCGTCAACATCGTCCGAGACGACCGCATCTTTTTCCTCGCGCCCTGCCCATTTGGGTTTCTCGCCATTTTTGGCGGCGCTACATTAATTACCGACTTTCGGTCTTTACTGCGCTTCTTTTTACGGCGCTTTCTCTTTGCACTCGTTTTCATGTCGCCTTCTCGTGCCTCGTGCTGGCCGGTACACGTTTCGTCGGCCCGGATCGGTCTCTTACCCGCACAGTCTAATTGATTTTCATTTAAATCAACATTCTCTCTGCCTCGACTGGCGGACAGCTCAACCGACTCTGGCACAATGCAGCAGGCTTTACTCGAGTAAGACAACTCGCACTCTTGCGAACTGCCCTCTACTACATTGCCCAGCGCACGCTGTGAATCGGCACACAGCCCGTCGGTATCGATCGCTGTCTCACGCGCACAGTCCGAATGATTAACTGAATCATCCCTATCTAGGCCATCTAGACTGGCGGAGAGCCGCACCGATCCCTGAACAATGCAGTTGTTCTCTCGTGAGCTACGGAGCTCGCCACCCCGAGAACTATTCTCAACTGCATCGTCCAGCTCGCACTTCACTTCTGCACGCACATCTGGCTTTACATGGGTTCTCGCGTCTGTCTGGTCAGAAGTACCCTTTTCTTCGCTAGCAACCTCGCTAACATTACCAGCGACGCACACGCTCGGTAACTGTGCCAATTTGTTCGCAGCTGGCCTAGCTGTCTCTACAGTCATCTGTTGGCACAGCACCTCGTCGCTCTCACTACGGCCTTTAACGGCCTCGATTGCCACTAAGGCATCGTTAGCAGCTAGCCTTTTCCCTTCACTTATGACTCTGCAGCTAATCTCACAGGCACTACTCTTCTCGTCGGCTCTTGGCGAAAGTCCGCTAGACACTTCCTCATTATTTCGCTCTGTACTACCTACAGAATTCTCAGACAGCCGTTGTCTCTGTGCCAATAACTGATCACAATACTGTATTTCTTTGATCAGTGCTGCCTTCTCTCTCTCGAACTTTTCCTCTCGCTCACGTTCGCGTTCATTCTCACGTCCGTGACGCTCACACCTAAGAGTAAGTTCTTGAAGCTCCTGCTTCCGTTCATTCTCGCGTTCTTCACGCTGAAGCTTACTCCTAAGTTCACGACGCTCCCGCAAACGTACACGACGCACACGCTCCCGTGGCTCCTGTATCACTTCCCAAGCAAGCTCAATGCTTTTATCATCATTGCCACTATCATTAATCGCCTTTATGATAGCTGGCGTTTCCATCCGTTCGTCCGCCTCAACTCCCAAATCGTCGCACACCAACAACAAGTCTAACCTCGTCAACCTTCTAAGATCCATGGCAGCTGCCCCGTCAGGTGGTTAAAACTGTTTTCCTTAATTAATTTGTGCAAACACACAATGCAACAAATTCCCGATTCCCAGAACTATCAAAATTGAACACACAACCTTTGAGTCTGGCGAATCATAAGGAAAAAAACCACGCGCTCACTTACGGTTGCAGCACCCTGCCATCCGGCTCATTCGTCCGCTGTCTCCGGTTCCTCCGGACTCCCTGGGTCGAAGGCTCGCTCCTTCTTCGCTACTCCCAGTTTCTTCGGACCTCTTTCGACGAAGGCTCACTCTTCTTCGCCCTTCCCGGTTCCTTAGGATCTCTCTTGACGAAGGTTCATCCGTAGCGCTGCCACCAGCTGATGCATTCGGAGGCGATCCCACCGCTGCCACCAGATGTAGGGGTTGGAGGACGGGACGTCGGGATGAACCCAAAAACTTGGGAGGGATTTATTCTACATTATTTACAAGAGACGTGAGCGTCCAGTAACAGGCGTACTGACATTACGGGCCCGCAGCAACTCGGACGCTGCGGCCCGCGGCAAGAAGTTCGAGAGAGGTGAATCAGGGAATCAGAGCATGTCCCAGAATCCTCAGGTCTCTCTGGAAGGCTTCTTATAAGCCCTTCGAGCACTGCAAGTCACGTCATGTTTGACCAATGGGAGAGTCCACTCCGATGACGCCACTTGCAGCCAATGGTAGGCGCCCGTGTCGCGTTGCACACCTGTCGGGGCTCTCTGCGGTCTTGCCACGCAGACTGGTAATCCACTTGTAGGCTGGAGAAGGAGCGGGGAGGGCGCTCGTGCACCTGCTTCATTGTCGGATGCCCACCTGCTAATCCCGGCGGCGCAGGAACTTGTTGGCACGTAAACTTGTTGCCTCGGCCGCTTCTCTGGAATGCGCTTTCCTGCTTTTGCATTCCTCAATTAGCTGTGCTGCCACTCGAAGCGGTTTGGGGAACTCGAAGTAACCGCAGGAACCAGCTCCATATCTAACACTACGTGGTAATAGAGCATTTTGACTAAGAGTTCACTATGGAGTGAACGAAAGCTACGCCGATTATTGAAAAATGTTTGATGTGGATCGATGCTCTCGTGAAGCGGCTAAATAAAGGCAAAATGACAGTGTGATGTGTACAATTGATATATTTACATCGTGTTTAACGTCTTGCTCACAATGTTCGTGTGCTTAGGCACTGCATTGATCGTAGCTTTGATTATATTTGATGATCATGTTATTGTGCTACACCGTTAGCAAGCTATGCAGTTTGAGACGCCGACGCAGTGATATCAGGAGGACGAAGGTGATGTAGGACGCTTGTATAGGGAACAGCGCAATTGATAAATGCATGCATAAGAAGGGGAGCACGGAAATTTAAGAGCGATTCACAAATACAATAAGGTGTTCTTTACCCTATATGCCGCAGTGGCACATATTTATGACGAAGCATTGGCCGAGAATGCCCGCATTAATTATCGCCTAAATTTGGTGCTGCTAATAATTTATCTAATTAAAGAAACACGAACCCTTGTACATGTTGTGAAATTTTATTAAGGTTTCATTGGACTTCATAAAGATGCGTACGGGGATGTATCTACTGGTTTATTGGGTAATGTATTCTTTAATTAGCACAAATGTGGCAGTGCTCACAGGCATCATTTTTTTCAAACTCTCCATGGAAATGCTGTTAAGGTAGCCATAGGAAGATTTGCTTTTCGCTGAGCTTCCTTGAACTTTGGCCAATACTTCATTCGACAGGAGGTTGGTAGGTAGCGATAGGTAGCACGGCATTGGAAGTGGTAAGGAAATACACCTACTAAGGGCAGGTAGTGACAACGGATCCGGATCATGAGACTGAAATAATCAGAAGAATAAGAACGGGCTGGTGTGCGTTTGGCCGGCATTCTCAGATCATGAACAGCAGGTTCCCATTATCCCTCAAGAGAAAAGTGTATAACGGCTGTGTCTTACAAAACTCACGTACGGAGTAGAAACCTGGAGGCCCCCTGCTACGCTTCCCTTTTCTTGGAATCCAATCCGTAACCCTTAATGACCGTCGGTTATCACACTCCTCATTACAAGTCCTGCCCATGCCCATTTGTTTTTCTTGACTTCAACTAAGATGTCAATAATGCGCGTTTCTTCCCGCACTCAATCTGCTCTTTTCTTATCCCATAACGTTACATCCATCATTCTTCTTTCCATAGCTGGTTGCGTTGTCCTCAATTTAGGTATAACCCTTCTCGTAAGCCTCCAGGTTTCTGACCCGTAAGCGAGTAAAGTTAAGACACAGCTGTTATACAATTTTCTCTTGGGAGATAATGGCAACCTGCTGTTCATGATCTGAGAATGCCTGCCAAACGCAGCCCAGACCATTCTTATTCTTCTTATTATTTCAGTCATGATCCGGATCCGTGGTCACTACCTGCCGTAAATAGATATATTCCTTTACCACTTCCAGTGCCTCGCTACCTATCGTAAATTGCTATTCGCATCTGAGAGTGTTAAACTTTACGTTAGTTTTCTTCAGTTTAATTTTTAGACCCACCCTTCTGCTTTGCCTCTCCATGTCAGTGAGCACGCATAACAGTTGGTGCCCTAAGGCAATATCATCAGCGAATCGGAAGTTACTAAAGCATTCTCCATTACCTCTTATTCCGAATTCTTCCCAATCCAGGTCTCTGAATACCTCCTGTAAACACGCTGTGAAGAGCATTGCAGAGGTCGTATCTGCCTGCCTGACGCCTTTCTTTATTGATATTTTGTTGCTTTCTTTATCGAGGACTTCGGTTGCTGGTTCTAGCTGTAGGGCTAGAGGCTTTCATACATTGGCGCTTCTTGATCAGACGAAAGATCTGAGCAAGTAGCGCCAATGAATGAAAGCCTCTAACCCTACAGCTAGAATAGAACTGGTATAATTTTCCAAAATAATCAACAATCGTAAGACAGCTGACATAAGGAAGTGTAATATGGATAGAATTGAACGTGCTCTCAGGAACAAAGGAAGCCTAAAATCAGTGAAGACGAAACTAGGAATAGGCAAGAATCGGATGTGTGCGTTAAGAGACAAAGCCGGCAATATCATTACTGATATAGATCAGATAGTTCAAATGGCTGAGGAGTTCTGTACAGGTTTGTACAGAACCAGTGGCACCCACGACGATAGTGGAAGAGAGAATAGTCTAGAGGATTTCGAAATCCCACAAGTACCGCCGAAAGAACTTAAGAAAGCCTTCGGAGCTAAGCAAAGGGTGAAAGCAGCTGCGGAGGATCAGGTAACAGCAGATTTGTTGAAGGACGTTGGGCAGATTGTTCTAGAAAACTGGCCACCCTCTATACGCAATGCCTCATGACTTCGAGCGTATCGGAATCTTGGAAGAACGCTCACATAATCCTAATCCATAAGGAAGGGGAAGCCAAAGACGAAAAATTATAGACCAATCAGCCTACTTTCCCTTGTATACAAAGTATTTACTAAGGTAATCACAAACAATCAGGAACACCTTAGACTTCTGTCAACCAAAGGACCAGGCTTGATTCCGTAAAGGCTACTCAGCAATAGACCATATTCACACAATCAATCAGGTGATAGGGAAATGTGCAGAATATAACCAACCCTTATATATAGCTTTCATTTACGAGAAAGCATTTGATTCAGTCGAAACCTCAGCAGTCATGGAGGCATTAAGGAACCGAGTGGTAGAAAAGCCGTATGTAAAAATACTGAAAGATATCTGAAGCGGCTGCACAGCCACCGTAGTTCTCCACAGAGAAAGCAACAAAATTCCAATAACGAAAGGCGCCAGGCAGGGAGATACGATATCTTCAATGCTACTCACAGCGTGTTTACAGAAAGTATTCAGAGACCTGGATTGGGAAAAATTGGGGATAAAATTTAAGGGAGAATACCTTAGTAACATGCGATTCGCTGATATTGCCTTGCTTAGTAACTCAGGGGACCAATTGCAATGCATGCTCACTGAACAGCAGAGGCAAAGCAGAAGCGTAGGTCTAAAAATAATCTGCAGAAAACTAAAATAATGTTTAACACTCTCGGAAGAGAACCGCAGTTTATCATAGGCAGCGAAGCACTGGATGTGGTAAGGGAATACATCTGCTTAGGACAGTTAGTAGCCGCAGATCCGGATTATGAGACTGAAATAATCAGAAGAATAAGAATGGGCTCGTGTGCGTTTGGCAGGCATTCCAGATCATGAACAGCAGTTTGCCATTATCCCTCAAGAGAAAAGTGTATAACGGCTGTGTCTTACCATTACTCACGTACGGGACAGAAACCTGGAAGCTTACGAAAAGGGTTCTACTTAGTTTGACGACGACGCAACCAGCTATGGAAAGACGAATGATGGGTGTAACGTTAAGGGAGAAGAAAAAAGCTGATTGGGTGAGGCAACCAACGCGAGTTAATGACATCTTAGTTGAAATCAAGAAGAAGAAATGGACACGGACAGGACATGTATTGAGGAGAGAAGATAACCGATGGTCATTAAGGGTTACGGACTGTATTCCAAGGGAAGGGAAGCGTAGCAGGGGACGGCAGAAAGTTAGATGGGCGGATGAGATTATGAAGTTTGCAGGGATAACATGGCCACAATTAGTACATGACCGGGGCAGTTGGAGAAGTATGGGAAAAGCCTTTGCCCTGCAGTGGGCGCAACCAGGTTGACGATGATGATGATTATGACGATGGTTGCTGTGGAGCATATATAGATATTTTTCAGTATTTGTACATACGGCTCGTCTACGCCCTGACTTCGTAATGCTTCCACGACTGCTTAGGTTTCAACTGCATCAAACGCTTTCTCCTCCTCAATGACCGCTATATTGACACGTGTACTTGTCTTTATCGGGCGACAAGTTTTGCCGCCTAACAAATGGTATCGCACAGCGCGATACGCGCCTGCATGCATCCGAAGTTTCTGGAAAGTTATCGATGCTTCTGTTGTCGCTGATACTTGTGGTATTTGATTTCATCGCTTGACACGAACGGTGTAGAACATTTTAGAAGGCATGCGGGTCGCAACGTTTAGTCTGGAACATTCGACGATTGCTGTATAAAAGTCGACGCGCTTGACCCGCTGACCGGCTTTTCGACGATCGCCGACTGTGTTCGCCGCTATCGTTTTTCTTTAAGTGTAGCCTGTTTTGTGGGCACAGGTTCGCCCAATAAAAGCTAGTTTTGTCTTTCACAGTACTGCTACTGTGTTCTTTGGCGTCACGACCACGTGACAATATGTAAGGGTTGGTTGTATTCCGCACATTTCTCTCTCACCTGATTGATAGTGTGAATATGGTTTATTGTTGAGTAGCGTTTACGGAATCCTGCCTGGTCCTTTGGTTGACAGTAGTCTAACGTGTTCCTGATCCAATTTTCGATTGCATTAGTAAATACTTTGTAGTTACCGGACCGTAAACTGATTGGTATATAATTTTTCATGTCATAAACGTCCCCTTTCTTATGGATTAGGATTATGCGAGCGTTCTTCCAAGATGCCGGTATGCTCGAAGTCATGAGGCATTGCGTATACAGGGTGGCCAGTTTTTCTAGAGCAATCTGCCGGCCATCCTTCAACGAATCTACTGTTACCTTATCCTCCCCAGCTGCCTTCCCTCTTTGTATAGCTCCCAATGCTTGCTTTACTTCTTCCGGCTGTACTTGTGGGATTTAAAATTCCTCTAGACTATTCTCTCTTCGATTATCATCGTGGGTGCTAGTGGTATTGTCTAAATATCTGTAAAACTCTTCAACCACTTGAACTATCTCATCCATATAAGTAATGATATTGCCAGCATTGTCTCTTAACGCCTACATCTGATTCGTCCCTATTCATAGTTTCTTCACTGCGTTTAGGCTTCCTTCTTTCCTTAGATCATGTTCAATTCCATCCATATTATACTTCGTTATGTCAGCTGCCTTACCCTTGTTGAATTACTTGAAAAGTTCTGCAAGTTCTATTCTAGCTCTAGGGTTAGAGGCTTTCATACATTAACATTTCTTGATCAGATCTTTCGTCCTATGCTATACCCTACTAGCATCCTATCTAACGGAGTGACCCCCGTCTTCTATTGCAGAATCCATGATGATTCCCATGGGATTGTCATTCATATCTTCAACACTAAGGTCCTCTTCCTGAGGTAAGGCCGGATACCTGTTCTATAGCTTGATCTAGAATTTCTCTATTTTCCTCTTACCGCTAGTTCATTGATCAGCTTCTTATGTAGCAGTTTCTCCCGTTCCCTCTTCAAGTCTAGGCTAATTCGAGTTCTTACCATCCTATGGTCACTGCAGCGTACCTTGCCAAGCACGTCCACATCATGGATGATGCCATGGTTAGCGCACATTATGACGTCTATTTCATTTCTATTCTCACCATTCGGGCGCCTCCACGTCCACTTTCGTCTATCCCGCTTGCGGAAGAAGGTATTCATTATCCGCATATTATTCTGTTCTTCAAACTCAAGCAATAACTCTCCCCTGCTATTCCTTAAGCCTATGCCACATTCCCCCACTGATTCGCCTCCAGCTTGCTTCTTGCCTACCCTGGCTATAAAGTCGCTTATCAGTAGAGTGTTTTGACTTTGCCTATCATTGTTTCCACGTCTTCATAGAAGCTCTCGACTTCCTGTTCATCATGACTGAATGTAGGGGCGTAGACCTGTACTACCTTCAATTTGTACCTCTTTTTGAGTTTCCTGCCACCGTCTCGTTATTGCTCTAGAATTCCTGTGTGTTACTCGCTATATCCTTATTAATTAGGAATCCAGCTCCTAGTTGTCGTCTCTCCGCTAAGCCCCGGTAGCACAGGACGTGCCCGCTTTTTAGCACTGTATGTGCTTCTTTTGTCCTCCTAACTTCACTGAGCCCTATTATATCCCATTTACTGCCCTCTAATTCCTCCAATAGCACTGCTAGACTCGCCTCACTAGATAACGTTCTAGCGTTAAACGTTGCCAGGTTCATATTCCAATGGCGGCCTGTCCGGAACCAGTGATTCTTAGCACCCACCACTGCATCGCAGGTCTGACTGGCGCCGTGGTCAGTTGCTTCGCAGCTGCTGGGCACTGAGGGCCGGGGTTTTATTGTTGTATTCATATAGGAGGTTGTGGCCAATTACTGCACCAGGGTGGCCAACTCTTCTCCGTTGAGGAAGTGTGTTGCTGGTTCTTGTCACCGGTACCAGGCCGTACCCCAGGCCTGTTTATTCAATCAACACAAGGATTTTTACTTTAATCCGGTGGAAAATTGCGCGGCACCGGGATTGGAACCACGCTCCTCTAGCACGCGAGGCGGATGTTCTACCGCTCCACCGCTCCACCTCGGGGTTCAGTGGGTGTAAAAGCCTGCGTCCCGCGTGTGTAGCAGCGAAAGGGCTCCCAAATTCGCATTGGCTGCGAAACCACGCCACGAGCATTCCTCTACCGAGCGGGCGAACGGGAACACTTGGTGCCGCAGTAGCGTGCCAGGAGCAGCGTTAAGGCAGAGGGCATCGCCGTCACTCCAAATCACCTTACTCTCCAAAGCGTCCGTTATTCAAGCGCTCCTTGTCCACGCAAGCTGTCCCCTGCATTCTAACTGTGCTTCGGTAAGGCGAAATCAAAACGCGCCGAGCTTCTCAGCGCGCTCTGTTGCCCGCGAGGAATAATGACTCGGAGGACCACTCAATGTCGTTTAGTTGAACATCAATGTTTTACGTTTACCAGCTAATAAGAAGACTGCTGATGTCCTCAGGTTTTTTTTAGTTCAACCAATAATTATCGACATTTTCATAGGTTTATTTGATTCCTTCCGATATATTGTGCAAGAAATAAATCAGCACATCTGAGCGCAATATCATGCAAGGAATTCAGTTGTGCTACACACGGGTAATTGTTAAAGAGTATGGTAAGGATATATTTCTTTTCTTAGTTCAATAAAAATAATTTAACAGTGTCATGCGTCTTTCTCGCATCTTTGGCCCATGCCTTGCGTTTGTTTGGCCCCACTGTTCTGTCGCTCCTCGAGACAGCTTGAACTTACAATGCGAATATGGAGATGCCGAACTGCGTCTTTTGCCCCTTGGCCGCCATGGATTGAAAGGTCGCGAACTTTCCCTTGGACGTTTCACCCGGTCTCTCGAAGGGCTTTCCCAGCGATTCGTAGAACGTGAAGTCGCAGACCCCGTCTTTTGGCATCTCCATCTCGCCATCGCTGGCCACGGTGCAGATGAAGGCGTTATATTGCGGTGGCTTGTCAAATAAAGCTGCACAGAGCGGGACGTGGCATACAGAAAGTTTACTCATGCGCTATGATAGCGTGTGACCACGTCAGAGAGCAAACAGGGCCATTGGACTCTCACACACGTTGTATAACATGCAGCACAACAAAGAGAACTCTGCAAATATATACCTATGTATTCCGTGATTAAGAAGAAAGAAGTATAAACCCATGTAGTGCAATGAAATGGTGAACTTGAGCTAAAGGCAGTGTTGGTGACTTTGTTACCCAATTTTCCACAAAGTCGCGAATTACGAGCCAAAAATGTCTCTATCAGATTACATTCTTGGATTTTCCCACATCCAGGGCTTAAGAGAACAACACCAATGGCACTTCGTAACAACGGCGGGTGAACAAATTCCATATTGAGCAACAATCAAGGTTGTGATACCGACCTAGCTCACTTTTTTTAATGTTCCTGGCTGTCTATTTTATATGTTTCAGTTCTGCACTTGTGAATTGGCGATCATAACGTTAAAATTGCAGAGAAGTCCGATTTTCTAAAAAAATACGACATCGATGTTGTGCCTTTGCCGCCCCGCCAGCTACATGGCTAAAGAAATTTCATTCATTTTACTCTGGCAATAGCGGCAAATGAAACAGAATATATCCCAGCCCCCTTTGCCTAAATTGAAGGCGAAGCAGTTCCTACACCCAAATGTCTACCAGTGTAATTTACTAACGCTTCCTGCCAAACGTCAATAAGACTATATAAAGGCAACTGTCTCGTTAAAGTGACTGAAAGCTTGATATACTAAGAAATCTTTTCTCTAAATTCCTAGATCTGCCACAGCCGTTTGATTTAGGTCTCAATATGCTGAACGAAACGCACAGCAATGTAATATTATTTGAGTAATTGGCTTTCTCTGGATACGCGGAATTCGTTGGAACTTGTGTATTTTTTTTTTACAAATTATTAATGCGTTTTGTACCAAATCAAGAACTTAACACGCTAACACATAGAGTCCCCCTTTTTAATGTCATTCTTGGTTCACGAATGTATAACCAAGTGGTGCCAGTTAAATTTTACTAATATGTCTGCCTTTTTTACCTTAAATTACATTTCGAATGTGGTATGTGGCATCTAGCGCAAATATTCTCTTGAGCTGGAAAAGCAGATAGCTGGATAAGCAAATAAGCAGCCAAGAAGTCAACGTGCAGAGCGATTTATTTACAAAAAGTTGCGAATAAAATATTTTGCCGATTAGCGTAGTATATATAATAATATTTATGAATTAAAGCGAGCGTATCCTCAACAAACATTCACTCGGGGAATTTTTTTTAAATAGCCCTAGTTTTGATGTTAGCGCGTTCAACTTTGGGAACAACTTCAATAATTGATCCAATAATTGTATTAAAAAGCGCCTTGTTATAGAGGGGATGCGAAAATTAAGTGAACAACCCATTGAAAGATATCTGTTCAGTGCAACAAAAGCAGGAGACAAGAATTAACGAAGATGAAGACAAGCGCCTGTCTTCATCTTCGTTTCTTCTTCTGTGTGTTTTTGTTGCGCTATACAGATACCTCTCAATGTTGACTGACCAACAAGCTTATATGACCGCCCTTTAGAATAACCCAAACACGATGGAATCCTGTCGCTTATTTCGGGAATGAACACAGCAAAACTGGTGAACTGGTGTCATGCTCAGAATTAGTTTCAGTTGAATAGACTGAGTGAACCGAGAAGGGGCCACTTGTAAATTGAATTTGCCTTAAATTAACAATGTGGAAGTTAGGCCAAATTTGTAATATCGTAGTGTCTGCATTGTAACTTCTCGCGCGTATATTTCCCGCTTCTTATAGTTGTTGATGTCTAGGATTAAAATTTCGCGTTTTCAAAAAGAAGTACGCGTGAAACACAGCCTATAAAGGTTCCAACAAAGATGATAAGAATGCATGCAGCAGTCACTGCCTGGTCCTGGCAAGGTACGGCACAACTTCCTAAATTCTATAGCAGTGAATTTGCTTGATGATTTTTAAATGGCCATCAAAACGAGGCGTTGAAAAGGTATTCAATGTGTATACGTATATCAGGCTCCACTTTATTCGAGAATTTCGAAATTTGGTGAACTAATTGGTGAACTAATATGGTGAAATTATTTGGTTCTAAAGCCAGTCAAGCGGGGGCGGGGGGGGGGGGGGGAGGGATGGGTGTGGTATCACAAGCATAAAGAGAACACCTATGTTCGTATTCTACCTGTGTCAAGTTGTTTCCGGTCCACTTCCACTTCCGTGTGCGGCGAGCGGCCGGCCACAGGGCAATTTTGTGTGTATTTGCGGGCTTCGTTCGTGCTTGAAAAACACTTTTATGTTGCAGCTATTGAGCAACAAAAAGCTGTATCCGGATATTTTCATGTTGTTCTACAACTTTATCATTGACATACTTATTCTAAATATAATATTTGCGAAGCTGAACAATTAAGACAAAATCAAGTAATTAGGTGGTATGTAATATAGTATAGCCTGAGTATTTCCAAGCGACGGAAAACAACACTGCCATGGTTCTGTCCAGCTACATGGTACTCGCACATTTTTTAAAAAATCTTGGTGCATAGTAATTGCGACACTCTGTGCATGTAGATGTGCGTTACCACCGACCTTAGGTCATATCTTTAGGAAGCAAAAGTTGCTTTTTCGTATGTCCGAGCACAATACATATATCAGGCCCCTCGCTAAACCCCCTCTCTTCTAGTTCATTGCATGACAGGGTTTCGAATCCGGCAACATCGATGCCTTCAGGTAGCACTTGTGGATTTATTGACACGTTGCCGTCCCCCAAAACCATCACGTACTGGTGAGGCCTGCGGAAGAAAGGAAGTGTCATATCCGCCGCCAAAGTTTGTGAGTGGTGGCACCGGTTGACACTCCCAGGGTTAGTTCTAGTAGTAACGCATATATACCCCACCAATTGGATGGGAAGGCGGCGGCAGCGGTAGTTCAATTGGTAGAGCATCCCACAAGTAATACGACGACGTGAGAGCGTTCCCCACCTGCAGCAAGTTGTTTTTATCCACTTTCAACTCCACTAATTTATAATTTTCATAGTTTATTTATTAAGAAGAAGTAATTTCTACTGTGTTGTCCGAGTCTTTGTTTGTTGGCTTCTTATGATTATATCTATATATATGTATGTATGTATGTATGTATGTATGTATGTATGTATGTATGTATGTATGTATGTATGTATGTATGTATGTATGTGTGTGTGTGTCTGTGTGTTTAGGTATATACTGCTAACATGCATTAGGACACGTACGTGCAAGCGTGGTAGGTGGTGTCGTCGACTGTGGTGTTGTAGTAACAGCCGGCGTAGTAGGACGCGGTTTGGTTGTTGCGGGCTTTCGCGTGGTTGGCGTCGTAGGTTCTGGAGTTGGTGGTGCTGGGGTGATCTTCAGTGTGGTAGGTAGCTGTGCTGGCACCCCTTTGTACGGCGTTGGTATAATCTCCTGCTGCCTAGTAACAGGATGCTGTACTTTGGCTGATGTCACAGGAGTTGGTGTCTGCAGGGGATGCCAGTTTCCAGGTGAAATTGTTAATAAATATCCTCACCACCACAACGGAAACCATTTTTATAATCACTTTATTTATGTGTGCCGTAGGAAGAAGGCCTCTCTCAGAAGCATCCGGTTTCCTTTGTCATATGCAACCAAACAATATTTCATTTGCGCCTGCGAATGTTTTGATTTTTATGACCCCATATACTTTGCAATCATCTAAGATGGCGCGTCCCTACTCTACGTACTCATTTCGTAATGCTAATAGACAAGTGAATCATCTACATACTTATCTGACTTCCTCAACTGTATTGCTTGGTGAAAATGTCAACGAGAATATAGGCTACTATGGCGTGTCTCCTAATACGCACCACTTTTTTGCTTGTTTCATAACGGGTAAAATTAGCGACATTCACTTATTGGCCATGTAATGTGAACTGACTTGACAAAGAGTAGCACACGGAAAGTATACAAACAGCGGTTACATGCTTCATAAAGTGTGCTGTGTTCTGCGTGGCCCTTCAAACACCACTATTTGTGAAAGGAGGCAACAATGGAAGAATTTCATATCTTTATCAGGCAGATGCTACCACAGTATCAAAATGGTGCGACGCTGAGATAACAGTGTAAAATAATTAAACATCTACGTGAAGAGATGACACCTTGCACGTGTGGTATTAGTAAAACAAAGTGAACCAACTCTAGTACGCCGTCTACCAAGCCAATTTTGCTTCAATTGATGTAAGAACAGCTTTCATGAAGAAGTTAAAAGTGCGACATACATACATACATATATATATATATATATATATATATATATATATATATATATATATATACATGTTCAAAATAATTTCGCATACTGGGTGTGAACAAAGGCGATTATGGCACTTTCATTCTGACATATAATATCTGTAGTACTTTTATATAGACTAGTATACGAGTTATATTGTATCAATTTACCGTGCACACAAGATATTTCAGTCCCTGCTATTAGTGTTCTTCAGTACTATATAAGGTATATTCACAATCGTATTTTACTTTTGGTCATGTGCATCTAGCACAAATAGAGGCTGCGTATTCGAGGGTTCATTCAATGACACATTCTCCCCACCGGCAGTGGTAATGGACATAGCGACTGCGTTGATAATTCAACCTATGATGAGATACACGTTTTAATTGTTCTCGGGTTTTTCATGGAAGCGACTCTATAAACTGAGTTGCTTTTTCTTCGCCTGATACTGTTGTGCACACTTACACGCTAACCACCAGTATCACTTTAGATTTATGGAGTCAAAAGCTGCGCAGATTGAGAGGTATTGCTTTGCAAGTCAACTCACCGGCAGTTGCAGAGTGCTCGTGACCCCTCCACCGCCGCTGCTCTTTCCAGAACTAGTAACTTTGTCGTACGTTGCTTTGCTGTCGTCTTTCATTTCGCCATCACCTTCATAAACACACGAGAAAGAACACCCGATGCACGTTGGGTGACGCAACCTTCTCTCCCACTTGACTCCTAATAGCACAACCGAACAGCATTCGAGGGCAACAGGCGATCAGTTATCCTTATGGGCGGAGGGGGGGGGGGGTGATGGTAGGGCGTTTATGGTAGACACCTGGTGTCCAGTTGAAAACAGGTGCCTTCCATCAGCTGACCAGTTCCTTCAATAAATAAAGCAAACTCCGCTCTACTGTCTCGACTGCTTGTCCGTTCTGTAATAGCTCTTACAGGCAGTTTAAGGTGTTCATCAGTGCTCTAGTAGATTGTTCGTTGGTCATGTGCACCATTGCGCTCTGTAGCCTTCATTGCAACATGTCTAGGGGAATCATATCCAGCAACCGGTAAAGAGACACTGCAAACCATGGGAGCCTGTGGACAGATGCAGCCAACGACGCCTGACGGCAGTGCCTGATGACAAGGCTGCCGTTCGCGTCCTGTCGAGCTCCAGAGGTTGCAGTTATCAAGCATCTGGCAGCCATCTTACAAGCCTCCGACACTGCCCCAATGCGGATTCCTGCTTCTGTATTACGAGTCTTTTACGCAGCCTATAATGATAAATTATGTTATCGCTTCTCACGAACTATGGGCTGCGGATGCAGTACGGAGAAAATTTCTTCCACGTTCAGGACAATTTTCTTGAACGCGTGCCTTATTAGAAGCGATAAGATGTGCTTATTACCCGTGAAGTGCTCAAAAGACGCACCTAGCGGCAATTTCCCGAGGCCTCAGTGGTTTCTCCTGGAAGTTCAATGACTCCGGTCATTGCTGATACGATAAGCCGCAACCGTCAGTGGATGGATGGATGGATGGATGGATGGATGGATGGATGGATGGATGGATGGATGGATGGATGGATGGATGGATGGATGGATGGATGGATGGATGGATGGATGGATGGATGGATGGATGGATGGATGGATGGATGGATGGATGGATGGATGGACGGACGGATGGACGGACGGACGGATGGATTGATGGATGGATGGATGGATGGATGGATGGATGGATGGATGGATGGATGGATGGATGGATGGATGGATGGATGGATGGATGGATGGATGGATGGATGGATGGATGGATGGATGGATGGATGGACGGACGGACGGATGGATGGAGGGATGGATGGATGGATGGATGGATGGATGGATGGATGGATGGATGGATGGATGGATGGATGGATGGATGGATGGATGGATGGATGGATGGATGGATGGATGGATGGATGGATGGATGGATGGATGGATGGATGGATGGATGGATGAACGGATGGATGGATGGATGTTATGAGCGTCCCTTTTAGAACGGGGCGGTGCGTTGCGGCACCAAGCTCTTCCTATTACATTTTCTAATCTCCTACCTAGGTTAAAAAGAAAAAAACTATGAACTTTGTTTTTCTGCAGTATTGGCACCAGTGGCCTGCCGTCTGGTGTCAGTGGGAAGGTTCAGGTGCACTCTCTTGGTTTGCATGGTTCTGTCCACGCTTTTACGCGACCACAAATCGCCGAAATATCTACGCTAAATGCGAAATAACAATCTAATATACCATTGATGAAGAGAGTGAATTTTCGTTTAGAGGACAATAGATTCTTAAGGATGATCACCGTACAGTGACGCTGGAATGTGGAGGAGAGGAGGGGTATTTTGTCGAACAAACCAGCAGCCTACTCACACGCCATGAATGTTGGTTCATGTTTCCTATCGATTCTATCTACAAGCAACTCGCCTGCCCCGAAATGACTGACCTCAGGCCCACAGTGCTAAATGGCGTTAATGAGCCTAATGCATACAGTGCTCGCTTACCGCTTTCGCTGTTTTCCAATGAACCAACTCGCCGAAACTTTAATTTTCACCAGCCAAGCCATACATGACAAAACCTTGAAGGAAAAAATCAAGTCGGACCACCTTTACGATTCAACTTGGGCATCGCAAACGAATGAGTTGGTGCATCAGGGTAGAATATGCTTCTGGCGTTGAGATATTCTTTTGTTAGGAAATACAGACTTTATATGAATGTAATTGCTACAAACATGCTATAGAAGTGAATCGGTGCAATCAATAAAGAACCTGACTATTGTGGTGACGTTGCTACATGGTCAACATGGAGTTTTTCTGGCACCAAGTGAGGAGGGGGAATAGGGGAAGGTTGTTTCTTAGGGAAAATCCAGTGAAACGCTGGAGTTGTCTTTCAACACACCGGGTAAGCCATAAAGTACAAAATTTTGGGATGCCACAGAACCTGATCTATTCCTGCAAACATTGCATCTGTAAACATGAATTTCATTGCTACAAAGGTGGCATTGAAGAGAACCGGTGCAATCAATAATGAACCTAAATAGTGCGGTGCCTTTGCTGCACGGTCAACCTAGGAGTTTTTCAGGCACTAAGTCAGGAGGGGGTATAGGGGGAGCTCGTTTCTTACGGAAAATCCTGTGAAACGGTGGAATTGTCTTCGAAGACAACCGGCCAGCCAAACAGTAAAAAGTTTTGGTACTTCACAACACCTGCCCTATTCCTGCACGGTGGCATTGCTCCTGCAAATATTTTCGGGGAATAAATCTCTTCACAAGGCTGTATAAACATGAATATGTAAATTTATTTGGCAACAAAGGATTCGTAAAAAAATGCTCGACAGGTCTGAAAACTGTACTTATAGCATCGACGTAGAGTTTGCAGTGCTACCTGTATCGGTGGTGTATACTTTTGGTTTGGTTACTGACTTCTCCGTCGATAAAAATTGCTACGTACATTTCGTGGATTTGCCAAATATTATTAGCCCTGCAAAGCCTAGTAAGGCAACCTGTCCTCTTAACTCCGATCTTCAACAGGGAAATGCGCTAATATTCCTGTGCTGAAATGATTCCAACCCAGGCCACACGTGTTCATCAACAAAAGCAGCCCAGCTGTGTGGCGCTCCGGCACGACTGCCCGCAGGTAGTTAGGGAACAATGTTCAGTGATGGCGCTCACCGCCTTAATATAAGAAACCACGCAAAAGGAGGATAAGGTTGCCATCTACCCCAAACGTAGAACGAAGCTATACAGGAAACTCATACTGGTTTCTCCGAAAGAGGGAAGATAAAGAAGAAAAAAGGCAAAAGAAAAAAAAATGTACAGTTTTTGTTTGGACCTTCGTCCTACTTGCGGGTGGGTGACAATTTTCTCTTGCATGAAACTTTCACCGACTTACAGGATTCCACAGTTCTAGTTAGGGCATTCATGTAAAACCACTGCCCACATCTCGCCCTTGGTCGAAAGCTACATGTCAGGTCAAACGGTGGTGATGTGTGGAAAGAAAAAAAATTCAGTTTTAAAGTGATACATCATTACGATAGGAGACACCTTACATCCACAGTGGATGGCACCAAGGTACCACGGCAGAAATGTGCAAATGGCCAAGATTGGGAGCACTACTTTCGCATGCCGTGCTACTGTGCAGCATTAAAGGTATAATTTTAGAGCGTGGCCAACAGTACTGCTTTAGAATTCCCTACTAATTGCAGAGGAAACCACGTTCCCGACTTTGGTATTGCAATTTCTGCAATCTGTGGGGTATTAAAACCATCAGCTCATTCTTGTTCTCAACACATTCTTAAGACATGTTCTTAACAGTTGTGTTCTTCCTGAGAGGAGACCCAGACATGGCCGCTTTTAGACTTTGTTTCTTTCTGTTAGCAAGGACTACATGTGGCAAAGCCATTGTGAATTTAGGTAGGTGACCTGGGTCTTATGCCCATTATCATGTTGCATATGCGAGGTAAGTGCCGGAACCATCCACCGTAGTTCCGATGGCCTCAATATATTCTGATGTTGTTGATGGATTATATTCTGGTCGTCAAGCTATTAGTGCAAGGGGAAACCACTCTAAATAATGTATAATCTAAAGATACCTCTGAAGTAAGATGGAGCCTTAATGTGGTAACCTGCGATCGAACAACAATGTCGCTGGATCAAGCGCTTTCACGAACGAACTTCTGATTGAACTCAGCTTCTCAGAACGGATGTTAAAGCGACAGACCTTATTCTGCCACAGTTCAGCTCTAGATTTAAGATTTTTCCAATCCTCACACCATCCTGTCCGTGCATAACAAGTGGATAGGCTACAATGAAAATCAGGTCCTCAGAATATAATATCCTGGCTAGTAACAAATGCGTGCGTGTTTGTTTACGAGTGGCGACTACTGGCGTGGTTTTTCTTTTCTTCACTACGTGGTTGGACGCTTCGCTGGTGTTGACGACGCAGTATGGCCACGAACACGATGCCGCATGACCATGAGAATGATGCGGTATTTGCTAGCCTCTGACGACAAGCAGAAGCGGGACATAGCAAACCCAGTGTCTATCTGTTAACTGCTACATAACGCCGTAAATTAAAATCAAATATTAATAAGCGTACATTCGTGGAACCGTGAAGGAGCAACGAAAAGGCACGTACTCACCGAGAAAAGCCTGAAGCACGATCAATATTAGAGACAGGAGCACGCCGGATACCAGCAAACAACACGCTAGCAGGAATACCGAGCTCCAGTAATCATGGTCGCGTTCACTGTGAATTGGAGCAGAAGGCGATTTTGTTAACTTCCTACTCGGCAGCTGTCCTCTTGTCTACAGAGATCAAGTCAATGCTTGAGGTAGGTGCTGAACAACACAGCCACGAGACGTAGGCGGCGCTAATTTCATCTTGAACATTTTTAATAGCCGCGTTGACTATAGTCATTGTTTCGGTATTTCCTTGGCAAAATCAAAGCACGCGCTATCTCTGAGAAAGTTCCAATTGCGCGTTGATTGCAGTAAATTACTTCTGCATGTTTGTTTTTAAATATATATGTGGTTTAAAGAATGTGGCTCTGAAATTTGTAAACATCCCTTGCTTTTTCAGAATACGGCTCAATGCGAATAGGCGAGGTCAGGGAAAAATGTGGCCATCACAAATTTTCATTTTTGCCTCGCCTACCAAATATACCCACAACATGGCGATCGGAAACAGAAACAAAACTGCCAACATGAAAATAACTAATATCTGCAGATCAGCTGTGGAAACACCAGATGGTGCATGGGCACGAATAATAAATGGCGCTTTAGGTTAAATGACGCAGAAATAAGAAAAGCCATTTCTCTATTGAAAGACTACATAATTTTTTAGAGGTTTACCACGCTGATGATAGATGAAATTTTGTAAATAGGATAACTAAAAAAATTATGTGGCATATATGTGTACCACTGAATACACACATTGGGTCATCTCTCAGCCACCGCACACCTAGTCTTATGTGCGCGAGAAACAAGGCAATTGATTAAAAATGTTGTGGCTGCTTTTTTAAAAAAAGTATCGAATACAGCGCTTGTGCCGACTATTGTGCACTTCTGCTCTAGTTGCTGACATGACTATATACAATATATTTTATGTGATATATTTTAGGTGACCCTAAGCTTCCATTTATACTCATAATCAACAATAATAGCTATAAATTTTGGAAGGTGATTCAACGTTCAGTTGAAATCGACGAGAGACAACGGGTTTCCTTAGCGAGATAGAAGACTCACGTAAAGTACACGTGAATGTCACCATTGGAATAATTTCAAGCTACTTTGCAATGGCTAATTATTCGAGCTGTCATTTCCAGCTTCGGTGTGCTACTACTTTCAAAACGTGAATTGGAGAACAATCTGTTTGACTGCATAACCTGTGGGATGGGCCCACAATTTGAGATTGCATTATCATTGCAACCGGATGCTATGTTTAGACTGCACCTGCTGAGCTGCAGCCTGCAGCGCACACGCGGCTCCACAATGTTGCGACATCTGCACCAACGTAGTGTTCGCGCGTATCCGGACCCGCCTTGCTCCAGTGCTATTCGCGTTTGGATGGAGCTCCTGGCCGGTGTTCAGAAAGCATATGCGGTGTTATGTTTGCGCTAAATGAGGAACACGCTGCAGCAACTGCCCAACAGCAGGTACTGTTCGAGCCACCCTCCCACGGTTACTACCCGTGCGAAGACAGCGGCACCAGCTGGGTCTGCAGAGTCAGCATAGGCTGGTACAATGTCTTCAAACAAGCAAAGCACCTCCCTTGAGACCCTCCATGATTCGTTTAGTTGCATTGGCACTGCATCGCTAAACACGAGGTCATGGATCAATTGCCGTCCATGGCAGCCGCATTTTATATCGGCAAAATGCAAGACGCCCGTGTACCATGCAGCTGGTGCGTATTAAAAAAAGTCGCAGTTTCGCCCGAAAGGAAAAGTATCGATTGCGACCTCAAATGAGTAGACAGCTATAGGAAGTAATGATAGTAGTTTTGTCGGCCGTATAATCTTGAACGCATTCGCTTACTGAATAAATTCACAAGCATCGTGTCTTCGCATCCAGTGACACGTCGTGCATTTCGGATGACATTGGAAGGGATCGCGGTGATGCCACTGAATTGCACCAGGCGTAACTACAGAAGCGCAAAAGAGGAGTCTCGATGCAAAACACGTTTCAACTGTGGAAAAAAGCGCGCTATATTGCCGACGGTCATCGTCACACGGGTTCTGACTGATTATTTTGGCAACGAGGCCTTATAATGCACCTTCTACCGTTCACGAGTCTTCGCAATTGGAGCACGAACGCACCTAGAGGATATTCTCCACCTGCAGGTAAATTCTGTCGTAAACAGGAATTGTATAGGTAATGTGAGTAATGTTATTCAATAAACGCATTAAGACTTTACCAATCGGAATTTTCATTTGTAATAACTGGCGACGCCAAAAAATCGCTTGCAGTGTTCAAGCAATTCACATTCGAATACAACGCACCAAGAGCGTCAACGCACTTGCTTGCACGCGGGATGTTCTTAAGGACGTTGCATTCCCCCTACTTAGGCTTCCATCCTTAACCCAACGGCTACAGTATCGATGTGTTGTGCTAGCGTTGCTCTGTTTCTATGCTACCTTTAGACAATTTTATTTATGTTTTCATATATATGTATCTGTATATTATCTATATATTCATCCCGAAAATCATGGCAACGAATGGTACATGGGGCTCATAACCAGTAGCACATATTGGCTCTTTTTTAGGCTGCACTATCTCTTGGATTGGCCAACGAAAGAGGCTAGAATAATGGCTGATGCGAAAAGGTTTTGACTCGTTAGGAAAGGCTTTGTCTTTTAAAATTAAGTCAATAACTATAGATTCCACACTGCGCAATACAAACTGGTAAAAGGTGGTAAATACAGGTAACTGTATTTACTACCTTTGAATTTTTTTTAAACTGTAATCTTGTCTTTCTAAACTTGAGTGATGAAAAGGAGTATCACTTTTTTATGTTGTTAATACCATATAAGGAAATGAAAGAAATACCACATTTCACTCAAAAGATGAATCCTGGACGAGCTGGCCCAATAAGTTCTTACCCTTGTTTTATATCTGGAAGTGAGAGATCAGAGCAACTTAGCTATCGAGATGCGAATGAATTGAAGAATGGGTTTTTTACTTTGTGCTCTGCGTATGGGCACGTCACAGATGTGCTTCGTCAGAAATCATGTGCACACTACGATGTAAGGATCATTTGGTAATTTCTATTAGAATACAATATGAGGTATTTTCTTTGAGAACGTATAAGTAAACGCAAATCTTGGCAAATGCTTATCTTCTATGAAGTGAGTGTATTTGAGGAAAGAATAATAAATAGTCTGTGTTTATTGATATGACTGCGTCACTGTGTGAAAGGCCAAGCACATGTGATCGTTATTTATAATGACATAGCATGCAAAGAGAATGTAAATTGTGTTTTTACGCTTGCCACGTTTCGTTTCTCTCCTTCATACCTTTAAGATACGTCTCAAAACAGCTGTACTCCACGCAACACCATGTTAATATTTTCGTGCACACCTGGTATATTGAGTACAGTCTTGTTGTGCCAAGTGGGCGTACTCCATTGCTGGCACAGAAAAGTTTATGGAGTTCAGCGGCGTAACATATGCTCGTGAATATCCTTCAAGTATGCTTATTGCAGGAACAACTTCATATAATCTAATGCAAGAGACGGGTAATTGAATATCGCTTTCCGAGGCCTTGGTATTGCCGTGGCCGTAAAGACAGGCTGATGATGAAAACCTTGAGGTTTCCTATACTGGGGTACGTAGTAATTTGTCATGAATACTAATATTTCTATAAAAAACAAGGCAAATATTTATCGCGGTCTCATGTTTAAAGCAAACGCTAGAAACGGCATAAAGGAGCTACGTCATTGGAATTTGTTGCTACAGGCAGCACAGTATAGAAGGTATGCATAGACGCCAGTATTTACATTCGCGTTTTTCATCTACCACAGTTTCCACCAGCTGTAGGCTGCCTTTGGCTACGCAGGAACCACGTGCGCAATTTTAAATCACACACGTTGCGATGAAAGTGCACGTCACAGTAGTGTTTTAAAGGGAATTCTTTTTTAACATCAAAAACCTGTCACCTGAATTTATACTGGAAGCAAAAATACATCTTGGCCACCTTGTGCCTTTAGGCGCATATTTACGATAACAGTGGCACCTTTACATTCTCCTCGAGCAATGAATTCGAGAGAGAAAATGGTACTTTTGAATTTTACAAATCCACGCTCACAAGGTGGAAATGTTGCAGAGAAATAACACTTTGGTTATACTCAAATCTTGACACCATCTCAAAAGTATGGCTTTAGCTTCGAGTTCAGTGTTACCATACCGTTGGTGTCGTAAAGCGAAGCCAATCGCGTAAAATTGTAACGTGGACCAGCATGTGGTACCGTCGCACTTGAAAGTATCGTATTGCACGTGAAGCGAGTACGGATACAATGAGGCATTCCCACTCGGGAAAGCAAAACCCACCTGTGTTCAGTTCTGATGCATCTAGAGAAAAAAGGAATTCAAACGATAGTCTTAAATGAAATTCATCTAACATGCATCTTCATTTGCTTATTATTGTGCCTCCTTACGAGGACAGGTATAATTTATTTATCTCATACTATATCTCTGTAGACATCTTCTTTCAGCATACTAAAATACATCTTAACAAACTGCAGTATCTTGCTGTGGTCACGTACCGTAAACAATATTTTTTTCAAAAAACTTGCACTTCTTATATAGCTTTGTTTCCTGCTATATATCCTGCCACATCGGCCGTCGACTTTTTGATCTTCCTAACAAATCAACCGCAATGTCACCAAACCATTCAGTGAGGAATGAAGTATGTAAGACTTCGTTATATAATTTCTGTGATGAGTGATGAACGTCAAAAATGTCGTCAATAATTGACAATTGCTACGGATTCCCGTGTCACCTGTACAAGTTATTATTAGGTGAGGCCGTGATCACGCCTTGCAACGTAGTAAGTGAGGCTCGGGCTTTACACGGCGCAACTTGTCGATATTAAGGCAAAAGCCTCAGATGGCTGATGGGTCGAAAACCCCGACGACCACCCGACTTCATGGCACCAAAGTTCAAGCGCATGCGCCAGTAAGCTATAAATTTCTTCATCAACAGCAAAGCTTGATTATATCTACTTCCGTGAAATGGACACCCTTCATTATAATCATCGTGGCCATAAAACATTCTCTGCGCGTGCTTTTTCCGGTTTTGTTCTTATTCGCCAAGCAATGTCTACCTGTCTTATGACGTTTGCAGGAGTACAAGTACACGTGCGAGAAGCGGAAACAACTTTTTTGTTGTTGAAAGTTAGCGCTGTGTGTTTGTCTGATTTACCTTCCCGTGTCCCTCTCATTCAGCCTGCGCTACAAGAAAGTACAAGGCACCATATGTACAAGTCCCTGTGGCTAGCCTCGTGTATTCAAGTGTTAAAATTTGAAAAAAAGAATTATTCACTGAACATGCATGTTTGTCCTGATGCTCTTCATACACTTGCCACGAACGTTGTAATGTGCCTATAACCACGCAGAAGCAGTTGCGATGTCTAGGCGATGAAGCAAGAGGAAAGAGTAAGGAGAAAAATAACAGGACGGAAAACAATAGCAAGTAACAAAGCACTCGAATGAGAGTGTCAAAGTAATTTGATAAACGAGAAGAAATTGGGAAATTCAACAAACACTGAACCCAAGGACAACATAGGGCAAATTACTTGTGCCTAATAGATGAAATAAAGAAACTAATAATAATTGGAAGGGAACGTGGATGAAACAACAACTTGCCGCAGGTGGGCAACGATCTCACAACCTTCGCATTTCGCGGGGATGCTACACCAATTGAGCTACCACGGTGCCGTTTCCCTCTGCATTTTCTAGGGTATTTATGTTTCCTAGTAGAACCCTTGGATTGCAATGTGAGAGTAATTTGATGAATCTAGCATGAGCGTGGAGAGTTTTGTCTTCGTCCTCTTCATATCTTATCATATCTTAAAGTTACCGTTGACGTTTATGAATTACTCACATATACCTTGTTTGATGAGTGACCACGGAGTATCCGTTCATTTAGGGAGCGAAAATAAACATGAATGAACCTGACTGTGTAGCATATCTTGTTTGCTCGGAGAAACAAAAAATTTCGAAGTGCTAAGAGGTGACAGAAGTCCACCTTTGAAATGTAGAAATTTATCACGATAATCCTGCAGCCCAATGCAAAACACAAACGAAAAAGAAATTACCGGCAAATTCATGCATATAAATTATTAAGTGCATATGTGGACGATCGTTAAGGGGACCCTGAAACGATTTTGGCGATTTTCTACAAACGTACTGAGTCGTTAGAGTAGGTTCTTCTGATCATTAATTGATGCATCTAAGTGCTCTGCGTAAAGCATGTAATTTATTATAAGGTTTTAAAAATACACATTGCTGCCGATCGCAGCGCACTGCTCGGCGGAATTTTAAGCCGCCCCTGCCCATATGATGCAAATAACCCATATCTGGGCGAGCTATCTGATTGGCTGACCAGGGCGCGTGGTCGATAATTTTTCCAACTTTATGGTGAACAAATGATGCTCGTAATAGTTGCAATGTTAGTTACTTTGTTTTTGTAAAAAGAAAATAACTTAAAGAGAATACACAAGAATAGTTTTTTAGTACACTTCAGCACTTCCGGCACACAGCAAGTGTCGTCTGCTTGTGTTACAACGTACTCCATTTTGACGAGAGCTCCGCGGTCAGAGTCGGTCTCAGTCTTTTCGCGAGCACTATGATTCGACTTTGTTGCGTTATGGACTGCAAACCTAGCGACCTGCAAACCGCGAGTCCAGTATTAGGGCAAACGCAAGCGCAAGGGGACAGGGTCTGGCCGCTTGACTGTGCTGGGATGAGCCACGAGATGAGCAGAAGGGCAAATGTGAACGGTCTGCACGGTGCAGCCACCTGGTGGCACAGAGCTAAACCATACACAGTAGCAGCAACGAAGTGTATTCTCTGCTGCTGGTGTGTATTTTTCGCAGGAGTGTAATCATCAACACGTTGATTTATAAATGTTTAAAATGCTTTACACTTGGTTAGAGCAATATTAGCGCTTTGTTTGACTGGTTAAGCGCTGCGCCAGCAAGTGTCTGGACCGTGCAGACCGATCAGGCTGCTCACGTACGTCTACGCTATAGTTCCTTCATCAGCTTGAGTTTATGCCTCCAGTCATTTGCCGAAATGACCAGCTTGTCTGTTTTTAGCGGAGTACCGGACACGTTCGGCGCTACGACAGAATGCTCGCAACGCACGCTGCTTCGATAGCTCTCGGTCGACGGCCAAGCGGCTAGCGGAGAGGTCTCGCGCGGGAGGGGGCGTGCTCCTAAACAACCGGAAGTGAGCGATGTGACGTCGCATCGTGACGCTAAACCAGTGAAGGCGGAGCTTAGCGCCGCTCGCTCGGCGAGCGAGTTGAGGAGGAAAAGCATAGCTAGGGAGGAGGGTAACTTCTAATCGCTTGCAGCTCCATTAATACGTAACGCTTCACTTAAATTGTGGTGCGAATGTTCTACTTAAGCTGTACCCTACGCGCCTACAAAATTTGTCCGAACCGTTTCAGGGGCCCTTTAAGTCTAAATGCACTTTCAAAACATTTAGGCAAGGCATTAATTGCCACATACGGACAGTTTGTAGTTTGTTTGGAAAATATGTGAAGTAGATGTATATATATTGTTGTGTAAACGTTAGGTTTTCTCAAATAGCTTAGGCTGCTTCAAGCGAGGAGCTTGTTATACATAGGTGGATCATCAGGGCACTGAACATGACTAACCTTAGAAATGCTTTGACGTTTCAATTTTTATGCATTTTGCTATTATTCACACAAGCATACTGCTGAAATTTATTCGAGGAACTCAGATCGTAGATAAAAGCCCCCATGTTATTTTCAGCCTCCACTCGCTTATTTCAAAAATAAATTTCTGAAACGATTCAGGCTGAACATCGTTGAATGCAGATATTTCGAATTACGAAGGCATTCATAAACAATTTGTACAAAGATAGTTGTTACAAATGATCCAAAATGCGTGTTCAAGCAACGCACAGTGGTTTTAGTATATCTTTTAGGGTGTTCGAGAAATTCATGCAGGTAGAACCGTGCCCGAAGCCTGGTAGAATTTAGCAAATATCAGTTCATTTGTCGAGGGGAGTACATTGAGCCTGGCTCCTTCTCAGCATGATGCCAAATGGCTTATCTGCAAAAGTATTCAGAAGGCAATGCCTATTCTGTACGCCGTAAAAGCAAGGATACGATCACCTTCTAGAAAAACGCGCATGCTAAGCAAAATTGAAATTGTCTGCATAAGAATAAGATGCCCAAAAATGTTTTATCTACAATTTTTTAAGGTCACGCCACTTGTCTTTCTACGTCCGAAGGCCAACCAATTAAGCACAGTTATTTTGGTTTGTATTTTACTTACGAAGCTTCCAGCTTAACCCAACAACAGTATTTGTTCACCAACTTAGGTAGTGCATTTTTATTCACAATTAATAGTGCCAGCCAGTGTATATGAAAACACTCTGAGCAGTTGTTCTTGGTAGCTCTCACATGTAGAGTGAAACTTCGCCTGTCTTGTAGAGATCTCTATGCACCCCTGATTGAGTCGGGTTTCATGCTCCATTAGAGACACATGGAAGCTTTATACTTGTATGCACTTTCCAACGGGTTGCTGAAGCTCGTAGGTCAGTTTCTATGCAATTGCAGCCAAGAGCTACGGCACAAGGGTGTTCACAGGAAAGCAATTCATAAGGCTGCCACGAAGTTACGACAAGCGCAGAAAGAAGCATTGCAATGCAATTTTTTCACTTGGAACGCTTAAACTAAACACTAAAGTGTACAGCAGCTATTCTAATTGCATAACTACTTATTATTCGCCTGGTCCCAGGGAGGGAATATCTGCGACCACACATGGAGCTTAACAGAGAAGCCGTCATCTTATGCCGACTTGAGCTGCACAAGTACCTCCTCGGAACTCTACTATACGCAGTCTACCCCTCAACATCACCAAAGGACTGCCAATTCCGCCATACAACAGAAACCCTTTACCACATGGTCTGGGAATGTGAAAATAACCCGCGGACACTGTTCATTCAAAGCAGCCAACCCAATCAGTGGGAGTCACAGTGGACCAGCCCTAAACCAGTGGACCAAATACGGCTGATGAACTGGGACAAGCTATCAGCACAGTGCCATGGCTATCGGTATTACGGTGGCTGCTCACCTTCGGCATCAACAGCTTGGTCTACGAGGTAAAGTTTATTCACTCACACGTGCTCCGGTGCACCTGACTTTCAAAAAAAGCAAATCAATCTATTTACCGAACAGTCATGCGAATATTTCAACTAGGTTCACACCGATCTTATGGAGCATGTCTATATAATGAAGTTTAGAGGAATGGACATAAAAGTCAAAATCGATGTTTTTAGATTTTGAAATTGGAACGTAGACAAAAAATAACTCGCATGAATTGTTTTCTTCAGTTTCCTTTCTTAGACAACGCGACACCACGACACGGCCTCTCTTTGTCCAACCCATCCGTAGCCAAAGAGCTTGGCGTAAAATGAACTGCCACCGCATTGCCGTCTTCCCTTCGTGGAGATATGTGTACCTCACCAACGGATAGGTAGTAACTTCAACATGAAGGGTGACACGGACCGCTTTACCGCGCCGCATAACCAAGCTTCATTTGATGCCGCTGCTATGTCACATAACGGTCGCTCTGCGAGGCGCATTTCGCGGCGCAGCTGCGTAATCAATTAAACAAAAATAATTCTACGACCGTTACTTCACTTAGCGCGGTCGTTTTGAAATGCAGAAACACGGATACTGACTGTTACGACGATCACTTTATGTTCTTCATGTATACTTATGCCGTAATCAATGTAACTATAGAGGCAATTGATGGAGCAATTTTATTTATTGCGTTTATTTATTGTAAAAACTTCATTTCATCTAAAATTATTTTGTTAGGTGAAATAATTGCTTTTTGCAAAGCAGTTATTGTCTTGCAAATGATGTCTGCATGGGGAGATAAATATTCAGTGGTACAGTGACTCGAGCAAATTTCTAGGATCGTTTTAGGTGTTTGAGCTACAACTACGCTATTTTTTTCGTGGGTTCGGAGCCTCTGAAAAGAAAATAATTTACTATTATTTTGTTTATTGTTCAAGAACCAATACATTGAAAGCATTATATATTACCTAAACAGAGCGAGCAGCCCAAATACAGTGATGAGAGTGACAATGCAATACAACTAGTTAATACGTAACCATGAAGAAACTATGTTAAATAATTAAATTGCTAGGTCAGCTAAGTATATGATGCATGCGCAGGTGGGTCATAAGGCTGGTTTTCGTGGACAAGTTCTGTCAACTAAAAGGTAACCATCAAGATTTCCTAATTATGTAAACTACAATCGTACTTCCGGGGAATGTCACTTCATTTGTCAAGGAAACACGCATTTCGCGTCAGAGCTAATCATGGTAAATTTTTACGCTCCCGACACTCATTTCGCCTTCAGAGGAGTAAACCACAACACAACAACGCACCACGCAAGTGACGAGTCTTCTTTTTGGAAGCCTAAAGGACGAGAACCCATATGTTATCTGATCTACCTGTCTTCTAAACCGTCGTGCAATACAGGATCAGCAAAGTCATCAAGGGTGGAGGGGGGTGCTTATTTGTGTTCAACCTCTCCTCTGTGAATACATAAGACGCTTGTGGAGGTCAAGTTTCATAATAAACGGTGAGCACACAATCCCACTAGAAGTGTAAAATCAAATGTTGGTGTTCTAAAATACGACTTATAATCGCGAAACTGGGAAAGTTTAGTAGCTTATGTGTCGATGTATTAGCTACCTCTACTATTTTGCAAGAATTTACCACTAAGCAAGTGAACTACCAAATACCAAGGATTTTCATTGCTAGCGGATATATATATATATATATATATATATATATATATATATATATATATATATATATATATATATATATATATATATATATATATATATATATATATATATATATCTCGATCCGGGCAAATATACACATTGACGTAGACACGCGTATGCAGCGATTTCTTGGGGATTTATTGACTCTGGCATTCTGATGCTACTCTGATGAAATTCTTATGAAATTATGTACAAATTATACTGACAAATGATGTGCCTATTGTCTTTTCTTTTTGCCGCCAAATACTTGAGGGCGAGTGTAAAGTGACGATAGGAAGCGGGAACTCGAGGTGTTTAGGCTGAGGAGATATGTCTCCATGGTAAGTATATTTGTCAGCTCCGAAGAAACTCAGTGAATTGGAAGATTTTGCAGATTTTTTTTTCACTTTGCCGCCAAGGTGAAGGTTAAGGCATTCCAGAAAAGGCGCTGATCCCATGGCGTTGGATAGATATGTTAAGGCAAATAATGAACTCAATCTTTAAGTTGCAAAATGCCAAGGATTTCTTTTTTCTCGTACGCCTGCACAATTTGTTAAGAACTAACCCCACGAAAATTTTGGTCCTCTACTTTACCTCGCGATGCTTCATCCACTTCTTTCAGAATAGATATTGACGTCATCAACGACCCGGCGGTGTTATTCGATGCTTTCAACAAGTATTTCCAATCCGTGTTTGTTTCTGATAACACCTTTATCCCGACACTTACCAATATAGTTTCTTCTGAAGCATTCAGTGACGTTGAGATAAACTGCGAAGGCATCCTCAACGTTATATTAAACTTGGATGATAAGAAATGCACCGGTCCGGACGGGATACAGAACGCGTTCCTTGTTCGTTATTCGTTGTGGTCATCAAAATATCTGTCAGTAATATTCAGAAAGTCCTTATCATCCTCTACTGTACCTTCTTCATGGAAGTTAGCCAAAGTGCTCCCTCTTTATAATTCTAAAAAAAATTATGCGGTTTTACGTGCCAAAACCAATTTCTGGAAATTTCTGGAGGACTCTGGAAATTTCGACCACCTGGGGTTCTTTAACGTGCACCTAAATCTAAGTACACGGGTGTTTTCGCATTTCGTCCCCATCGAAATGCGGCCGCCGTGGCCGGGATTCGATCCCGCGACCTCGTGCTCAGCAGCCTAACACCATAGCCACTGAGCAACCGCGGCGGGTCTTTATTATTCTGGAGATAAGCAGTGTTTGTCGAACTACAGACCAATTTCACTGACGTCACATTCATGCAAAATGTTGGAACAAATCATTCATAAGCACATCACGCTCTTTCTGGAATCAAATAATTTACTGTCTAACATGCAACATGGGTTTAGGCGCGGTTTTAGCACGTTAATGCAGCTAGTTGATTTCACGCATGACATTTCATTTAACCTTGATGTAGGCAACCAGGTTGATGCCATTTTTATAGATTTCTGGAAGGCATTTGACACCGTTTTACATTCTAAGCTCATTGCTAAGCTTAATGCTGTACTGAATATTCCTCATTTAGTTAACTGCATTTTAAGCTTTCTCTCATTTTGCTCCCAGTTCGTCTCTTACAGTTCGACTGACTCCGCTACTGTTGATTAGCCATCAGGTGTGCCCCAAGGCTCCATCCTTGGGCCGTTTCTTTTTTATGCGAAGCATATTACGAGAGCTCAACCCAGGTCCTCAGGCGCGGCGGTGTCGCCTTCAATGACCTTTGACCCCATGCCATACCACGTGACAGCGTGACGTCACGACAGAGGAGAAACGGGGCTCCAACTCGCACCGTCGCTCGCGGCGTCGCGGCGGTATATAAGCAGCTGCGCTTGTTTCTATGCGGCTTTCGCTCAACTCTTGCAAGATGGGATGGGTGGGAATCGAACCAGGGTCTCCGGAGTGTGAGACGGAGACGCTACCACTGAGCCACGAGTACGATGCTTCAAAGCGGTACAAAAGCGCCTCTAGTGAATGCGGTGTTGCCTTAGAAAGGAGCTGTTTCTAAGGGTCAGGCGTGCGTCGCTTGCTCAGGCGCACATTTCGTTGCCGCGGCGAACGCTGCGTTGCTCGACGCTCACCGCGTCCAATGCGGGGCGCGTAGTGGCTGCGCCGTAGCCCATTGTCTTACGCCCCTTGGCGGGTCGACGGGAACGCTGTCGCGTTCCACTCTTGAAGGCGAAGCAGCGTAATGCATGAGTTGTTTCTTCGTCTAGCCGAACCAAATATAGCCAAGCAACAGCAGTTCACCAGGCTAAACAGTGGTTCAACAACTAAAATAAAGGCTAGTATGCTTCGCATCCTGGGCTTAACCTTAGCTAAGCCACAGCCGTTTTTTTTATTATACATAAACGATTTGCCACTTCACTGCTCTTCCAACATTCGTCTCTATGCTGATGACTGCATTCTATATGAAGTGATTAAATCTTCTAATGATCATTATGGCCTTCAAGAGTCGTTTTCTAGATGTTGCGATTGCTGTAACACTTGGCAAATGAACATTAATTTCAACAAAACCATTCTGATGTCTTTCTGCAACAAATCTTCCCCCTCCCTTTTCAGTTACTCGTTCAATGGCCATGCTGTAGATAAGATTGCTGAGTATACGCATGTTGGTGTCATTTTTACGCATAACATCTCATGGTCCAACCACATTGATTACGTATGCAGTAAAGCACAAAAAAATTAGGTTACTTGAGGCGAACGCTCACCCGATCTCCTAAAGACACAAAGTTACTAATGTATAAATGTCTAATCCACCCTGTTCTTGATTATGCATCTGTATTTTGGAGCCCGCATAAGCAGTTAGAGAATAATAAACTAGAAGCTATACAGCAAAAAGCTGTACGATTTATATGTCATCGTTACGATCGCGACTTTTCGCCCTCTTCTACATTTTCTTCCTTGAACCTAAACACGCTATCTTCTCGTCACCATGTTGAATCATTAAAATTCTTGCATTGCATTGTCAATCCTTTAGTTAGGCTCTCAAATGATAATTACATTAACTTCGCGCCGGGATCACCAACGAGAAGACATCATGGCCTAAACTTGATACCCTGCTACGCACGTACTAACATGTTCAAATTCAGCTTTTTTCCCCGCTCAATCGAAGACTTGAGTTCATTACCTGAGTCCATTCGCTCATGTTCTTCCCAAATTTTTGCAACCGCCATCCCAGATGCATAATCGTGCTCACCCATGTCAGGCAGCATTTGTATAACTTCTTCTGTATTTTTCTTTTATTTTCTTTCATCAGTCCTCTTTTATGCGAAGCATATTACTAGAGCTCAACCCAGCTCCTAAGGCGCGGCGGTGTCGCCTTCAATACCACGTGAAACCGTGACGTCACGACAGAGGAGAAACGGGGCTCCAACTCGCGCCGTCGCTCGTGGCATCGCGGCGGTATATAAGCAGCTACGCTTGCCTCTGGTAGACACTCACGAGGTGAGATGCCTCCTGGAGACAGAGCTGCTCGTTGGAATGAGAAGCGAAGTTTGCGGCGTGCTACAGAGACTGTTTCTAGGTGGCTTTGCTACGGCGCAGCGACTACGCGCCCCGCATAGGACGCGGTGAGCTTCGAGCAACGCAGCGTTCGGCGCGACAACGAAATGTGCGCCTGAGCAAGCGCCGCACGCCTGAGTCGACGCCGACTACACCGGCTTTTCTGCGACACGAGCTCCATAACGCTATCGCGTTAAAATAAAGGCTAGTATGCTTCGCATCCTGGGCTTAACCTTAGGTATGCCACAGCCAGTTTTTTTTTTTGTAAAAGTGTTCACTTGTGTTTATTTCTCTATTTTCCTTTCATCTGTGCTCTTTAAAAGTGTTCACTTCTGTCTACCACTCCATACTCCAATGTATTTTCTGTGCCTTTTCTTAACCCACTCCTGCTATAGCGCAAATTGCGCTGCAGTATGTATGAATAAAAATATAAATAAATAAAAGCTGTATTGAGGCGAAGTATAACAAATATGGGGCACTGCACAAATTTGGTAGACACGTTAAACTGCAGGTAACAAAATTCACTGGCTATTGGCTTTGGTGTTTGTCCTATCATTTCAGACTGTTCTTGTGGTTTTGCGAAGCGCCATTATATGTGAAAAGTAGCATTGCTAGGCTCGAACATGCCGGTTCGAGCGCTGGCAGCGGCAGCCGCATTTCGAAGGGGCCGAAATGCCTGAACCCCCGGTGTTTAATGTTAATCCGGTGTGCGCCACAGCACGGAGCCTCTTAATCATAATCGTAGTATTGGCAAATACAACGGAAATTACTATTATATTTCAGAAGTACGCTGAATCATGCGTAATTTATATGGAAAATTTTAAGATATTTTTAAGGGCCATTTTTTAATCACTCTTGCCAATCTATGCAAGGACACGGTATCCAATTCAAGATAGAAGCATTTATTTAAGTGATTATCTGAGCGTTCTGATATATTGATCATGTCTTTAGCAAGCGTGGACACTAATAAGAGTTTGTGAAGCGGTTTGCCATTGAACTAACAGCCATGTCTGTTCCATATTTTGTTTTTTTTTGTTAGTTAGGTTATTTCTGCCTCTTTTGTTTAGTTGTTCAGTTATTGCACGAGCCATGGCGATTAATTACCCGAGCTAGAGTACGCTTACAGCACAAGCGAAAAGTCACACGTTGTACATTTTAGAGAACAGGAAGTGTTCTATTCCATGCATTCCTTCATCACCGCTACGCGGTGATGAACTTCCTAAGCGACGAACAAAGACGCGCCGTAACAATGGGGTTTGTTTTCACGAGCACTCAAATGCATCGCAATAACACTGATGTACATGGAGTGTGAAAGACAACTGCTCAGAAAAGAGAACCGGGCATGACATCTAAATACGCACTCCATTATAATATTTTTTTGAAAGATTGAGTTTTCAACGGGAGAAATTTTCTTGTAGAGACATGGCTGGTTTGTATCCGCATATTATGAGTAAGTTTTGCTTAAATACTATTTCAGTCTTCGCACGCACGCACTTCTGAAATGTGCAATCATTGGAAGCCGTTCAACTTCCTCCAAACTGAACCGATAATTCTATCACTTATTCATATAAACTAATGCTTCCGGCACTCAAAGGCATCAGAAATATCTAGTTGAGTCGTGATTTCTAGCACCTGCAAATGATGGCAAATTCACAAAACCAATACAAGTGTATTTCCTGGTAATGTGAACGGCAACGCACAAGCCGTGAACTTGACGGAGTTTTGCCTTCTTCAACCTTAATTTTTGAATGTTAGGACAACAATAAGTCCTTGAATAAGACATATTTTGTTTTAACAAATAGCCTTTAGGAGCTCACTGGCACTCACTCCCACTCACCTCCACGCACACTCACTGGGGCTCACTCGAACTCACGCCTTTGGAATGAGTGGGAATTAGTGTGATTGAGCGAACTCACGAATGAGTGTGCCGACCTATGCCCCGTATATGAAGCAAGTATCATGCCGGAAGCCAGATGAACATACGTGAGTTTCACATCCGCAAATCGCCTGAAGATGTGATCTGATATATCTAGGTTACACCATATAGAAGGTCGCTAGTAGCCCTTGGCAACTGCATGAAGCGGGGCTTTGAGGTGAGGATGTCTGCAAATTTATCACATGCTCTAGTTTCTTCTCTAAGCATTTGGGCGCTGGGTTCCGAGTGAGACGACGAAGTAGGCCGGGCTTTCAGGCCAATGACATCACCTGTATTGTTACCCATGTGAATCCACAATGAGTATGACTGGAATATTGGAAGAAATAAAAGCAAGAGGCTGAGTTTCGGTAACAAGACTGTCCAATTTGCGAAACGAGATTATTTTGATATGAAAATTAAGCCATGTTGCACTGAATGCCTATGCCCGCAAAGTCCGGGTGTGGCTTCTGAGATCCGCAGCGAGTTGGTGCACGCGAAAACTGAGAATTTATTCCTACCGTCAAGCAAGCATTCCTGGGGCAACGCGGTTTCGAATGGGGCTGCCGTCTAGTAAGAACCGCTTTGGCGCCGCCTCCGTTCCAACCCGCGTCCAATCGATGACGTGAAATAAAGTGAGGAGAATATCGCTTTCCTTAAATTGCACTTTTAGCTTCACTTTCTTTGCCAGCTTCTTCCTGTGTATATTCCAGCTCTCTCTTTCTGTCGCCCGCCACAAAAATACACACACACTCATACACGTATAAACGCATGTTTTTGCCAGTGTGCCTGTGTGCGGGCCTATTATATATACACATATGTAGGTGTATATAGGAGTCTACAAAGATAGCGACAAATAATAATCCAAAGAAGAGAGCCCTGCGCAATCGTTAACGGCAACATACTCCTCATCTGATATTCTTTACTGACAATGGACTCAGGCAAGCAAATAGTGACCTTCCATGTAAAACAGAAAATGAAAGCGTTTACTTACTGTCTGAGTCGTCGAGCTCACCTGAAAAGCCGAAGAAACAAAGATCGTTGCGAATTAGACATCAAGTATCTTGTTTAACAAGTGCCACTAGAGTTTCGCTCGATTTCAACACCAATACACCTGCGCGCCACATTGGCAAACAATTCGACGTTCCCAAGCTCTCTCGAACTTTTCTCCTTTTGTGGCTACATCGTGGAAACTTGAGAACTTGTGTTGAGACCAATGCCTGTAAATGTATCGCATTGCCTATGGCAAATTATAATATGTCTTGACCAGAACCTCTACTAAGGAGCTAGGAGGGCGTGTTTCGGATATGGCTGCGTTTGTTTTGCTAACATATAGAATCTGATAATACGTTCTCCTATATAAAAAGATAACAGAGCAAAAAGGCTTGTTCCATTCAACTTCTGATTAGGAAATTAGGAGGTTGGTATAAACAAAAATGGGAAGTCCCTAAATCAACAGGCTGTCACGCAGTAGTAAACATATTCAGCGTGTAATGGAGATTGCGATAGAACCAATCTGCTGGACGAAGTCCTTCATTGTAGTAACACAGGGAAGTGAGCAATGTCTAGAAACAGTTCCGCTTGCAAGGGGAAGCACGTGCATCTGTCGCTTCACGTCGTACGAAACGTCGAATGCACAGCGCATACGAAGCCACAGGCACTGCACGTACTCTGCAAACATCGCAGATTGCTTTGAAGATGAGGCCCACGCGGGCGCGTACTTTAGCCACGTCGCAGACGCTTTCAAGACACACAAGCGCCGGCAACGCGTCCCTACGGCACCCACCAAAGGCGTCTACGATGGCGTCCGCGATTCGCACGGCCAACGCACTAGTAGACGCCGCAGTTGTTTCCACTTTGAACGGAACGGCGGCAGGGGAGGACATCTAGGCGTCCTAGCAGGAGCTGGAGAAGAACGCCCACTCTCCCTCGCCTCACCCCGAGGTGTCGCGCACCACTGGAGAGGGCCCGCATCCAGGCCGCCGAAATTTAACCGCGTTAGCCGGCTCACTCTCACACGCTTTCACTCATACGGAAACTCACGGCGAAGGCAGAAATGCACATGCAGTGTCCACATAGTTTGTCACAGAGTGCATACCCGCGCCCCTCTCGAGATGGCCCCCATTGCCGCAGCAACAGCAACGCCGCTTGCACAGCGATGGGGAAGAGAGCTTCTTATGGGGAACCAGCGCTGGATAGGCGGCGCGTCGAACAGAGTGCGTTGCACGCCGCCCTGGCGACGAAACGCGGCATATTCCAGCCACACAGCCAAACGACACACACACACATACGCAGCCGTATTATTGTTCGTATGTTTCCGTTTTCGCGCCGCTTCAAGTGGAGTTTTTGTAAAGAAGCTAGCGCCATCAAGTGAAGAAATGAAGAAAGAAGCTTTTTAAGCTTTATATATTTTTCACAGTGCGTCGCGGCGAGCACGTGTGTTTCTTTAACGGTTGCGTCGTGTGTCGATGCCATGCTTGCGCGACTGCCTGCCTCGCAAATCTAGCTGTTATGGCTCCGGTCATGCTGCGCTATGGTTTCGTAAGTATTAGTTGGCCTGAAGATGTTCCATATTTCTCTGGCTAGACATAAAAAATTCTGATGTTACTTCGCCACAGCAGTCAATGGAGAAGAAAGCTTTATCGCATCAGCTGACTCGCGCAAGCAAAGGTTTGAGTGCTCCGCTGCTTGATCCGTAACGATCCTGGCTACATTTAGCACTAATTACGTAAATTTGCCGGATGCATCTCAGCGCCGAGTCCTTATCCGCATGCGCATTTTTGTAAACACATCGGTGGCTTAGTCGCGCGTGCGCCGGCACTATGCGCATACAACTCGTATTACAAGGCAGCTTCCCTCCCACATAATTCTTGGCAATGAATGGATCATTTTTACCTTTCGTGTCGTTCACATGGTGCGGAGGCGTTGGAAGCGGCTTGGCGGTGGCATTGCGAAGGAAAAATGGTACATAAGCCGGATGGTGCATGCTATTGCTCATTTTGTTTCCGACGAATTACCGACTGCAGATTCTGCTGTTTGGTACTGTCTGCCATGGCTGTCCGTCTTCACTATCGAATAAACCAAGGATACACGAGAAATTTGATTTAGAAACCAGCCCGACACCGCTTGACAAGGCGACAAGACGGGAGCTTACTCCGCTCGCCTGACTGCTTGTATCCAACGCCGCCTCCGTTCTTGTTCGTAGGGTTTAGATGGAAAGACGCAGAAGGATACAGCCTCCCTCATCTCGACTTAGTTGTGACAATTGTATACGCAACAGTATCGTCGGCGCCCTTTTGTTTTCCTTCGACTTTAAGGGCATGCAACGCAATTTTCGTGCGCGGGGGAGGCTGCATTGTGCACGTTCTGACCCCCAGGGCGGCGCTGCAGGCGCCGTGAAAACTCCAGTGCTGGTTCCCCATTGTCCCGAGCTCGCACGACCTGTGTGGTCACGTGTGTCGCCTGAGCGCGGCGGAGGGATGAGGCGGCTCGGCGAGCCGGCAGAGCGGCTTGGAAAATGGCGCGGCGTGGCCGTGAACCGGGAGACAGCTGAAGATGTGGTCGGCAGGCTGAGATCTCCAGGCCGAAGTCTTCGCCGGTCGAGCGACAGACGGTGCAAGTCCGTCAGGATCTTCGGCAGCGAGGTAGCAGCAGCCCGACGCTCTTCAGATCGGGATCTCGGCAAGCACGCCCCAGATAAGCCTCGTGTTCCAGCCCGCTCTCAGAACTTTCCGCCGGACTCTCTTTTCTAATCGCGTTTAATCTTTTATTTGTTTATCCATCGCGTGTTAATTTGTGTATGTTCTGTTAGTGTAGTGTTTGCCCTATTTATTGTCGCATATATTTTTCATTTTTGTCGCGTATTTTGTTTGTTATTTCGCGAGTGTAGGACTCCCCACGTGGTGGCCTTAGTGTCGCGCGAGCGGCGTCAGGGCGTGTGTTGTGTGACCCACACGCCTTCCGCGAACTAGACCCCGCTGCTGGTAATTTGTATGTCTTTCCAGTAGGTCTCGCGCCTGATTTCACTTTATTAAATTGAGTGTGTGTTGTACGACGTAGCCTCCCGTCTCATGCCTCTGGTTCACGGTCGATCAGGCGTGGACCTTATCGCCGGTCAGCAGTCGAACCCTCACTAAACGCACGCGGGGTGGGTTTGTTGTCGCCCCATCCCCTCCGGTTCGGAGAGTGCGAATTCCCTCACCACCAATCTTTGACATAGTTGCTATCGCAATAAGGAGATATCATTCGGCCTATGTGCATATATTAGTAAGATTTTTACAGCGAAGCTATATGGAGCTAGAGCGAATGCACCGTCCGCGAACAACCCGCAAAATGGCTCATTGGCGCCCATCGGGGCAAGCGCCCGAACGGGCTCGTGCCACTGCTCGCGCGTTCGGCATCGTCGCCTCCTCCCACAGCTGGCTCCGTTGGCGCCCATCATTCCAGCGTCCTACGGAGCGGCCACGAGTGGTTCGTACGCCCGAAGAACAGCGAAAAAGGGCGCCCCATATCAAGCTTTGTTGGCGGTATGTTCTGGCATAGCGTCTCTCGGCGTCGTCGCGTGAACGCCTACACAGAGCGTCCAGCCACGCGAGCGGCACACGGACCCGCGCTGATTGGTCGGTGCTCATCGAGCCGCTTCCGGCGGCAAGGGCGTGACCTGCTCAGATGTCTCTTTACGCCGAGCGACGCTGGGTGACGAAACGCCAGAAAATATCGGAAGACCGCTGCGTGGTGGTATTTACGAGGACCGACTCTGAGAGCAGCGGCGGAAAGGCGACCGCAGGCATCGCGCGGCCTGCGACGCGGCGCGCAAGCGTTTACATCGCGCCGCAGACCCAGCGGTACGTCAGCTCGATTCAGCTGCATCGGCTATGCTTCAAAAACGCCAACGGATATCGCACGTTCTACTACGTCCGAGAGAATTTAGACCGCGATCTGCTGGACGAATTCGGGCGGCAAGATAACCACCACGCTCGCACCGTCACCAAAGCTTGTGCGCCTAGACTCGTGAAAATGTTAAATTTCGCTGATGTTTAAATATCGTAAACCTAGTTATCCCGAGCGAGAGGTCTGTTTGGCTTGGTTTTACAAAGACTATGCACAGATGTTTGATTAAAATTAAGCGACAGACTTTCAGAAACATAACACACTCTGCCGAAGCGGTTACCCGTGAAGTCGTGGTGAAACCTGGCCGTCGCAGTCGAGCTTGCCGGAAGCCGACGGGTGTGGTTTGTCAAACGTTCGTTGTGGCTGGCCTTACTTGCATCTACGGCTTCGTGTTCTCCTTTGTTGTTCGTGTGGCTGGCAGCTGCAGTAGCTGCGATCTTGGCACGCTTCGGCACTTGGTAAGCTCATCTATAACCTGCTAATGTGGCCTCCCTTTGCTCGGGTTTTTCAGCTGGCAACTTTGCTGTTGCTTGATATTTCGCAGCTTGCCTTCTAGCTATATCGACTCGATGACTGAGTTCAGTTGTAGCTTGCGCTGAAGCGCACGCACTGACGGCTCAACCGGCGCGCCATCCATGGCGAGACTAAGCGACCAAGCCAACCAAGCGGCGGCAACGCAGCCTTAGACCCATTGCCAAGTTACGTGGTGCCGCCTCGGCGACGCTCCTAGCGAGCGCAACTGCAACACCTCTTCACTGCGGAACGTGTGGCATGACGTCACAACTGCCACGTTTACTTTCTGGCCGCTCAAGATAATCGCGACGCGATGAACGACCTTGCTAGTGATAGCGTAGAAGAGCTTTCGCTCTAATATACCTTCTCGGTGGCTCCTCTGAACGTCAGATCTGTGCATCTGCACGCGGTGGACGTTTCTCTACGAGACATGGACCGACTTCTTCATGCAAGTCTAGGGGTACATAGGCGCCACGTTCGACCGTCGAGTCGACTAGCAAGCGCGCGGAGTTGCCATAACGTGAGGAACGACGCAGTCGCCACCGACGGCCCCGCCTTTCGTCCATCAAGCATCAACTAGAAAGCGCGGCGTCTTGTGCCGACGTGTGTGGTGTAAAGACTGGCGACCGGATGGTCGTTGCCACCATGTACAGTCGCGTTCCTAAATTTGGAGACCGTGCGAGCCCGTGGCCGTGTGCATGCGCGCGCCATCTGGCGGCTAGGTGCCTGTTGTTGAGAGTATCACAGTGCGCATGCGCGTCCATCCTATCTCACTGGTCTGTGTGCTCGCTCGCTGCGCACCGGCGCGCGGGCCGATTAACGTAATTTGCGTTCGTTGCCACCAGGGGTGCGATCGGAGATATTTGTTCGTTTCCCGTTCTGTCCAGCTGCTGCATTGCCACAAAGTGACAGTATGTTAAATTTGTGACAAGGCAGGGAGAGAGGTGCCAATTGGCAAACAGTAAACTCCCCGGACGACAAAGGTCCGGGGAGGTTGTTGTTGTTTTTGGTGAGGTCAAAATGACGGCATGCTCTTGTCCATCATTTTGATTACGAGCACGTCGTCTGCTGGGAGCAGAGCGTGACTAGAGTTGTGAAGTTCGAGCGATAATCCGCTCGGCTACGAGACTGGCTTCGCAAGGCACGAATTCTTAGAACGGCTGCTGATTGGCTACACTCTCACTCCCGTTCTCACAAATTTTGCATAGTGCAGCTTTGTGACGCTGCAGCAACTGAACAGAGCGCGTCGAGATCATCGAAGACAGCGCCCAGATCGGACCAAGGCGATCGAAGATGCCACGCCGCTGCTTCGCGAACAAACACTACTGACGGTGGCGGCCACAAATTCCTGTGAACGGCGCGTTCGCGGGTGCGCAGCGAGCGAGCGAGCAGGCCAGCGAGGCAGGATGGACGCGCGTGCGCGCTGCGACACTCTCGACAGCAGACACCACCGAGGAAGGAAACTCAGGAGAGGCCATGACGTGACTCTTTGCGAAGCTAAAGCCGCAGCAATACTAAACAATCGTTAGCACGTTAGCATGATTCCGCCAAAGAGGGCAAAATTACCCGCAGATATTTCTTGGTCTGTTGCCATTGCCGTGGCGCGGTACATTGCGCACAGCGTTCCATGCGCGTTCATTTCACGAACTTTGGTTCCTCGTGTCCCACATGGCCACAGCAACATCCAGTAGAGCACGGTCCAGATAACGCTGCGCAACAAAACATGGAGACCAACGCGAACCTGCCCGCACGGCGCCTTTGCCACGGTACGAAACCTACGGAGCAACACGCGTGAACGCACAGCAGCAAGACAAAGCCGCCATTGTGGCCCGAAAGGCGTGACCACCGCAGCAAAGAAATAAAAAAATCTGCAAGAAGAGGAGAACAAACTACGTCATTTCGTCCACACTTTTCTCCTAGCGCGCGGAGGGTGTAGGGCCTCTCCTCAGTTTCCTTCCTCCATGGCAGACACCGAGCCGCCAGACGGCGCACGCATGCCACGGCCATACGCGGCCACTGCCTCGCATGGTCTCCAAATCTATGAACGTGACTGTGCGTTCGACCTGCCTCTTCGAAGCGTGACGCAGACGACTTTATGAACGCGCACTTTGGATTGGTGCTGGATCCGGCTAATGACGAACAAACTCCCGTTCTCGTCTACGGTAGTGACCACAAAGTCATAGTAAAGCGTGAAATATTAAAGAACACCAAAATAGTTATGTATCCTTGGGTTGTACATTTCGATCTACCATTTGTAAGCGTCGCTGGTCACCCACCTTTACAGAGTGGAATAGCTGCCAAATTTATATATATATTTTTTTACTTTGACGTATAACATGCGAAAATAATAAGCAAGCGAATAGAGATTCTCCATTAGTATGGTTACAGAAGTCGCAAGCTCTAGTTATACTGCGAAGTGCGTGGTTTTAACTTTATGCATCAGAGCATGTAAAAAAGCTATTTCAACGAAATGTGCCAAATCTATCGGCAAACATCAATTCGGAGTTCACGTTGCGTCCTGAAATGTATTTAGCAGCAAGACGAAACTTCCTACGAGGCGAAGGTCTCATTTCACTAGATGTGAGATACACACACTCGGTCTGAAGATCGCATCCTACTGCTCATTTCCTGCACGTTCGCCACATGTTCAAACTTGGTGTGTAAACACGACAAGTTTTCTACGGAGGTTAAATCAGCGTCCAGAGAGCGGTCCCTGTAAGCATTGTCATCCAAGAACATTCGTATACAAATCACTCATTATCTTTACCGCATGTGAAAGGCCCGTTCGTGCGAGCCGTAGAAGGCGTCACTTTACCACTCCAATGAACACTACTAGGGCATCTGTATCCCCTGCAGTTGCATTGTTATCCCAATATGGCTATATTCAACAAGGCATAATAATTAAATGCCAGAAAATGGGCATTTACCCTGGCATTCGTAACTTTGCGGTTTGGTTGATGCCCAGCGATTACGTTCAATCATTGCAAGCATGACAGAAGGCTGCAAAATGGGCGACGAATCTCCTCACCCATATTTAGGCCCCAGCAGCTGCGTGCGTCCCGACGCGTCTAAGGAATCTTCGCAGCGAGAGGCGACCCACCGGACAGCAGCAGGGACAGTCTTCTTCTACTTCTACAACGAGACTGCAGCGCTCGTGCAACCCTCCCATATAAAGCGAGGCGGAATTAGCGCATATAACGCAGCCCCTAGCAGATCTGCGTTAAATCCGCAGGTTGGGGGCCAGAGACCGCATCTTCTCAATTTTCGGCGCGTAGCCCGGATCAAACCGCCTTCCTCTCGATACAATGCACGGATGTTCTCGTCCTAGATGTCGGGATAACGGATCTGGCTTTTAGCTCAACGTCATTTGAATCAAACATATATACGGAAATCTTAAGAGCGACCAGTCGTCCCAGGGGTAAATATCCAGCTGCACGTAGCGAACATATTTTTAGGCTGCGCAATCTCCTAGATCCGACCGCTATAATATGTCCAAAAATACAGCTGACACGGGGAAGTGGGGGTTACTGGCGATGAAAGAATTTGTTTTTAAAAATCCATGCAACTTAAGCAGAATAGTTGAAAGCAAAATGGTTTTGTAATTCTAATTAATTTTTATTTCGTTTTGTTTACCGTTTATTTCTGTATTACGCGTTTTTTAAAATCTGCAGGTAAGACACATTCCGCTATCAAAAGTGCCACTGGCAAGTTCCTTCTTCCTTTGTTTGTCTTCTTTTAGTTCCTAATGAGTTTCTTCTTACTCCTTGAGCGGCGCATCCAGCCGTGATGCCTCAGCTGCTTACCCACATTGTAGGAGTACTTCCGTAACGTCCTTGCATAACACGCGCTGTAATTCCAGCACGAGATCTCCACGGTGCACTACAGTGCCAACACTGTATGTTTTTCACAGTATACTCGGATATTTCCAAGAATATAAAGAGAAAGTTGTGGGCGGGAGGGGGGGGGGGGGGGAATTTGCACCTTTATTACTACGCGAAGATGTGCAGCAGCGTTTGATAGCGCATTTGCTTTCTAAGAACAGATACTCTTCCATAGCAGATGTTAGCCATTCATAACGGCATAACAAACAAAGAAAAAAGAAATTCAGGCCACAATATGATGGAATGTCGTGCACGAAGCAGGACATCCATGAGTAATCGAAAGCAGTCGTGATCAGAAACGGAGACGCCTAACCATCGATGCCACGTTTCGTACCCTTGTCGGAATGAGGGGTAACAGTGATCGGCTGCAATATTTCGATGAATGTTCGAGCAATTGGCCCTTCTTCTTTGGCGCAGCAGTCAATGTGCGCTCCTTGTGGCACACGTGCCTGATAATAACCACAACCACGTTGCCAATGTCTGCTCAGTACCTGCGTCTCTCACAGTCGTAAATTGATCTTGAGGCACCGCTACATGATACAGGATCAGTGTGCCCCTTCGAAGGTCACCGTAAACACGACAACCATGTGGTGTGTGTGGCCGTTTGGTGCCAACCAGGTACATGCAAGCCTTGGGCGTCCTCGAACGTGCATCTACAAACGTTGCCCAGGTGTTCACAGTGATACTAGACCTTGAACTCACCGTTGCATTTCTTTATTGTGGATCATTTTCTCCCAATGTCACAGCCACACAGTTGGTGCTCTATCTCACTACTCTTACTCAGTTGCGGCCGTGAAGGACTCGTCCTATGTTTCTCGTGGAAGACACCAGCATACAAGCAAACATCGCTGTTCTCCTGAACGAGATTCAGCAACCATCGATGCTGCAACTCGATATTCTGCCGGCATGAGTCATCAAATGCTAGGGTAACCATATTGTACCTCGTCTTTGGTAACGAAAATTTGGACCGCAACAGGAGGTATAAAACTACTCAACTTAGCGATCACGATGGTGTCATTGCTACTCTAAAATTATAGGCGATACGACTGAACTGGTCGAAAAAGTATTTTAACCTCTCCCATAAATGACAACGTTTAAAAATAGCTCGCGATTGCTGCGAATTCTCACGCGCCACCGCAAATGCCCTGTCTGTGAAATGAGCCAGATCCCAGCTTCGCGGAGAGGCCACTGAGTTGGGAAAGGGAAGCGAGTGTTGGAGGATGATGGTGCCCGGAGGTGGACGGGAGGACCGTGTGTCCGAGAGGGCGGAGGAGGGTAGGTGGAGGCGCGCTTGGTTCATCTCCTCTGGCTTTTGCGGCGGACTCTGTGTGCACTTTGAATGCACTGGGTTCGACTGGTTATCGAAAGACAGCGCACCGAGAGCGATCGATGGAGCAGCAGCGCAAGCCGTGGAAGGATGAGCACCAGTCGGCTGATTCCCAAGCAGTGTGCAAGCGTTGCGCACGACCTGAAGAACCGCAAAATGCGCGGGCTAGGGTGCCCAGGAGATTTCCGAAGAACGTGCTGCGCTGCATGCGACAATGCGGGTGTGTCAGGCGAGACGCATTGCTTAGAAAGCCCAGAGAAGGGTGAAACCCCATCCAAGTCTTGTCATCGTTCCTAATAGCGCTTAATACTTTATAAATATTGTAAAGCGGGCATCACATACGAAATAAAATATCAGCTTCAAGAATTAAATGGCTACTATTTCACACACTCAAAGAATTTCTAAAGCATTGTGTGCGAAATGCACCAAAATGGAAAAAGCACCGATACACTTGTGCGTAAGCCGCGTTCAGGAAGAGAAAGGCACCTGTAACTCTTGGTTTTATTGACCCGAAGGCTGTAGTATTCCTCACTCCGTCCAATGTAAGATGCATTTGAGCCATACGGCTATAAAAATAAACGAGGACTTGTGGCAGAACCGATCTCATAATTAATATCGACGCGACGCTGTTCATTATTGAAGCGGCGTAGGGACACACCATGCTGTGACCGCAGAGCACAGAACGTGCGATGCCATCTCACGGCCGCACCATGATGTGTGGGCATGGCGCGCGCGTTAAAGATATACTCACAAGATTCCCAGAGTATGTACGAGGCAGGTTTGGTTGTGTGATGCACTGGGGTAAATTATTAGTTTTTTTTTTGCTATATAATGAGCAGCACATAGCCAATCACCCAATTTGGAGTCACAAGGGTTCACGGCCGAACGGCTAACACGCAGTGGCACGTACTAAAAGATCAGTGTTCGCGCCAATGAGGTGGGCTTATGAGCGGCACATACCAAGTGGATTATTACAAGTGACGTAAGCTGGCGAGTGCTCGACTGCTCAGTGGCGACTGCTGCTGAGTGCACACGCACTCAGCAGCAGCAGCGGAGCAGACAGTTATACGGCGGCTAAAGACGCTTTTGACGAACGTTACAGGTTGGAATCGTGGCCTCAAACCAGTGCCTGAGACGACGAAAGCTGGAGCCGACGAGCAGGATCGATTAGATCAACCGGAGGCAACGCGGACCATCACGTGGAGTACACCAACCGCTGCTGCCTACAAAAGGACATCGCCCCCCTTGGACTATCGCACACGCACTCAGCAGCAGCAGCGGAGCAGACAGTTCTACGGCGGCTAAAGACGATTTTGACGAACGTTACAGATTGGTCTGTTCTCTTCGCCTATCGACGGCACTTTTGTTCTGTTACGTGTCCTGCCGCTGCTGGGTGCACTCTGTGAGCGAACTTTACTAGTGTGCTGGGTGCTATGAATGACATATGTCCAGCATGCGATGGCAGGATTCACGAATCGGAGTCGTGGTTGCTGTGCCCAGAATGCAAGTATAGTTACCATATCGGCTCATGCTCTGCGGTAACTGACAATGCTTACAAAAAGAAGTCTGTTGCTGCTAAAAAATCTTTGGATATGCGTGACCTGCAAAGCGTCGACTCGAGGCGCCAATTCTGCGGAAATGCAGAATGAGACGTTAGAAAAGAAGTTCGCCTCAGAGCTTGCGGCAATTCATCTCAAGCTTACCGAGCTACTGGACATCAAATCAAAGGTTGACAATTTGTCCCAAATTAAAACAACTGTTGATAGCAAGGAGGAATCTATGAAAGTGATGTCCAGTAAATACGATGAAGTTCTTACTCAGATGACATGGCAGTCCGGGGACATCTCAGACCTCAGAAAGCGGGTTGTGAAGCTTGAGGCCCACGCTAAAGAAACAGACGTGGAAAAACTTCAGCATGAGTTGAACGAGCTAGATCAGTACAGCAGGCGCCTAAATCTTGAAGTGAACGGTTTGGCCTATCACGAAAATTGGAACCTTCTGGTAAAGCTCAACCAACTGGCAACTGAACTTGGGCTTCCACAGTTTTCCGAGTCTGACATTGAAGCCGCCCACAGACAAGCTTCTAGAAACGAGAGGAAGGGAGTGTCACAGAGTTGCATGCCCGCGCCCCTCTCGAGTGGGCCGACCTTGCCACCAGAGAAGTGGTTCTTGAAGGGGTAAGGAAAGGTTGACGCTGTTTTCTGCAGCCCTTGTGGGAGCACGGCTCAGCGTCAACGGGGGTGGGGGGGGATAGTGGGAGCAAAGGAGATAGGAGAGTAGAGGGTTAAAGGGGCGCCATGGCAGCGGCTGAGCAGTCCGGCAGGAAGGGCCCAGTGGGTCCGGTGCGATTGGTGATCTGGTGAAAGGCCAGGGGGCGGTGATCCAGCAGGAGCCAGATGATTGGGGCAGTTCGAGTAGTCTAGAGTGGTTTGGGTAGCCGTGAGGCTATCCGTCTTTGCAGAGAATCCTAGAGTCTCGCCGAGAGCCCCGACGAGTCGAGGTACCTTGCCACTACAGCCGCAACGCTGCTTGCACGGCGATGAGGGAGAGCGCTCCCCATTGTCCCCGAACCCGCCCGACGGGTTGATCACGTGGGTCACCTCGGCGCGGCGGGGGGACGCGGGGGTTCGGCGAGCGGCAGAGCAGCTTGGAGGACGAAGGAACGAGGTCGTGCACCGGGGGACAGCTGAAGATGTGGTCGGCGGGCTGAGATCTCTAGGCCGAAGCCTTCGCCGGTCGAGCGACAGACGGTGAAAGTGCGTCAGGATCTTCGGCAGCGAGGTTGCAGCAGCCCGACGCTCTTCAGATCGGGACCTCGGCAAGCACGCCCCAGATAAGCCTCGTGTTCCGGGCCGCTCTCAAACTTTCCGCCGGACTCTCTTTTCTAATCGCGTTTAATCTTTCATTTGTCTATCCATCGCGTGTTAATTCTTTTATGTTCTGTTAGTGTAGTGCTTGCCGCATTTATTGTCGCGTGTATTTTGTATTTGTGTCGCGTATTTTATTTGTTTTTCGCGAGTGTTAATGGTTCCCACGTGGTGGGCTTAGTGTCGCGCGAGTGGCGTCAGGGCGTGTGTTGTGTGACCCGCACGCTCTCCGCGAGCTAGGACCCAGTACTGGCAGTTATATGTTCTTTTCCTTTCCTTATGTCTCGCGCATGATTTTATTGTATTAAATTGAATGTGTGTGTTGTAACGTCGCCTCCCATCTCATGCCTCTGGTTCACGGTCGATCAGGCGTGGACCCTATCGCCGGTCAGCAGTCGAACCCTCACTAAACGCACGCGGGTTGGGTTTGTGGTCGCCCCATCCCCTCCGGTTTGGAGAGTGCGAACTACCCCACCATCAATCTATGACAACTGGCGTCCGCGACAGGACTTGCTGACCACGATCTTCCGTGACCACGAGGCATAGCGGGCGGAACAGACGCGTACCGCGGAGAGCGGGAAAAGGCCAAGATATGGCTGATGGACTCCTCGAGGAGTTGGAGCGCATCGTGGCCGTCGGGAGGCAGATGGGCCTTGAGGGGCCAGCGCTCCGGGAGTTTGTGCGCGACATGCGCTCCAAAGAGGAGGCGGCTCATCGCGAGCGCAGGAAAGCGCGAGAGCTGCGTCAACGCGAGGCGGAGGAGTGCGATGCGGCACGGTCTTCCCAGTGCCTCCTCGAGTTAGAGAGGGAAATTGCACTGTTGCGCGCAGAGGGAGGGCCGTGTCGAGAGCATTCGCAACACAGAGTGCCTGCCGGGCTCGACCGTCGCCGCTGACCAACCTCATCCCTCTGGAGTGAGCCTTGCGCAGGTTCGTGCCCAGCCCGAATCCTACCTCGTGCCTCAGCCCTTGGGCGTCGGGGTCTTCGAAGCGAACGTGAGGCCGGTGCTCCTAGAATCAGGCGGTGTGGCGGGTAACGATGGTCAGAAGCCGACCACGAAAAACGTCAGCCGCAACGCAGGCAAATTGTGCCATCGTAGGCCGAGAGAGGCGGCGAAGTGTGTGGCGCGGCGGAGGCTGGCGGGTTACCGCACACCGCGGAGGTACGAGGTACGGACCGCTAGCAGATTGCAGAGGGTGAGGAAGAGGCCGCGAAAAATGGCGCAGAGGTCACGGAGGTGTCGACGGAGCTCGGGGGTCGCGGAGCGTTGCTCGTCGCCGCGAAAGAGAGCGCGAGCGATATATTCGCCGCGGCAGGTGCCGCTAAGCCGTGCACTTCGTGACACCCGGTTGGTCAGGCGCTGCGAGTGGGTGAGGACCCGGCAAGGTTCGGTGTACCCCAATCACCGAGCCAAAAGCAGGCAACCGGGGCGCGAGGTGATATGTCGCGGTGGAGCGGCTAGTGCGTCTCCCCACCTATGTGTCGGGAAAGCTCGGGGGACGGCAGGAATGCGACCCCAGCGAGTCCGTTTGAAGAGCGGGGGGGTAGTGAGCAGGGCAGTCGGCACTATGTTGACATTTTATATTTGTTGATAGTGCCACGTAACTTTTTTGTTTGATTGCATTTATTAGCGATTAACTTTCCGGCCCTTCAATTCACCGATCTGTTATTTTGTAGGTTTTGTTTTGTGTGTGCGTGATGAGTGTTGCGTGTAGACTGCGCGTACCGGCTCTGCCGTGGTTTGCGCCAGTAACACGACTCAAGGGGAACAGTACAGTATCATATCAATTTTTTAGCAGCTGTTTTGAGTCATTTTGTTTTATCAGTCTGTAGTTGGCTGCGGAGTGCACTGACTGGCTGAGAGCGAGGCGGCGATGTGCGCGGCGAAGTGCCGTGACCCACCCGACGACGTGATTGTGCGCGTGACCTTCGAGTGCGGTCTCCTTAAGGTGCGCGTACATGACTCTGTGTTAGTTGCAATGTTATTAGGATAACATTCTTGTCGTCGGGGTGGTGTCACAGAGTTGCATGCCCGCGCCCCTCTCGAGTGGGCCGACCTTGCCACCAGAGAAGTGGTTCTTGAAGGGGTAAGGAAAGGTTGACGCTGTTTTCTGCAGCCCTTGCGGGAGCACGGCTCAGCGTCAACGGGGGTGGGGGGGGGATAGTGGGAGCAAAGGAGATAGGAGAGTAGAGGGTTAAAGGGGCGCCATGGCAGCGGCTGAGCAGTCCGGCAGGAAGGGCCCAGTGGGTCCGGTGGGATTGGTGATCTGGTGAAAGGCCAGGAGGCGGTGATCCAGCAGGAGCCAGATGATTGGGGCAGTTCGAGTAGTCTAGAGTGGTTTGGGTAGCCGTGAGGCTATCCGTCTTTGCAGAGAATCCTAGAGTCTCGCCGAGAGCCCCGACGAGTCGAGGTACCTTGCCACCACAGCCGCAACGCTGCTTGCACGACGATGAGGGAGAGCGTTCCCCATTGTCCCCGAACCCGCCCGACGGGTTGATCACGTGGGTCACCTCGGCGCGGCGGGGGGACGCGGGGGTTCGGCGAGCGGCAGGGCAGCTTGGAGGACGAAGGAACGAAGTCGTGCACCGGGGGACAGCTGAAGATATGGTCGGCAGGCTGAGATCTCCAGGCCGAAGCCTTCGCCGGTCGAGCGACAGACGGTGAAAGTCCGTCAGGATCTTCGGCAGCGAGGTTGCAGCAGCCCGACACTCTTCAGATCGGGACATCCGCAAGCACGCCCCATATAAGCCTCGTGTTCCGGGCCGCTCTCAAACTTTCCGCCGGACTCTCTTTTCTAATCGCGTTTAATCTTTCATTTGTCTATCCATCGCGTGTTAATTCTTTTATGTTCTGTTAGTGTAGTGCTTGCCGTATTTATTCTCGCGTGTATTTTGTATTTGTGTCGCGTATTTTATTTGTTTTTCGCGAGTGTTAATGGTTCCCACGTGGTGGGCTTAGTGTCGCGCGAGTGGCGTCAGGGCGTGTGTTGTGTTAACCGCACGCTCTCCGTGAGCTAGGACCCACTACTGGAAGTTATATGTTCTTTTCCTTTCCTTATGTCTCGCGCATGATTTTATTGTAATAAATTGAATGTGTGTCTTGTAACGTCGCCTCCCATCTCATGCCTCTGGTTCACGGTCGATCAGACGTGGACCCTATCGCCGGTCAGCAGTCGAACCCTCACTAAACGCACGCGGGTTGGGTTTGTTGTCGCCCCATCCCCTCCGGTTCGGAGTGTGCGAACTACCCCACCATCAATCTTTGACAGGGAGACAAGCCCAATACTGTGATAGTGAGGTTTTCATCTCGTCAAATTAAAGAGAAATGGCTTGCAAAGAAAGGACAATTGAAGAAAACAAAGTCAGCTATATTCTTCAGTGAAAACCTCACGGCTTGCAATAAGAAGCTTTTCTGGGAAATGAAAAATAGGGCTCTTGAAAATAACTACAAATTCGCAAGCAGAAGAATGGCAAACTTTTCGTGCGCCGCAGCCCGAGTGATAGGGTGATTAGAATTGCAACAGTGCATGACCTAGAAAAAATACGATAAAATGAAAGATAGCTGATCGCGAGAAGTGCTTACGTTCTATTCACAAACATAACAAACTACTATGATGCTGAGGCCTTCCAGAAAATTGCTTCACGCCAGAAAATACAGTTATCACTGATTCACCTTAATGCGCAAAGTCTTCAAAACAAAAAAGATAGTGTCGACTTCTTTTTGAACAGTCTAAATCACCAGTTTGATTTGTTAGCTTTCACTGAAACATGGTCTACTGATAACCATGATACCGTGCCATTTACGAACTACAGTTGTGCATCAATCTGCAGGGAAAACCAAAGGGGTGGTGGTGTATTGACTTATGTTCATGACAGCGTTAAATACGATATTGTCAAAGAATATACTGTAATATCCTCTCACGTTGAATCTGTCATGATAGAATGTCAAAGCCTTTTAGTAGTTACTACATATAGGCCCCCTTCTAGAACTGTGTCTGATTTCCTTAATTTCATGGATGAAATGCTTGAGTATTGTGAACAGAATGGCGCATTCGTGATTGTTACAGGAGATTTCAACATAGATATGCTATCACCAAGCAACAACAAACAAAATTTTCTTGACAGAATGCTCTCTTTTGGCTATGAAAACACAATTCATGTACCTACAAGGATAACACCGTTGACTGAAACTGCCTTGGATTTATTTTTCACTAACTACAAAAATGGAATATGCACAGGGGTTCTAACACCTGGAGTCAGCGATCACCTGCCGATTTTTGCATTTTTGCCGTGGTGCGTAAAAAAAAACGAAATCCAGCAAATCCTACGCAGCGTAGACAGATTAACCAAGAAACAATTAAGCATCTTCAGAATGTTGTTGCTGACACTGATTGGAGCTGTATTTGCAATAATACTGACCCTGTGAATGCCTACGACTTATTCATAACAAAGTTAACAGACCTTTATAATTTCGCTTTTCCGATTGTGGTGCATAAGACAAACAAGAGGGCGAGAAAACCATGGATAGACGCTTCACTTTTGAAAAGAATGAAAGCAAGAGATAAGTTGTTCACCGAATTCATAAAAACAAAGCGCTTAGACTACTTGGTTGAATTTAAGCAGGTCAGAAATAAGATAGGATCTGACATTAAAAAGGCGCGATTTAGCTACTATGAAAAAAAGTTTGCAAACATACTCAATAATCAGAAAGCAATTTGGAACGCTGTGAACGATCTTTTGCAATGGAAAAATACGAAGACTATCTCTCAGCTTCAAATAGAGGGCAGATCTTGTTCAGGTACTTTACTTGCCGATATGTTCAATGAGCATTTTTTGAGTTCAGGAGCTTCTGATATTTCAAATGGTGCTGTCCACTCTTACAAATCGTATATTAAAACACACTTCTCGGAATCTATTTTCCTAACTCCCACGAATGAATCGGAAGTAGCCTCGCTGATACAGAATTGAAGTAACAAATGTGCTGTGGGTTTTGACAATATAAAAGCAGAACCTCTAAAAGCAGTTTCAGAACACATAATCGCACCATTTGCACCTATTTGCAACCTTATTTTGAGCACTGGAACGTTCCCGGAGAAACTGAAAATTGCTAGAGTATCCGTTGTTCACAAAGGGGGTAATGAAAATGACACGAATAACTACAGGCCCATTTCCGTTTTGCCCATTTTTTCAAAAATTATAGAACGTGTCATATATGTACGAATTGCAAACTTTTGTAGCTTAAAGAAAATTATAACCGAACATCAATACGGATTTCAGAAGAACATATGTACTGAAAAGGCCTGATTATCTATTAAAGATCAAATTATTGCACATTTTGAGCAAAAACATCACACAATTGGAATATTTCTCGACTTTAAGAAAGCTTTTGATTCGATTAAGCATGAAATTCTTTTGCAAAAGCTGAATGAATATGGAATAAGAGGTACGCCCCTCGATTTAACAAGAAGTTGCCTTACTAATCGGTATCAGTATACAGATATGCAGCACTCGAAGTCACGAATGGGCAAGATCAAGTACGGCGTCCCGCAGGGTTCTATACTTGGGCCACTTTTATTCTTATTTTATATAAATGACATCGTAAACGTAACCCTAACACCAGATATTATATTATATGCCGATGACACTAACGTCTTTTTCTCGGGTCAGGATATGTCTACTCTAGCAGAAGAAGCGAACCTTTGGCTTAGCAATTTGTCGCTATGGCTGAGAACAAATAAGCTCGAATTGAACATTAAGAAAACAAAGTACATCATTTTTAAACCTCGGAACCATTGTATTCTCCACAATACGCAGCTCACATTCCAAGGAGCTTTAATTGAGCGCGTCCAGACTCAAAAATTTCTAGGCATTCTCTTTCAGGAAACATTGAGTTGGTCCAATCACATAGATAATCTTCGCACCAACATATCGCGGTCCATTGGCATAATTGGCAAAATCAGATGTTTACTACCCCTCTGGGTGACAAAGAAGTTTTACTACACATTAGTTTACTCGCGGATACATTACTGCCTATTAATCTGGGGCACAAGAACAAAAACAAATAAAGATAGTATTCACAGGTTCCAAAAAAGAATCTTGCGTATCATCGAAAATGTTCCGCGCCGAACGCCTTCTGCTACACTTTTCCATAAACACAGCATATTAAAATTAGAAAATATATTCCTTAAATAACTAGCGACAGTCATCTACAATAAAATTAAATCGGACGCAGGTATATTTCAGGATACCTACTCGCCGGAAACACACACGTATAATCTTAGGAAAACCACCTATTACAGTGAAAGGATTCGAACCAACTACGGCAAGCAAAAACTAACGCACCTTATACCTTCATTTCTAAACTCTAACATGCATAGCAAGCATAGTGAAGTCTAACATGCAAGCATAGTCTAACATGCAAGCATAGTGAATGAAAGCCGATCAGTAGCAATTTTCAAAAAAAAAGATGCATGCTTATCTAAGGGCGCTTCAAACATGACATTTTTTTTCTTTCTCTTCCGTGTAAGACTTCCTTATATTGTATAAGTTTTCTTCCAGAACTGCATTGTGCCTCAAAATTCAGCCATGAAAATTTTTTGTCAATAAGCTGTTCATACCAATTATGTTCTAGTTTACTTATTAAAACCACGGCTTAGTTCTTTTTTTCTCTTCTGCATTTATGTATTACAATGATGTATTAGTGTTACATTATGTGTCATTATGTAGTGTTATATTTATGTATTATGTATTACAGGCTGAGTGTACTGCAACAATTGTTTTTCTTTTCTTTTTTTTCTTTTTTTATTACATTGATGTATTATCTAGTGACTCACTGAGTGTTGTGCAATGTCGTGGTCTGGGCGGGGATTGGCGCATTGTCAGGCATTCAGTTGCGTTTTCGCCACCTCTTCCCGCTGTATCACTGGATATGTATGCTGAACTGATGATGATAAAAAGATAAAGGTTCATTAAAGCGCCGCGTAGACACAGGGTCATACGTCCGGTGACTAAGCTTAGCATAGAAGAGGTCAATGGAACAGTGGCACACACACACTAACACTTACCCCACGACCTTGGTTAGACCAACTTTTTATTATGTACCCAATTTCATCCGCGCAACAAACCGCAACTGTAATCTAATGACCATGGACTACGCGATGAACCAAGTAGTGGAATAATGGTTAGACAGTCAGCCAAACACTCTCCTTAATTTGGGCGATGTTCCTGAAGAATCCTAATTGCAGTAAAAATTCTATACAGGCACAGTGTCATTCATATCGCCACGGTGACCTTATGAAACGTTGTCACATTTTCAGTGCCGCACCACTGGTTTCCTCCAGGAACGCGGATAACCTGACCAGCTGGTTGTTCATGTTTCATTCATGGTTGTTTGGAAGAACAGACACAAGTAACAAAAAAGGAGACACAACGAGCGCAGACTGGAACACAACTTTACTCACACGAGGAACAAATACGTGAGAACTCATGGAGAGGGGTACACAAAAGGAAAGGGATAATGTGCACTTACAACCTGAGTGAGTGATTGAGTGAACACTTTTGAGTGTTTCAAGAGTTTCGCGGTTACGAGGTCTCTGTCGTCTTCATCTTTTTGGCGCTGGCGACTTGAGACTTCTCTTCAGCAAGGGTGGGCCCCTATTCCAAGGCTCCACTGAGTCGCGCTGCATCGCTCGCGTGCTGTACAAGGGCCCTTAGGGCCATGAGCTCGCTGCTGGTGAGCCGACTCTGCCATTGCTCCGCACTCGGGTGTTCGTGTTTGTGGAATGCTTTGTTGCGTTCGCACTCCCAGATGATGTGGTAGAGTGTATGTTTTGCACCGCACCAAGGGCAGGTGGCCCTGTATTGTGTCGGAAACATTTTATTGAGCATATGTAAGTTGGGGAAGGAGTTTGTTTGTAGTCTGTGCCAGCTGGTCACTTCCTCCTTTGAGAGGTCTTTGTGTGGTGGCGGATATCTAATTCTAGTTCCTCTATGTAAGTTCAGGGTCTCTGCGTATCCCCCCTCGCAAGCCTGCACGTAGGTCTCCGGGGCATTCGACCAACCAGCTCGGAACGCGTCGCCTCGAGCAAGGCTGTCTGCCCTTTCGTTCCCCACTAAGCCTGCCACGTGACCCGGGATCCAGATTAGTTTGTGCCGGGGCTTTTCCTTCTTGGCGGAGGTGGCTCCGCTGAGTATTCTGAGGGCAGTTTTGCTGATTACAAAATTTCACACTCTAACGGTGATATCGAAGGTAAATAGCCGTCACTGTCTTTTGTTTCCTGATGAGGGAAGCTTCAATAACCTCCCTAGTTTGCAATATCCGATTGCGGTTCAGCACCGACGTACGTGTGCATTGCAGAATACACGCACGATTTCTGCAAGGAGCAGACAAATGCAAACCCGGTGCAGCATTTAGCGAATTGGTGGGATAGCACAGGCAATTTTTTAAAGAGAGTCCACCTTGTTCAACGACATCTATTTTTTATTCGTTATCAATTGCAGAGCAACGCCGCTGCGCTTTATTTCATCTCATTTAATTTCTCTACAGCACTTGTTTTTCATATAATTTCCCTTCCCATGTATGCCCTCCTCTTCATGTCCTCACATTTATTCCTTGTGAGAGTAGAATTTCGTTCCAGCCCGCCCTTGTTGTGTCTCGTCCTTCTTCCTTGTGTGTGATTAGGCGTCCAAGCACCTATGAATCAATTTTCTGCAGAGCAACAGATTTGTCTTTACGCCAAGTTAAGTTCCTTCTGCACATATACTATATATCCCAGATGTTATTAAATCCCGCCCCCCCTCCCTGTAGCGGCTCGAGGTGTCGTTTGTGCCGACGAACAACCAACCCCTCGACAAGCATATTCAGAAGTAGGAATGAAGGAAAAAGGCTTTCTTTGTGATTAGGTACACTCTGTGATGATACGGGAGCCCACTGCTTGCAGGAGCACATCACATGACCGAGTTCACATCAGGACAAGTCACCCTTACTGCTTGAATAGTCTCCAATTTCTATGCTGTCGTCGTCCCTAGGCGACTAGACTAGGGAACCTCATGACTATTGCGGTCAATCACAATTCTCCAATAGATAGCAGTATAAGGCCCAGAATGTGACACTGTTCCTCCGAACACTGCTTCGAATAGTATGGAATAGGTTACCATTAAGCAACTTGGGGATCCAAGGTTGGCGCCGCTCTTGGGTAGGCGTCGACTTGGCACTTTCATCATTACATCAGGCGGTTCGGTACCGGTAAAGGGGCCTTTTCTGGACCCGTAACAATTGGTGTCAACGATGCGTTGAATTCTGAACAGCTGTTGATGAATGGATAACGTTGCCACGTGGGAAAAGTCTAATAAATGGTCTGAGCCGTGTTGAGGCGTAAAAGACACATCCGTCGCCAAGAAATACAAACCTGAAGGTGACCTGCTGTCGGGTTGCCCGAAGCGCCGATGTTTTCCCATGGTGCCAGGAATTGTTCTAAAAGTGATAGCTTATGTCACACTTCATCACAAAGGCAAAGCGCTCGCTATGTTGTCACCTTCACTCTGATAATATTGCTACAAGCATGAACACACTCTGGTCAGTGTGCCTTAGCGATATGCCCACTGGACTCTATGCTCCCTGCATCGATTTACAAAGTTTTTCCCCTCTCTCTGTCTTACTGCTATTTTTTCGTGGTCAGCTATTGGCAAGACAGAAATAGGTTGCCTATCTCAATAAGACCGACAGCGATTCGTACAAAACACATTTTAAAAAAAATACCATACGTTCATTGCTTAACACCTTGCCTGTGGCCGCTTGAATTTTTACTCTAGCTCCCACTTGACCTCGAATTCCTGCAAAATCAGACTATATCTAGGCAGTCTCACCCTTTTTCCTGACATTTCCTTAAGCCATGCAGGAGGGCAATGGTCGCTATCTACCAGGAATTTTGTGTCTGCATTATAGTATCCTAGCCTTTGAACGGTCCATATAGTGCTAAAACACTCTTTCTCCGAGGCGCTAAACGCCATTTCTCGCCGTGTCAGTTATCGACTGAGGTATAGCACAGGGTGCTCTCGAAAGCGTTCGTTAAGTTGGTCAAGAATGACATCAAGGCCAGGTTCGCTGGCGTCACCCCACACAATGAATCTTCGGCAAAATCTGATGAGACATGCACTGGTCGTGAAAACAAGGCCTCCTACTCAAAATAATCCTCAGATTCCGAATAAGGCTCCACAAGTCTTCTGCTTTTGTGCAACTCGCGCACTAAGATTTTGTTATATTAGAGAAATATACCTAGAGAAATGACAAAGAAAACATCGCGTAAATGACGCGCTCGAAATTAAACGAAAATTGGGGCGTATTTCTAAATACTTCCACGCAGGCTCTAAGCGATACTCAGAACACTGTCGTCTTATGAATATGCGTACGAGACCCGCACAGACGCCTTGCTTCTCTGTGTGCGAGCAAACCACGCCCTGCAGCAACAGTACAAACACTTCCTAAATTGTTCGGTTAGACAACGGCTCCGCTAACTCATGCATCATTCTCCCAAAGAAGAAAACCTCGCGACCACTTATGAAAAGTGAACTGAGACTCATGCCCGCCACTACAGGCCTTCAACCAAAAACCTAGACTTCGCGGTGCAAGCCTATCGCACGCAAAAAAATGAAGCTTAACTGCTTCAAAGAAAGAACGCCAAGTTTATTTTCAATCATCTACGAGTGGTTCATATCTTTGAGCAGTACAGGAGGAGGACGTTGTTTGCACGCTCTTGTCAAATATGTAAACCGTGCAAATATAAAGAGGCAGAATGCATTACCCAAGCTAGAGACGTCAAACACCTTCGTTCTGTCAATATGTCTTTATGGCATTCGAATGCGAATGCACTGCTGCCCGGTATGGCCACTTGGCATCTCCTTAGCGCCGCGCTCTGCCGGCTCATACAGATTGCATCGTAAAAGGAACCCAATATGGGGGAACATGAATGGCCCCTAGCTTTTGTCCTCCTGTGTGCCGAACGTCGCTTTCTTTTCTTCCTCGATTAGCGCCTCGGACACGCACTGACCTGAAACATTCCAACCGATAAACCCGGCTTTCTCTTTCGCAACGGTGGATGGATGCATGGAAAAAACTTTATTGAAATCCATCTGAACACGCACTAACACGTAGTGGGCCGCTCCCACGCCGTGACAGAAAGAACTAGCCTCACCGCCGCATCGCGGGCCAATTCGACAGCCCAAAGGTCGGCTTCGAAATCGGGACTGTGTAGGGCAGCCTCCTACGATGGCCACCTCTTTTAGCGTTTTTCGATTTACTCTGGCGCGTCACCATCTCTACTGCATTCCAGAATTTCCGACAGCTTGTTCTTTTAGCACGCTATCTGTTACAAGTTTTCGAGTATCTTTTCTTTCTTCCCGTTGGCAACCCCTCAGCCAGATCAACTTCCTGAAATTTTATCGGCGAAATCGGAAATATTTCCTCATTCAGTTTAATTACGTCTCCTCATCTAGCTGCTTTGTCCTGTTTCTTTGCACTGTGTTCGTCGTCGTAAATCAGCGCCGGACTTTCTTCATTAATTTCTGTGGGGGAAATCGGAAATATTTGCTCCCCAAACTTAAATACTTCTCCGGAGCTAGCTTTTTCATGTTTGGTTCTTGTGGTTTGCTGCCCCCGAGGCCAAGATTGCAACCGTGGAGAAGGCTTTTGATCTTACAGGGAGCTACTGCTCTGTCACTAGAAACCGCGATTTGCCATATGCTCATCGGCCAGTTGTGCAGCGCTCTTTGCATACACACCTTCCAGCCCGTCCATTACTGAAAGGCGCGTGTTATCCGTCAGAGTCTCATTAAATCGTTCTAAGCAGTTTAAATGGCCCGTTTACTGACGTTATCCGCCCCAGCTCCTTTCACCCACTCTGCAAAATTATCCATCAGGCGACACGCAAACGCGACAAAGCTCTCAGTAGACTTCGTTTTTCTCTTGAAATTTCCACCGAAATTCCTCTGCAGAAAGCCTTTATTTTGCAAACAAACTTGGGCTTACTTAGCTGTACACGCCTGCCTCGAGAGCACGAAGTAAAGTTACAACTTGCGACGCTCCTCCTGGCAGATACTCAAGGAACTTCTCTGGCCAAGTGTGCTACAAATCCATTCAAAAGTAATCAGGTAGAGACCAATTTCGTCGCCCGTTTTGTACGGCTAAATCAAACTCGCAATTTCCACGCTTTCATTGTGTGGCGGCGCCGCATCTACCCTGCGTGCTGATCTCCCTTGCTCTAGTATTATTTACGCCCGCTCAATTTCTGCCCGCTTTTGTTACATCTCTTCCTGCCCCTTCTCTTCCTTGTTGTGTTCCTTCTTTTCCTCCGTTGCTGTCTTTCATGACTTATCTTTTCCAAGGCATCTGTGAGCTCGTCCTGTAACCCGTCCGTGTAACTGCTTTTTCCTGCTCCTCATTCGAGTTTGATCGAGACGTTAAAGACTCCACTGTGACGGTTCTGTGTTACTGAGCCACGAAAGGGAGTGCTGATGATCCCGGATCCACAGAAGTCACTCTTCCGCCCACAGTTTACCCAAAGCACCCAAGCTTCGTCTCTCTCAGCGCCCCGTTCACACTTCCGCCGATGGCAGATCGCGCGGACTGCCTTTGCGGCTCTTCCGTAAAGCTTCCTCGAGTCGTGCAAGACTTCATGCAGTTTCTGCGACCGTTGTGCCTGCCTGCGCCACCTAAAGGACCTCGGAAGGACCTCGGAAGATCCACGGAAGTTACTTTTCCGTCTACCGCTTACACCTTACTTGCGAAGATGGCCAGGTCCGTCGATCACAGATGGTGAAGGACTGCCGTCTTGATCATACGGCTTTCAACCAGTTTGGTTTATCTCGAGGTGGTTTTGGGCCAAGAATCCACCAAGCACATCAAAGAGTACGTACAGCAGTGGGCACGAAAGAAAAGGGATTTATTTTACATTAGTAACACTGGCTTCTGGAACGCAAGTCTATCCCATGCAGGAGCATATTAACCGCGTTACGTCACATCAGGACACGGCATCCTCACTGCTTGGATGGGTTCCGTTTTTGATCCCGTTTCTTCCCTGGGCGACTAGACAAGGGAATCTGATGACTATACCGCGGCTAATCACAATCATCCAATCAGTCGCAATATCCCGCCAAGGATTTCACGCCATTTCGTCGAACTCCGCCTCCGATGGTATGGAATAGGTGACCGTATAACAACCTGGAAAGCCAAGGCCGGCGCCGTTTTTCGTTAGTCGTCGTCTCAGCCTTTGGCAGGGTTAGTTCAGGCTGTAAGAACACGTAGAGGCGCCTTTTGTGGCCCCGTCAACAATCGGTGTCAGCGATGCGTTGACTTCTGCATAGGCACTGAAGAATGAGCGGGGTTGTTTTGTGCCAAATGGCCAATTATTGTCCTTGGCCATGTTCATACGTAAGATCCTGCACTCAGGCGTTGGAAAACGTAATTCATCGAGGTGTGAATTTTAAAGATTTTTTCTTATGCGCCAGCATCAAGCAATGTCTTCTAGTCGACCAAAGAAATTAATAGGAATGTCGTAACTTATCCGTCACTCAGCTGGCTGATTTTTGCGGAATGATTCAGTGGCATGAAATCAAGAACATGTACTGCAAAAAAAGAAGAAAAATTTATTTACGCTATCATGATTTCTATTTGTGCGAAATGGGTTGTTCCATTTTGTTACATATATGAGCTAGCAAGAGATACCATATTGCAAAACAATCAAAATACTGAATATTACATGTCCCAGAACGTAAACTTTAATGACTGAAACTATTCTTGATCATAAAGATTATTCCGTTCAACATAATCACCATGCATGCATTGATACGGCTCTTTGGGAATTTTCTTGATATAATGGGCGACGCGCCTGAGGTACTTGGTGCGAATGTATGAACCCTCCAAACTGGGCTCGCAATTGCTGGGAGCGTAATCGTAGTTGACGTCATAACCAGCGACGGTGTGTTCATATGTGTCGTGGTTGTACTTCTTGGCACAGAACTGCATGGACGAGAGCACAAATAAAGCACAGTTACTCTATGCGGGTTTTTAATGAAAACGTACGAAACGTACGCATATTTATAGGCTGCTCATTCTGCGAGAAGCTGATGAATTCGCAATAAGGCACGGATACTCCAAAACGGACCTCATCAAATGGTAAAGGAACGCACGCACACCTTCTCCCTTCCACATACATGTTACACATGTACACACGCTCTCTCTCACGCACACATACACAAACACAAATATACACACATACACACATGTTCCAAAGAAACGTCAACGGGCAAGCGCTACTCAAATCTTTATTTAGCGACGCCACGGTGGAATATTTCTCCAATGTGTGCACATGACCTGCTGCACTATCATAAGAAAGCTCCCAACCTTCCTTGATAATGACCTTCTAATACATGCCTCAAGAAATGCAGGTTTTTACAAGTAAAAAACAGAACATGGCAAAGTAATTCTACGCAAGCCCGGGCAAAGTAAAGCTTGCACTGAATGAATCATCAGTCAACTGCGACGTTCTCCATTCGAAAAAAAGAATTGTTCGCTCCCCCGTAAGCGATGCAGATGTAAACATGAAACGACAACCGGGAAGGCAGACTGATTGGATGACGGTAGCCATGAGCTTAAAATGGATGTAGTGCATGTTCCTAACGGCAAATCGCACAATACTACACTGCACCACGCCATGCTGTGTACTGTTCCATATGAAATCTTTCCAGCCAGGAGAAAACAGAATGGAGGAAGCACGGCAGGGAGCGAACGACGCCAGGAAGACCGAGCCCAGCTAGAAAAAGAAAGCGCCTGAAAGAGCCGCGACGAAATGTCTCAGCAAGTCTGGATTCTTGCTCCGTGATCCCGCCGCCACCACGGAGGAAAGGGTTGGCTTCATGGAGTGTTCACTTGTCAAGGCTGGCTGCGAGACGTAATCCTTTATCCTAACTTTCTGCTTCTCTTATGAAAACCATGCAGCGCCTCTAGACACTTCCGGCGCAACGCACCACAGCGGTGAAGATAGTTGATGCGCAGCAAATTCCGGATCCCAGATTTGAAGTGTATGGTGTCCTGTATCGGCCTTTTTAACGTCACTATCAGAAATGACGAAGCTTCAGCTTACTATAGTTACAGCTTGAGTGATATTGTGAACAAACTTGAGAAGGAATTCTGAAGACATATTTTTTAAAACTTGTTTGGGACTAACAAGCGTACGCAATGTCGTCCAGTACAAACGGTGGGAGGACCTCGTTTTGTTGTCGGAGCTTGTCGGGATGCTCCCGTTTGACTCCTACAATAACGGCTGTAGCGTTTGGCTCAAGGTCACTTGAAGGTCGTCGACAGCAGCAGCTAAAAAGTATTTCATGCTAATACACATGAGTTTTCTGCATACATTCGCGCTATATTCGGGGGGGGGGGATAAATCGTTCCTCGCTAAAGAAGCAGAAACACCACTGGTGCATTCCGCTTCGTTCATTCTTCACGCTTTGTCCTTTTCATGGAGTGTGCGCGTGTGTACGCGCTCATTCATTACGCCACGCATGCATCTACTAGGATCCTGCGAAGTTCCTGTAAGAGCTGCTTACTCTCACGAGCATCGGACCTCAATGGACGATGATCGAGATGGGGGGGGGGCTGATGTTGGGAAAGGAATGTTTGGGAATCAGGAAACGGGTAGCTTATACTGCTCCTGGTTATTTCCTCCATCTCTTGCTCTGGGAAGGACTTGTAACTTCTGTCAGTTTACGATACCGGCGGACAACTTCGAGGTCTTCAACGGTTTAGCAAGGTGCAGTGAAATATGTGACGCTTGACAAATGGTGACAGTTTAGGGTAGCGGCTTTCCATGATGTATATAATACTTTTCGCTTTCTTCGCCGGTGTTAAAGTGACAGTAGGCGTTGTCATAGCATGGATCTCAACGTAATTTGTTAAGTTGGATCAGCTCCGGTTAAAGAGCAAATTTTGAGATTCGCTGTTCTGTTTATTCTTTCATTAGTATAGAATCTACACTACATTTTATGTATCACGATTAGCATGCAGTAAATGTAAGCGCATGTACACGTTGAGGCATGAAATGTTAGAGTTGGTGGTATTCGAAGGTAAACAAGACGAGAACAGTGCCTGTGAACAATCATGCGATAGTCTCAGTTGGTGTATATTTCTGCAAGACTGGAGGATATTGCTGGGTCTCAAGAATAACGAAACACCTACTGATCACATACAGTGAGACCGATGACATCTATGAGATGACAGCAATTCTTCCCTTCCATGTAAAAGGGAGGGCAGCAAACCGATCATTCATGACTTCGTGCCTCCTGGCGCGGAAATTTCAAGCTGCGGTCAACGCCATGGTCTCTATATTAACTAATACTGGTTCATCACCCGCTCTTGCAATAATGTTTCTTTTCAATGTTGTAGAAGCACCGTCAAATATTGCATTTCGGCCTAAACTTCCTTTTGAGTACACCTTTAGGGGCTGCCTTTCTACCTCGTTTTCGAACAGACTGAATGCCTATTGGCGTGAGGTATATCGACTTTCTCTATTTGCTCACCCTATGCATTTGGGTCAACCAAGTATCAAAAACGAACGTTTTCTTTCTCCCTCGAGACTTATCGTATGTAGCCGCATATAAGTCAGCCTTCTGTATCTCCTCCATGTGTTTCAAGTATGCCGAATCTGATTCGTTGCAAACCTGGAAGAAAATACAAAACATAACGTCATTGGTAAAATAGAAACTGCAATTATTGCACCGCAAAACATTACCAGTACAAAAAATATTGTATTTTGTATCGCGCAGATAAACATCAATCTTTCGCAGGATCACAAAAGCTACTACAGAAGTGTCAGTCACTCTGCAAAGCACGGATTGTGCAACGACATTGAGTAATTCTCGCTCTCCAATGCATGGTTATTTTAGATCATACAGCTTTTCCAGGGGAATTTCTAGGCGAGTCGGACACAACTTGCGGACAAGTTGCGTGAGGTTCAGAAGACTAATGAAGAGAATTTAATAAAGTCTCTTTACTACTGGTTTTGGAGCCGTTGCTTAGGTAGTGAATTTGGAGGCACTCCCATCTTATCGCAGTTTCTTTAGGTCCTGAAAGCCGGATAAACTAGAGGTGCTCCTCATTTAATTTCAACGGTAAATCCAGGCAGTATTGTAACCTACCGACACGGTAGCGCAGAAAAGGTGGGCCCGCCATTATGTAAGAAGGAAACGTCCCGTAACGAAACGCCCGGCGTCGTTCAAAACTGGACCTTTCGGCCAGCCACAGCAAAAAGTGACACGGTGAGCTTTTCTTCGCAAGCACATGTGGCTTGTGCAGTGTCACTATTTGCCGCGACATGAAATCATTCAGATGTCGTCTTATACACTGTGATAAAGCGGATCCCTTTGATGTAGCAGAGGGACGCGCTCGGTTATGATATTGTCACGTGGTAGTTGCGGTCAAGAACACAATGAAAAAAATTACCGACGATTACGTTACTTCCTAATGCGAAATTTGAGCACAGCAAATAAGCTGTTTCACCTTTTCGATAGATTGAGGCAAAGAAATCGAGCAACACATGTATGCGCTATCACAGAATTTTTTTTTATTTTTCACACGTATTCCTTTAACAAAGACTCCACTTACAGTTCTTGACAGTCATGAAGGAAGCTTTGTGGTCGGAGAAATAAACTGATATATGTTCGACTTGGTACACCAATGCTTGATTCTCAAAGACGAGATCTATACAAGTGCCTCGTGAGGTTGTAACAGCCGTGGGACGCGTTACGAGCGAGAGGAACGGGATGTTCTCCCGCATAAGTGTTAGGAAATTGCTGTTTGTCTTTATGTTAATATTAGAGTACCCCACTACTAACATCGGTGTGGATCGATGGACGGTTAATGCGAGTTGCAGGAAGTGCACGACGTCTTTCGTAAGTGCGGTAGCGGACTCACGAAAGCGGTATCAGTCGGTCGCTGCTAGCGCTGGAGGGATGAAAGGGGGGCGGAGCTGGTTACGAGGCCGACGACAACGCCGACGACGACACGAAACCCAGGAACGGACGCCAAAGAGCCATTTGTGTAGCCAGCCCCCCTCCACAGTCTCTCCTCCTCCCTTCCATCATCCTCCTTCGCCCGCAGAGCCGACAGCGCGCATGCGCGGCGGCGGAGCAGATTCGTCGGCGAGCTGGTTACGAGGCCGACAACGCCGACGACGACGCGAAACCCAGGAACGGACGCCAAAGAGCTGCGCTCTAAAACATTGAGGGATGAAACTACCCCTTCATTGGGCGAATCTGTGCCCAGAAAAGCAAGCGACACTCTAAACAGAATGATAGCCCCGGCCACAACTGGAGATTGTCGATAATCTGATCTACGAGCACAATTCACGTCGCCCATACAAGGAGATTACACAAGATTCGGTGACAAGCAGCAACAAATAGAATCGTCGTAAACATTCGGGTAAGTTTGAAACATGCAGGCGCGTCTTGCGCTGAGCGGTAAATTTAAGGTGTTAGTGGTCGAAATTAAGTGCCCGAAAAAAGGGTAAGTACACGTGTCAATACTGCCTTGAGTGATCTTTCAAATTTTATGACACTTTTTTCTAATTGGTGCGATTTTAAAAATTTAGGAAGTATGGGTACCATGAGATGGGACGACCTCTAAATTTGCCATGTACGCATGTGCCCACAAAGAAAAAATATAAGGACTGAATTTCTGATATTTATTCATGCGAAGCTCACGTTACTAGCAGCAAAGTATGTCCGTTTCGCCCAACTTACATTTGCTAAATGGCGGTTTACAGAGTTTATAGCTTTTTATAAAAATCTGCAGGCCTGAAAGGAAAACGATCCTCTACGGAAGACAAAGAACATGAAACATATTGCCTTCAAATATCTAACATAGCAAACTTTTTACTTTGTAGAGTCACATTGGAACCGTTATCGCATCACCAAGCTCTTGAGCGCATGAATGAAGGAACGGTTGCAATTTCCCTCACTATGAGAAGCAGCAAACCGATAGTTGGTGAACGAAAAAACGCAGTAAGCGTTTCACTGCTTTGTGTTGTCTAATTTGTTGCAATATTTGAAGATGCCCTCGAGCAACCTTATTTAGCGACATCATTAAATAGACATGCTCCTTCAGCAGCTGTAATATAGATGGCCAAGCATATTATAATGGCCAGGGGAACGGCGACGCGGCTCACTTGCCGGCAGGTGCGCTAACGTCGGGGTCCGCAGTTTCTATGTTTTCCTGGTGGTCCCGTTCCTGCTAACCGCCCAATGAGCACATAATTCCATCCATAAATTCAATACATCCGGCGATACGAAGTTTGTAAACCTAGGGCCAACTTCGGCGGGTTCACGACCGAAAGAAGACATCCATCACGTGGCAGCCGAGATAAGCCTGACGAGGAGTAAAGAACGGCGGCGACAACTAAACCGTCGACGCCGGCGAACGTGCACGATGCATCAGCGACGCTGGCGCAGATGGCGGCCCGTACACCATCGTCCGGAGGGGACAACAGCCCTGCGCGTACCTAAAGGAGCCGTGAACCGACTGCAGAAGAGCACACGAATAGTTCCGATACCCTACGACGTCCAAAACCGGCCACTATGGTCAACGAGCAAGCCGACACCGACTCCAAACGGCCGACCCGCCCGACAACGCACTTCACTGAGAGCCTATGGCGAGGGCTGCGGCATTACCCGTCGTGGTTGCTTAGTGGCGATGGTGTTCGGCTGCTAAGCACGAGGTCACGAGGTATGCATCCCAAAAAATTGGCAGTACGATACCGAAGCTCCGGGGTTACCACACTGCTTGGAACCCCGTTTTCCCGCAAATCGCTAGCTTTGCCAAAACATGGCGCTGTGCTATCTTATAAACACATCCCGGTCTGCGAGATACAACGCCAGATAATCATGATACGGCCATACAAAAGAAACAAAGGAACAAATAAATAAAGGAACGCTTACAGTCTGCCCAGGCAGAAGCAAGTAGAGTTCAGTCGCCTCGTGGATTTTGCGAGGGAGGAAGCTCTGAGGGGTGACAAAATCATAATACTTGGGGAATTCAATGCACCCCACTCGCACAGGAGTTACACGAGCGAAGGCACCATTGGAGTCATCAATACAAAGGGTTCTCGAGTTAATAATAAGCCCAGGAATGCCCCCTCACACTGACAATAGCGTAGCACGAGATACGACACCTGACCTAACGTTCACCAACGACCCGAACCGACTCATGCGGACAAACACAGAACAAAATTCACGCAGCGATGATAACATAATACCATTAGCGAAAAACTCCCTGAAATTAGGGAGGACTACAGGCATCGTAATGATAACGGATTGGACGGCCTTTAGGGTACAACAGGACCAACTACATGGAGAGGAAAATGTGACATCCTGGGCCCTATACATTGGGACAAACATGGCAATAAACAACAAGAATGGTAAGAATCACAACCGAAGCACAGGCTCTAGACAGACGCCTCTTGTACTTATGGGAAGCTCGACGCAGTCTAACTAAGAGATGGAAAAGAGAAACCCAGAAAAGAAGGCCGCAATACCCATCGCAGGGATAGCGCAGAAAGTGATTCAGTATGCTCAGAGCTCATGCAATAGCAACTGGAAACAGTTCTGCGACTCGATGCAGGGGACACTACATACGAAGAAGACGTGAGCAATCCTTGGCCTTCGTAGCATGATGGATCCCGCAACTACGAAGACAGCCACACACTTAACGCCTAAACTGTTAGAGAGCGAATTTACGGGAACAAACACTCAGCTAACAGAAAAACTAAAAAGAAATCTACCTTGGCGCAGCGGCGAACCAATGGTACCTCAACACCAACTACGAAGGGCCGCCAAATCAGGTATTAGCCGTGTCTATAAAGGTAGCAGAGGTGTACGCAGCCGCCCAGTCGTTTAAGAAAAACAGGGCCCCAAGACCCGATTGAATCACAAATGCAGTGATCCGTAACCTGAATCACAATACCCTCAACCAGATCACGAAATTTTTCAACAGACACGCCTGAATTGAGGGAGGTGAAGTCCGAAAAGAATGGAAAGACGTAAACATCACATTAATCCATCAAACCAGGAAAACCCAGAAACCTACAGAATTTGCACCCCATCTCACTTACTTCGTGCACAGGAGAGCTGTTTGAGAAAGTAGCACAAATAAGATTGTGGAACCACATAGGAAGTCACAGGCTACTCCCGGATTGCATGTTCGGGTTTCGACCGCATATTTCAGCACAAGACGTGTTTCTCCTATTAGAGGCGGAAGCACTAATCTCACCAAATGGAAGAGACGAGACCGTCCTAACGCTAGAAATAAAGAAAGAGTTTGACACCATTAACGTAGCCTCATTCTCGAAAAAATCAAGAAAATTGGATGGAGAGAGAAAGTATACCAGTACATACACTCTTTACTAAGCAATAGAATGGCAAAAAAGGTCTGGGTTTGACAAGGTCAAAGCGTTTTAGAATGCCAGAAAGAGGCTCCTACAGGGTTCGATACTCTCCCCAGTACTCTTCAACGCAGGGTTGAAGCTAGCTATTTAACTAGGGGAAGCAAAGGTCCTGGGACAAGCAATTTACGCCGATGATATAATGATCTGGGCACATAAAGGCTCATATAGAAACAAGCAGAACTCCCTACAAATAGCCATGTCAAAACTAGAGAATTTCACTAAAGAAGCAGACATGAAATGCTCACAAGAAATGTTCGAATTCGTAAGAGTCCGAGCACCATACTCGAGAAAACAGAAACGAACACATAGAGAGTACACCTAAACGGCTGGTCCATAAAGGAGGTGCAAAGACTAAGCATACTAGGTCAATGGATGCATTAGAACGGCAACACAGATCACACCTTCGCTGACCGAAGAGAAACAAATATAAGCGTAGCATGCTTAAGCCACCGGATGACCAGAAATAAGAAAGCTTTCACGGAAGAAGAAACCACAAGGCTAGTACAGGCATTTGTCATCAGTCGAGTAACCTATGGTCTCCCGTTCCGCAAATTCTCAAAAAAAAATGCAGTTAAATGCCTTAATACGCACAGTATACAAAGTAGCATTGGAACTACCACGCAATACAAGCACTGAAAAACTCCAAGACAAGGGAATACACTATACGCTTGAACAACACGGAACGTCTATGATACTCACGCAGCGAGCAAGGCTAAACTCAATAGAACAAGGCAGAGCCCTACTCTAAAGGCTAGGCTATCCCCTAAGAGCGCAACATTCCGGAGTGCAGACACTTCTTCTACCCAACGAGGTCAGAGAACAAACACATTATAGCATCTCTCATACCCAAAAACATGAGTGCAAAATATCATACGGACATACGTGCGGCCAGGACTAGAGCGTCACAAAATAATTTCGGACGCAACTGGGACACGTACTATACAGACGTTTGTAGAATAGCAACAAACAAATACACTATAACAGCTACAAATCATAAAAACCCGATCACAACAACCTTACAAACTGAATCGGTTAGCAAGGCAGAATTGCCACCCATAGCCTTGTCCATCCGAGATGCCGAAGACCAAACGCAGGGTGCACTAGTCATATCCGACTCGCAGTCAGCATGCCGTCAATAAATCGCGGGAACTGTATCGAAAATTACAGCGAAGATTCTTGGAACACACATCCAATAATATCAAGAGATCACCTGGTGTCCTGCACACCCGGGGCTAGAGAGTAACGAGAGGGCCGACGTTATAGCTTGAGGAATTAGTATCTAAGCGCAGATCGATACTTGCGAAGAACCTCAGATCAGCACGCGCGACATGCTGGAGGCACAAAGAAAGGCAGAAATTCAGGCCTGCTACACCCCATACTTGAACTAAGGCTGGCTAGGGACTCGCGCATACTGCAAACGCGCATCCGAATCTATTATTCTTCAATAAAATAGATCCGGCGGAATACACTTCCAAGTTGCTCTTCCAGACCAAGCCCAGCGAGCCGCACAGGCAAGTGGAGGCCTGGGCGATGGAACGCATCCATTCGTGCCCTATTACCCCAAAGTAAAATATTGTTTCTACTACTACTATGATGTCCACCCAATGCAGCAATATTAGGGAGGGTTGTTGGCAAGAACGCACTCTCTGAGTATCAATCTCACCTACACATGCTTTACAACGCCGGGACATGTGCGCTGACATTTTAAAAAAATTACACCCTCTTTCAAAATTTCTCTTAAGGGTGAATGGCGAAAGCGTACACTTACTGTTCATATCATTCACCTCCTTCTATTTGCCTCCTCTGTTTTTCTTCATATTGGTCATTTCATAGTCATTACTAGTCATTACGAGTCATTTCAGTGATTATTAGTCGTTACTGCTCACTAGTAAGCATTTTTAGTCATTTGTAATCAATTGTGGTCATTACAAGCCGTCGTTCCACATATCGGTCATTTCGTAGTCAGTTGTATTCATTGCAAGTGATTATTAGTTAGTACTGGTTATTACTAAGAATGTTCAGTCATTTGTAATTACTTGTAAGTTAAATGTTTACGTTAGACTTATTGGTCATTTCATAGTCATTACTAATCATTACAAGTCATTAACCTCTAGCGATGTCTATTATAGCGTTATCATTCAATTACTGTCACTAATAATCATTTTTCATTCTTTACTTTGTCTTTATAGGGCGTGATGACGATTCGACGTACACTCCAGCGGTGAGTTCTGCTGACACAAACTTCACCATGAGCGTGGAAAGGCTTTTGCCTAAAAATCTTGACCTTTACACCTTTGCCTATAATTTTTACACATCATCTTCATAGGAAACGCAAAAAAGCCTTTTTTATGCTTTCTGTGTTAGAGTTATCTTCTCTTTGACGCATTTGTCTCGAACGAAACCACAATCCGGATATTCGCGTTCGTAAATATCTCCCAAAGAGTACAAATTCATCCTATATGCAAAGAGTTTGCTCTTGTGATTGCACGTAAATTTTTCTTTTATTTCGCGTTCCCTTAACCGTAGATAGGCCAAATGACATAATACTATCTAATTTGTCATAACAATGCAGACGCTCGAAAAACTTGATTGTAATGTTTTCAGGGGCTATAAGGGAACGCCTCTTTTCCTCTGTCTTCCGTGCCCCCTGTCTGCTGAAGTAGCACGATGTTGCGGTATCAAAGGCCGCCCTTGGCAGCCACATTTCGGGGGAGGGGGAGGGGGGAGCAAAATGCAAGTACGCCCGTGTCCTCGTGCATCGGAAGCACGTTAAAGGTTGCCTGGTGGTAAAAATTAGACCACAGACCCCACTTAGGCGTGCCTTAAGATCAAATCGTGGTTTTTACCCGTACTACCCAAGTATTCAATTCAATTACCGGCCCCTGTAGTTGTCAACATTTGGTCTTGGGAACATGGACTAGAATTATTATCTTTGTAAAAGCCTCTCCGAGAGCCTCTTCTGTTCCCAATTTCGTAGGTTTGATGTCTTTTCTCACTGCTATATACAAACTCTACGTGAAATTTGCACGGCAGCTCAACAGTGACTATTTTCTATGTTTCTTGGTCAGTCAACACCTAAATTGCGTTAACAAGTCTTCTAAATGTAGTGTAAGGTACATCACCTAGCTTTATATGATGGCACTCACCAGTTGGGGAATCCCGTATCCTTCGAAGCGCTTGCACGGTTTGAACACAGAGTACTCGCCCCAACCTGCATAGTCTTCATCATCCAGTTTGGGTGTGTACCAGCGACCTTTCATGGTGATCGAAATAGCGAAGAGTTGACTATTGAAGATTTCTTTTTTCCGCATGCATTTCACCAAATACACCGCGTCATCCTGCAGAAAAAAAATAATAAATGTTCACCTATTTTCAACGTAATATTGCAGTAATTATCTGTTACAAATAACACTTACTGCAATCACTACTTACCCGCCATCGTAACCTAATGGCATGAGTACATAGCACCACCAAAAGCACCACAATAATATCTCATGGAGCTCAAAGGAAAAGCGTTGAATCAGGTAGAATCGTCTACACATTGCCGATGGGAAGGCAGCGTGCAGAAATATTCTCTTTAGAATGAAGTTACCCATTTCTCTTAGTTTTGAAGAGAAAGCTGGGCAGTCTTCTATTGGAGTGTGTCTCGACAGGCCGCCTAGTAACCAAGTCTGATGTAACGATCAGTTGTACGTAAGTCGTCTATTCAGGTAATGTAGTAAAATGACGAAATTGACGTGTCGAAGCCCGTACGGGTACCTTATGTCAATGGAGTTGTTGAATGAAAATCTTCGACTCATCTATGCGCATTGACTTGGTCACATACCCAAGCGTAAATAAAATTTTCCAGCGGCGTCCATCTTCCATTTCTCGTTTTGTTAACACGGTGTCTGCACTGGAACCGAAACATCAATGTAGTCGTTTAGCTGCTCGTTGACATGATTAAAAATTGCTATACAGTTAGCATGCCTGTAGCACGAGTAAATATTATGCCCATAGGGGAAGCTTTATATTTCAGGGAGCCAAAGATACCTACGTATTATTTGCCCGTTTCAATGAGCTGTTTAGCCTAATAAGACAAGGAAAGGAAACACGTTAGGTTGATGGACACCAACGTTATACATTGCAACTTGACTACAGCTTAGTCGCAGACACCATTAGGCTGTTTACATAATTTGCGGGAAAGCTATAACTATAGCGGTTGATTGAACAGCTTAAGCGTTCATTGAGATAGCAAGTGGGCATCACGTGATTCAATTACATACAGCCTTATGGCTTTAAGCTTGATAAATGTTCCATATTTGGCTGCAGCTGAATGAAAAAATCAAGTTATTTAAGAAGTACATCTGGGCAAGATAAACTAGAAGTTTACCCTGAAGCTAATGTAATCCATCAGCGCATTTTTTCGCATCTACGCCAGGTAAACGGTTAAGTACACCAACCAATGGGCTAGGCCGTCCACAGTGACGAAGGCAATTTGTGCTAGGGCAGTTCTGCTTAACGAGTGTTGCAAATTGCTTTTGTCACAAGTGCGTTATGAACCACCTCCCATATTTCGACGACGGCGCGCTATAATGGTGCGTCGAGGGGGGATCGACAGTAGCTCGCCCAAGCACGCGAAGTGCTCTCCAGTGCCCCTCTCGTCGGTGACTCTGTCTACTTGAGGAGGAAGCACGCCGTGTAGTAAGCATGACACGCTTACAGCTACCGCTGTCGACGACCTTCAAATGACCTTGATAGAAAAGCCAGGGCAGTTATAAAGGCGCCTAGACGAGAACATCAGGGCATCGTTGCGAGAGCAAAACAAGATCATCCAGGAAACCAGGCATTACATAAGAAAAAGTGTTCTCTCGCTCCCAGCAGCTTGTACAGGACCACATTACATACGATAGTTACAGCCCAAAGAAAACGCAAAAAATATTCCTCCCGCATTCTTCGCAATGTATCTTCGCAATATCGTCATCATTAGCCTACTTTCTATCCACTGCAGCACAAAGGCCTCTCCCTGCGATCTTCAATTACCCCTGTCCTACGCCGAAGAATTCCAGCAAGCTCCTGCGAATTTCTTAATTTCGTCCGTCCACATAGTATTCTGCCGTTCTCGACTGCGCTTCCCTCCTCTTGGCACCCCTTCTGTAACCCGAATGGTCCACCGGTTATCCAACCTACGAATTGCATTACCTGCCCTGCTACATTCCTTTCTCCTAATGTCAATTAGAATATCAGCTGTACTTGTTTTCTCTCTGATCCACATCGCTCTCTTCCTGTCTCTATGCGTTGCATCTAACATTAGTCATCCCACCACCATTTGCGGTGTCCTTAACGTGTTTTTGAGCTTCTGTTTCAGTTTCCAAGTTTCTTCCCCAAGAGTCAGCGCCGGTAGAATTCATTGATTGTACACCTGTTCTTTTAATGATGATGGTGAGCTTCCAGTCAGGATCTGACAATGCGAATGTGCTCCAACCAATTTTTATTCTTCTGCTAATTACCTTCTCATTATCAGGGCCTCCTGTAAGTAATTGACCTTGGTAAACGAACTCCTTCAGGGACCCTAGAGGTTGACTGGTGATCCTGAGCTTTTGTACTCTTGCCCGGCTATTCATTATCATTGTCGTCTGCATGTTAATCTTCAGCTCCATTCTTAGACTCTATGCGTTAAGGTGCTCAATCATTTGTTGTAACTCGTCCCCAGTGTTTCTGAACAGGACAATGTCATCTGCAAACTGAAGGTTGCAGAGACATTCGCCGTTGATGCTTTCTCCGATGGCTTTCCAGTTCAATAGCTTGAATACATCTTCTACGCGCTCGGTGAATAGCATTGGAGAGATTGTGACTCCTTGTCTGACCCTTTCTTTGTAGGTATCTTCGTGTTCTTATTTTGGAGAATTATGGCAGCTGTGGATTCTCTCTAGGTACTTTCAAAGATATTTACAGAAGCGTCCCGTACTCCTTGATTATGAAATGCCTCTAAGACTGCTGGCATCTGTACTGAGTCAAGTTCCTCTTCGCACTCTATGAACGCCACATAGAGAGGCTGTGTGTACTCAGATGATTTCTGGATTACCTTATTGATGACATGGATGCGATCCATTGTAGCGTATCCCTTCCTGAAACCTGACGTTTCACTTGTTTTACGAATGTCCAATGTTGTCTTGATTCCATTTCAATGGGAGGTGTATGAAAAAATACCCACTAGTGTTGGGTGGTCCTACCCTTCCATACATCAAAACTTAAAGATGTCTTGCAGTGACGATCGATAAAAAACTCACATGGTCGCCTCAAGTGAAAAAAACTAAGTGTGAAGACTTCCTCGTATTCCGATCTTTAGCTGGATCACAGTGGGGCAGCAACTCTCGATCAATGGTGCTCCTCCATACAGCCTACGTCGACGGAACATATGATATTACCTCGCGACCCTGCACAAAATGTCTCCCACAAGCAAGAGAAAACTTGAGCCAGCACGTAACAACTGCCTGCGCGTATGTCTTGCCCTTCCGAAGAGGTTGTCCCGCTCAGGAATTGTAGCAGAAGCTGGATGCCTGCCCCTTGAAGTGCTATCCTCGCAGAAGAAACTTCGGATTCACCTTCGCAAAGTCATTCATACGAAGACTCACTTTTTAAAAGATATTTCTAGAACCCGTGCTACATCCAGCCTTGGACAGGCCGTTGGAAGCATATCTATTTCGATTCCTGCTGAGGCGTCACAAATTATGCCACGAAACAGTTCACCGTGGATGATGTACCCATGGGAAATCCTGCGATATATCCCTGAAATCAGTGCAATAAGGAAAATACCTCAAGCAATGACACACCAGATAGCTTTGGAAGATATGCATAAGGAACACGCAGCTGCAACCCAAATTTTCACCGATGCATATGGCTCTCCAACTCCGCATCGATGATCGTGTGGACTCTGTGGCCTCTACAGGGCAACGATTCTCCTTTCGTCTTTAGCGACCGGCATCATCTGCTTGCCTGAGCTATATGGCATTATGAATGCCCTTGCGCATGTAGCCGCCAAAGACACGGGTGATTTTCATGCATTCAAAAGCAGCTCTACAAACTATGTGGAACAGGCACAAGCGTTGCAAGAATCAATCTGCAGCATTTTACATTTTTTATCTGCACCAAGGGGCTAAGAATTCTGGGCATTGCGTCCAGTTCCAGTTTATACCTGGTCATGCCGTCATTTCGAGAAAAGAAAAAGGATGAAGCTACCCCAAAATGTGCTCCAGTACCGCAATTTCAAAAGGAAATATTTTACAAAAGCCCACGCTTCAAACATGGCAAGAAAATATGCTTATCAAGAAAAAGAACGTATCGAGAATCTGCCGCTTCACGAAGACAACTTCCTGCGTTACACTGACCAAGAAAAGAGACCGAAAATTACACGACCACTTCCTCGACACCTAGAGACATTGTACCATCGTCTTCGACTGAACATGGCATACACGAAGAATTATCTGTACCACATAGGGCTTACCAGTAACTCCTACTGTGATAACTGCGGCAACTTAGAGACAATGGAGCACATATTACTAGAATACCCCGCGTAGCGCGACGAGAGAAAGTTTTTTTTTTAGCAACAAATGAGCATGATTAGCCACGAACCATTGACATTACCGAGCATCTTAGGTCCAATGCCCGGCCCTTCAAAACAGCGGCGGTTTATGAATTTATTGTTCAAATACCTGTCAGAACTTTGTCTAATAGGAAAGCTTTAAAGATTCCACATTTCATACACAAAAGCCTAAATTTGCACACCATTTAATCTGTAATTATTATACTCAGGTCCACTTGCACATATCATATTTATTTTTACTCTCTTTATTCTTCCACTCTCCTCTAAAATCTTTTAATCCCATTCCCCATCCCTATGCAGAGTAGCATGCCAGCGATTGTATACGCCCTGGCAAAATTCTGGGTTTTTCTAATGGTCCCTCTGATTCCATTGGAGCTTATCTTCGTGAATATTTTCTACAATAGTGAAAATTAGCTAATGGGCACATAATTTTTCCATTCTTTAACGTCTTCCTTTGTGTGGATTAGTACAATGTTTGCATATTGCAGTTATGTGGGACCCATGAAGTCAATGGACCGTTAGTGTAAAGGGCCGCTTGTTTTTGAAGCAATATGTCTCCTCCATCTTTTATTAGGCGGAATAGTAGTTCATCATCACCGACCGCTTTGACCCGCTTCATGTCAAGAAAGGACCTCTAACTTTGTCGCTAGTTCCAGAAGGAGCCTATCTAAACTGTTCATTACAACTTTGAATAGAGGTATCATGGCTGCTCATAGTTGGCTGATCTGAAGCTATGGAAAAGAAGTAGCTGCAAAGTATTTGAGTGTAATGACTAATGAATGTGTGCCAATCCTATACTTCTAGGAAGGCACAAAAAAGCGGTTATCATGAATGAAAGCTTCTGTTTCGAGCTTTCATAAAATCACTTTCCACTGAGGTGCTGAAAGCCAGTACTCATACCTAGCATTCGTGCTTTATAATGCTTGCTTTTACTTACGGTATATTAAATTAAACATTATGTGGGAACCTGATAACAATGATGAAATGTGAACGAGAGAAAGGACTGATATTTACGTAACACAAACACTGTGATTAGAGATGGCTTGGCAAATGTGTAACTCAAGAAACAACACACGTTCGCTCAGTAAATCTGTCGCTTTAGCAGAAGTATGACATAGAAGGTTTCTTTCTAGCGAGCAGATTGCTGCTCATGCCGCATTCTGTGACATTGTCCATATAAATGCATATATGCATCCTGCATACACGATAATTTAGTGGCGGAGCCAACTGTAGAACTAACAAGATTCTGTGGAATCACAGGCTTAAATCTTTTTTTGCTTGATGACTTACGAACTACGTGCAATGGAAGAATGAGATCTTCTGTATTCATGTAGATACCTCTATGGAGGAGCTATGCATGGCACAATATATAATACTCTTAGTTTCATGTCGAAACATTGCAACGCCTTATGTTCAATAGTATTTCAAAGTGTCTTTTAAATTAAAAAGTCATCTGTGCACCCTAGAAAATATTGTATATGGAAGAAATGATATGAAGAAGTGGCATAGACTACTTCAGATGAGTAAACAACTACATTTTCCATTTAACATACTGCGAAGCCCTCAGCATTCAGAACTCGCTGACTTACCGACACATGATTGTAAGATTCACATACTGGAACAAATTAACATATTTTGCTTTGTAGCTTGATGTGCAGAGTTGTATTCCTAAGATCTTGTAAAATTACTAGTCACTGCTATTCTGAAGGAATAAAGAGCCGGAATAATTCGGCCATATTACAGACATTTGTACTTTTAAGCAGGACGATCTTTAATAGGACACTCTTTGAGGAAGGCAAACAAGACACAATAATAAATATTCACAATGCAACGTCATGGAAACGGATTGTGGTAATTGTAGCGCAGATGCAGGTAACTCTCAAATATAATGAAGAAACAAACAAAACTGCGTGTAACCGGCTGCGTCTTCTCACGGGAATGCATTGCAGCAGTTGGCTGGAAACACATCGAACACCACCGCATTCTTGTGGTGCACAACACATGGGACACATTCACACTGCAGAGATTCGTGGGCCCCATGATAAACACATTAGGTACACACAACAGGAGCACCATCCGCGCGCATTCAACACTCCGACACGAAAGCGATTGCGGACGACAAGGGTATAACCTGCGCCACACGAGCAATAAAACCTCGTAGATTTGATGCTTTGCGACTTAAGCGATTAAAAAGTGCACGAAAATATCGCGCACTGCACGCGCCAGCTGTAGCAAGTCCTTTAAAACGAAGTGGTGGCGCCGGTATCACAGGTAGGAGCGCAAAACTTCACGAAGGGGCTTAAAACAAACATTCCCTCTCAATCCAAGTCAAACCATTGAAATCACGGGCACATGGCTCGACAACGGTTTCCTGGAATAACAAAACCGGATCTCGAAGGCCATGCTTTTGCTGGCTGCATTTGGGAGGAGTTGTTCAAAATCAGATATGCCTCATAGAATTTCTTTCTGCTCTAAGCTATAAAGGGCAATAGAGAACGTTTGATAGCCCATTTTGTACGACAACAACATGTGTAGTTATGAGCAACATGACAAAAAGGAAAGTGTACTGTTTAATATTTTAGGCGTCACGGAGGCCACAACAACCGCACACGTCTACGCATGCCCCATGCGACCTGTTGGCGTCGTCACCCACGACCCAATTTGAATGGACATGCTCCTAGGATTCATTCGTCGTTCCTGTTCTCTATTTTTGTTAAGTGCCTGCTGGTTGTGTGCGCTGCTACGACGCGTTTGTGTAATCGCGTGGTTTTGTGTTTGTTATGATGCAATGTGACTTAATAATAAATTGGGGCTTTTACGTGCCAAAACCACTTTCTGATTATGAGGCACGGCGTAGTGGAGGACTTCGGAAATTTCTACCACCTGGCGTTCTTTAACGTGCACGTAAATCTAAGTACACGGGTGTTTTCGCATTTCTCCCCCATGGAAATGCGGCCGCCGTGGCCGGGATTCGATCCCGCGACCTCGTCCTCAGCAGCCCAACACCATAGCCACTGAGCAACTACGGCAGGTCGAAATGTGACTCAGTTCGCGCCCACAAAAGTGGCAGAAGATAGCTTGTTTCTCTCTGTAAACTCGCTGTATGCGTGGCGCGCCAATCAAATGTGGACCAACGATGTTCGTGCCGTAGACCTTTGTGTCCGGTTGTCGTGGAAAGTTGGGTGGACGCCTCAAAGAAATGCGTGTTATCAGCGTGCCTCAGCTACTCCACACGCAACGGCATATGTGCATGAAATAACATCGCCGCAATGGCAGCTTCGAGGGCGCTTTTCGAGCACGTCGTAACATTGAAAAAGGTAAGTAATTGTAAACATATGCGTGTTGTGCGTACTTTCCGTGTGTGCATGAGTGCTTTGCGAACGTAGCGAATAAAACTTCGACGTAAATACTGAAATGTGCGCTTGCATAGCGCTGATTGTCAGAATTTAGTTACACAAATTTATTGACTTAGTGCGAAATTGAAAATATTTATAGCGTTTTCTTCCGGTGGTAAAGATTACGTTAGGAAGTAATCGTGTTCGTAATGTGCGCCTGTGAGCGGACTCCCGCTTTTCCGGTGAGGTTGCATAACAAAGACGCATTTGCTTTTTCTCTGATTATTTGTGCAATGATGTTTCTTTGCTTATGAATGCCTAGACGTTTTAAATGATCTCTGCTTACAAATTTTCTGTATACGGGCAGATATCGCTGAAAAAATGTGAGCATTCATAGATTGCTACTAGTACAGCTTACTTTTTAAGACAAGATGTGTTCACATAAGTTTCACGTAACTAATCTTGACAGCGGAAAGTTGATTAAGCTCTCTTGAAAAAAAGAATTATTACGTAAGCAAACATTTCTTTGTGATCTACATTTGCTGTGTTATGTGAAAATTCTATGGGATGAAGGCTTCCCATTGTCATTACCTTCATCAGCGACTTCAACCTTGTGCTCATTTACGACCTTGAACTAATGTAAACAATGTCTTCATAACTATGTTAAGTGCTCCTTGCATGTGTTTATAATGTGACAGCTTCATGTCACATTATATGACAGCCTCATGCCACTGCCATAAGTTAAAACACAGCTTCTTTTGTAGTGGCGACGCCGTCACGCACAACGGTGTCCACATAACGGAAGAGCCCCCAGAAATTCAGCAGCATGGTGCATAACCTGGATGGTCGGCTCATTGTGAATAGTACAGGTTCCAAAAAGGAGGATATAGCAATAACTCACGGATAAGCTTATTGGCATATCCCTAACACAACTTACTAAGTGGGCTAAATATACATGCAACTTTATTCAACTTCCTCCTTATCTTTGTTCTTAGACGTTATGCCCAAAATAGCGTGTTCTTCTCAGAAGTATATCTAACTTGTCATGATGCTTAATATATTTTCCTGCATCAAATGTTTGAGTGCGAGTTACTTTTATTTTTGCTTTGTGGCCTATATATATAATATCAGTTCTTGAAGGTTTGTTTGTTTAGGAGCTTTTTTCTATGCTACAGCTTGTATTGGAGAATTTCTTTCTGTTTGTACTAAATGCTCAAGTAAGAATACGAATTTCATGGGGCCGAATATGTCACAAGTCTAAGCGTACAGCATGCTTACCGTCGTTTAATAAGAATGACACAATTATGACACAACTGCTACTGGCAAATACATATTTGGTGAGTGTGAATTCCTTGAAATTTTACACGAAGGTCCGTGTTCACTGTGCTGCAGTTATTACAGTAGAGAGGTGTTTTCTAGTAGGCTCGAATTATATCTTTTTCTTTGCAAGGTATCCTTATTCGTGTAAGTACGCATTGTAGTAGTTGCAAGTCTGTCCAGTTAAATTATTTTTCGCTTCAAGTCAATACAGCATAAACCACTTAGTTACGTGGCAGATCTATCATTAAGGAAGCACACAATTTCTTCCATAGTGTTTAATTGTGTCCTTGCTCTTGCTAAGGCATTTGCTGGTTATTGCAGTGTTGCTCATCAAATAAATTTCATTTCAACAGCACCTCCTACAACACACTGTTTGGCACGTGCACTAATTGTACACCTTTCAAAAATTACTTCTAAGGTGTGGGGTCTCTTTCAATATGTTCTGTTTCATCCTATGTATTTGTTGTGCACTGTGAGCAGTCTTCTATTCATTCTGATTTGCACTGTTCAGGTCAGAATTGTTTCAATCAGCAAGTCCCAATTGTGATGCTATCAGTGAGGCATCGGTGACTGGACCGATAAATTGAATGTAGTATATGCGATCCTAAGCGTATTTTGACAAAAATACTACTTCAACTCTTATGGTTTTAAGTTCGGTTGCAAATATCTATTGCAATTTTCCACTGTTTTAGCTATGCGAGACAGCCTATGTTGTGTCTGCTGAAGCCAGATCCATGGTTAGTTTGCCTTCTTGTTTTTGTTGTGGTACACTTACAATTCTGTGGTGCTTAAGCACTGTCGCCGTGCGAGAGCTGGAGTATTGTGGCAATGTCGAAGTTTGCTTGCATCTATACAGTAAACGAAGACACGCCTATCACCGTATTTGTGCGGCTCCTGAACACTGGTCATATCCTCCATGTGAAACTTGTAACGTCCCTTTGAGTGTGCCGGTAAGTTCATATATCTTTCCCGGACAAAATTTATGCAGGGAAGGGAGGGAGACCATAGAAGACCACTGCTAACAACTGCATCTTCTGATTGAGCAACTAAAAATTTCAATAGCACAAGACGTGTGAATATATAGTGCAGCAGTTTTTTAGGTGTGGAAGTGCAATTTCATTACAAAGGCACTGGCTAATATAAACTTCCTCTGACAATAATATAATATGACGCTAATATAATAAACTTCCTCTGACAAACTCTAGACAAATTTGCTGATACCTGTAAGCAAGCAAAGCTCGCTTGCCTGCTCACCTTTTTAAGTTCACTAGTGGACTCGTATATATACTGCCTACATTATGTTTTTGCAGGAAATATGTGTTCAAAATTGGCCACTAGTGAATTCAAGAAGGCATCCAGGCAAGGGATCCGTGCTTAGTTAAAGATGCCAACAAATTTGACTGCTGTGCGTCAGGGGTAGTGTAGTCTATTCCTTTGATCATCTTCATATTTGGTCAAATGTACATGCGGCAGATAGGCTGGTTCCTCAACATGCACCCAGGAGAGCAGCATTATTCACTCAAGGGGTCAGTATACTTTTGTCACTTGATGATGCACTGACACGAGTGATGCTGCACCCAAGATTTGTATTATTCATCTGGTCTGTTCACTTGCGGCAACCGACTGAACAACAAAATCAGTGAGAAATACCACATTATGATTCCATGACAAATAGGAATACCCTCTGGATGACATGGAATAGAAATTATTCCGTGCTTATTTATTCTGTTTTATTACGCAAACATGGTTACGCTTTTTGTACTATTGTTTTGCGAATTGTGCTCTATTTTTGAGAGAACTCTGCAGCAGAAGTACACATGCATTGTAAATATTTTCTTTATTCCTTCCAGCAAATTAAATGCGGAATTGATAGCTTTTGTGTCCTCTGGTCTCCTTTCTGTCCATTACCTCGCACTCAAAAGTTAAACATGCAAAGGCACCAACTTTCTCGTTACTTGTCAGTCAGTGCTGATAAACTCGAAATATGTCTTTGAGCTAGAACATTTTGCCATTTACGTCGCTTACAGTAAGTATATAGTACTACGCTTCTGCCTTCTCATCAAGCATGCTAAAATGTATTTACTTTTCTATTGACGGTTTATGCAATGATAGCCTCATAGCACAAGCCAAGAGGTGTAGAGATACAAGCTGTATTTCGGCTTTCACCGATTGCATAGACGGTGATCAGAGGCGGGTACTTGGAGAGCTTTTCTGGTTGGCTGACACAACCTTTACTTATTTCCACTACGGCATGCCTCATAATCAGAAAGTCGTTTTGGCACGTGAAACTCCACAATTAAAGGACAAGAATCACTGTCCCAAGATCGCGATTACAAAATTATAAAAGTGCCGCGAGAAATAAGGACAAAGGCTAGTGCAGTTATTCTGCCGCTTCGCCATTATCCCCAACTCCACAAAGCAGATTTAAAAACGCAGGTTTTCAACAAACAGCACCATAAACAACACAAAGGCAAATGCCCCACGAAACACATATAAGATGTTTCTGCCAACTTCTGTCAAGAGGTGACGCACACGAAAAGAAGTAAATACACAATACTTTAGCAAAAGAACGATAAAAATAACAAAATTAAATCCCCAGACTACTAGGAAACGTGCTAATATCAACAGTAACGAGTTTATTGTGGTGCAACACGTGCGCGAGCATATTGAAGTTCTGCGAATAGAGTTGTTGTAAGATAATGAAACGAGCCGCAAAGAATATAACAAAACTGTCAGGATTAAGGGCACCTATGGAGATAAAGACACCGCTGACAGTGAGCATCACTCTAAACATATTCAGAAGCGGTGGAACTCTGACCGTATAGAAAGAGCTATATTCGCACTAGTTATTGCCGGTGACACATATGATATATATATATATATATATATATATATATATATATATATATATATATATATATATATATATATATATATATGTATATATATATATATGTGTGTGTGTGTGTGTGTGTGTGTGTACTCCAATGGTTTTGAAAACACGCGCCAAGACTGATATTGCAAATGTACACCTGTAAGCGACATCACAAGCACATCGGACTGGAGCAGCGTCGTGCAAATATTTGTTCCTGCAATGACTGCTGTGGCACTTTCCAACGGATCCTTTCTTACCTTCCACATACCCTAAAACTGCGTACGCTTTTTGGAAGAAGTCTATGCTTACCAGCACTATTCCATTGTGGGGACCGACACAGGAGCTCTCGCCCTTTTCTACATTCCTTGTAGAAGAGGAGCGAACATGTTCCTCAGCCATATGTCCTTCGTGTCACAGTGTAGTTTTCGCCTCTTGTCAAAGCCGCAGTGGCCTGTGCGAATATTTATTCACCTCATTGTGTTTTCCCGAGTGTTGTTTGTTCTTGTCAGGACTGTAGTTGTTGTCTTTATTACAGGAACGTGACACTTCTAGAGATGAAAGCATATTTAGCGCCAGCAAACAAGGACGGAAGGGAGACGACAACAATATGCGATTCAACACAATACACAACACAACACACAACACAACACAACACAATGTTGTGTTGTGTTGTGTTGATCATCAAAGTCAAACTGATATAATTTTCCTTGATTACTCAAAGGCTTTTGATCGTGTGGCACATGCTAAACTGAATTTCAAACTAAACAAAATACTTGGCGATGGTCCCGTTACGAGGTGGATAGCCAGCTACTTATCAGAACGCCGACAATATGTGCAATACAATGACCACGCTTCTGATATCGTTCCGGTCATTTCTGGCGTGCCGCAGGGCTCTGTGCTAGCACCATTTTTGTTCATTTTATACATAAACGACATAACATATCACGTTGATGTGAAGGTGCGTCTCTTTGCGGATGACTGCGTGCTCTACCAAAAAATAAGCACTCATGCAGACCAAATAAGGTTAAAGACAGCTTTGGGCAACGTCATAAAGTGGTGCAATACATGGCAAATGTCAATCAATATGGAAAAAACTGTAGTGATGTCTGTCACAAATAAGAAAACAAAAATTAATTTCTCTTACGGTACCTGCAACGGCGTTCTCAGAACAGTAACTGAAAAGAAATACCTTGGTGTGATTATTTCTGATAATCTCAGCTCTAAAACCCAAGTACAAAACATTACCAAAAAATCAATGAACAGTTTATACTTCCTTAAGCGTACCTTGCGCTTTGCGACTCCAGATACAAAGTTATTCGCTTATAAAGTCCTTATCCGTCCAAACTTAGAATATGCAAACGTCGTCTGGTCTCCATATATGCAAAAAGATGTACGCATGCTCGAATCAGTTCAACGAAAAGCTGTTCGTTTTATCTACCATAGATACCGGCGCACTGATTCTCCCACAGAGCTGCTTTCCTGCGCAAGCCTAGACACCTTATCAAGCCGCGCCACGCTCCATAGACTCAAGTTTCTTTATCAATTAATTCATAACGCATTTAACATGGATCCTGCTACTTACATTAGTTTTAATCGTTCTAGAGAAACACGTCACCAGCATGACTTTACGATTAATGAATACTCTTGTGCTAACAACACATTTTACTTTTCCTTTTTCCCTCGAGCCATAAGAGAATGGAACGGGCTAGATAAACCTATACCTGCGCAGGATTCCTTAAAAAAGTTCGCTGAGCTGGCAGCCTCGTCAGTCTTTTCAACAATCCACACCTGACGATCATGTTCAGACTGTATTGATATTGTGTTGCCCACACGGTGTGTAACTGGCGTATTACTGTACTGTACTGTATACTGTTTGTATTGTTGCCCGCTTGATGTGTAACTGGTCTATTACTGTACTGTACTGTATTCCTGTATCTTTCTGATACATCCACTCCTGTAACAGTCCCAGTGGGACTAACAGTATGTTAAATAAAAAAAAAATAAAAAAAAATGTGATGCGACAACACAATTTACCAACACGCCCAACAAATGGCAATGTTACAATGTATAGATATGGTTCGAGTACGAGTTACAATCTCCTGTCCTATTCTACAACATGTCACAGATAATGTGAACAACATCTTCAAATATGTTCACATTATGTTCTGAGAACTGCAGTGTGAAAATAATTTGGTGGCTGTGGGCATGCGCCTCTGTCGGCGGGAACGCTTACAGGTGGTTATGTCTGATTTTATACTCTAGACGCATTAAAGTTCAGAGCTCATGGCAACTGAAGAAATATGGCTACAGCTTCCTAGCTCTAGACAGTGCTCCAGGTATTTCTTTCAATTACGACTATCCAAATCACAGAATAGACGTAACAGTATTCTAGAGGGCCTCTTGAAGCCTCTATGACATCTTCTAAAGATGCAGCCTCATGAAGCCAATCTTCGTGACGAAACACAGCTGTGGTGGCTGATGGCTTGCCCTGGTGGCTTGCCAAAGTTCGTGTTTCCTGCCGTAACGAGCACAACGTAGGCCGCCAAACCATTTACCACGTTCGTGCGCCAGTGCATGCCCAGATTGTTCTTGCTTGCTGATGCGTCACATGACTTTGCCACTGGCGCGCTGGTGCTTGCATCTCTTTCGCTCCAGCGCAAGCGAGGATGTTCTACAGCTAGCTCTATTGCCTGCTAACTCTTACTCGCGTGCGTCTCGTATCTGTACCCGCGAATATTACCGTTCCTTCACAGGTTCCTCCTATTCTGCTCCTTTTCTCTCACCCAAGCCAGAAATATATATCCACTCCACCCGAAATACTTACCTAGTGACAATATAAGTCTCAACTTGCCCATTGTCACCTACCTACTATATAAATGCAAGGAGAGGCTCTAAGACGGAAACATAGCTTGTAGCCGTTGCGCACGACAGCAGCATGCGATGAATGAAACATTCGCCACTTGTTTTTGTGATAAGAAATAGGAATCGGGCAAGTAAAGACGGTTACATAAAAAATTTTTTTTGCCATTAGTGCTGAGGACGAGTTAGGGTATATGCGTGTTTGGGGTCTCCTATGTGCTCGTGGCAGGCACAGCTGGTGCAAATCATTTTGACGATAGGCCAAGTTCCCCATTTGACCACTAGGAAGCCTCAAATTTTGTTCATCTAGGTTGTTCCTGCGGATGGGAAAAAAAACAACTAAGGACAAATAAGCTTGACTTCTTGCTTGACTACATGCTAAGAGGAGTGTGGAGGAAGTCGCATGGTATTTTTCGCTGTAGCAGCCATGTTTTCGGGGCAAAATGGTTGTTTTGTTCTAGTTGTGTGTGCTCGTGCGTGTGGGGCTCCGCACGTTATATACGGTGACAAAGGCGTTGTGTGTATAGGCTTGTGTTAAACTCCGTGATTTGTTTAGCTATATTATCTAGACCCTGCTCTCAATGGCTATGTTCTGGGGAGGCGAGACTAGCAGAAGCAGTACGCGTAAAACAGTGCACGCATGCGACGCCTTACACGAGGTACCATGCCGCGGACGAGCGACGATCCGGGAGTAAGCTTGCCGAATTCAGTAGATTCACGCTAACGAATCACCGCAGTCTTAAATTACTGCACTTCAGTTCATAATATATACACAAAACACTTTGCAGGCCGGTGACAGCTGTGCAGTGTTTGTTTTAGACAACGATGGGGACGGATTGAAAAAAAAGCGGCAGCTGTGGCTACGAGGAGGCCCTCTAGTGTTGCAGATAAATGAAGTCATCTCGTGCACCAGTGCATTCGTCATGACAAATGAGCGAATTCCCGTGCTGTTTTCTTAAAGTGGACCCAAACGCAATGATGGGTTTGAACCCATCGTGATGATGAGCAATGATGAGGGGTGAACCATTCTTACCGTAGACATATGTGTGCCCGAGGGGCGCAGGGTAATGCATGTTAGCGGATGCGGCAAGAGTGAATAAAGCTCCACAGAATAATGTATGCCTGCGCGCACATGAAACGTCTGGTGGTTTCGCGCATCCGTCATACAGTTCGGCTTCATATTTTTCAAACCTCCTTCGCTCGTACAGGCGGAGCAACTGCAGCCAATGTCTGCGAAGCTAACTCCGCCTATGGAAACCTCAAGCCCGCCATTATCACCACCTCGGGCTACACGTAGAAGCTTGGATACTATATTTTCATACTGCCTGGTTCAAGCATACGTCTTGCAAGGCAAAGATTCAGACTGAGGAAAAGGTATGCTTGAGCTTCTATCGGTGGTATTTAAAGCGTTCTCGTAGCACACGTTTACAATTTCTGGCGTTTAACGTCCCGAAGTAGAACTTTGTAGAATAGCAAGAACACACGAGGCTCCGAACTGGTGCGTTTAAAGGGCCCCTCACGCGGCCTGGTCATTTTGAGCTGACAAGCGCCGTGCATACAATGGGCGCTAACGATCGCGCCTGAAGTCTTTCCCTGCAACCCTCCACGGGAAGAGCTGAAATTTAAAACTGAACGCCCTGTGGCTTTCTCCACGCAGGCGCTGCGCTCCAAGCCACAGGGTTGAGGTATGCGTGCTAGTGCGCCTGCGTACATCTGTGCTTGCTGTCACATTGCCCTTAGTTACCCGCGACATAGTTGGTTATTCAAGGCGACCTTTGGTATATGTGCAATATGTCGTTTACAGAGTAATTTAGGTTTATAGCAACAATAAACACTCAAACTGAATGTCTGCGTGTAAATGTTGTATTTCGCAAGGCAACGAAAGAGATGGCCTCTACTTTGCTTGTTCCTACGTATCGCTTGTACGCACCTCGCCTGTACGCGTTATGGTTGTACGTACGATATTATTTCGCTGCAATATATACCATGTAAAAAAAGGTGTTTGTGCTGTAGTGGTTCGAATGATTGTCGGAAACGTAGTGGTCATAGGCTCAAATCATGTTTTGTATTGTGCGTGTTTTCTGCGAAATAACGCGGTGTGCTGTTGTAAAAGTACTTGAGTACTCGGCTGTGGCGATTGTGCTGCGAAAACGAAATTTCAGAGAGTCTTGTAGCCCGCAATAAATGAGTCCCCGCACCTCCACCAGTATATTTCCGTGACGTTGGGGCTATAGACAGAATGTAATTACCGTGCATATACAAGCAGAGGCAATGGGATTAAGGTGGCCGAGTAGTCACATCACGCAGCAGCCAGCGTCTCGCGACCTTCTTCCTCTCTCTTCTTTTATCATTCCGCAAAGATATATATATGTATATATATATATATATATATATATATATATATATATATATATATATATATATATATATATATATATATATATATATATATATATATATATATATATATTTACCTATTTATTTATTTATATATATACTTCCATCATTATTGGTGGAGGTGCGGAGATTCATTCATTGAGTGGGACAAGGCTTTCTGAAATTTCGTTTACGCAGCACAATCGCCAAAGCCTCCCACTTGAAATACAGTAGGACATTTATTGCAGTCTGTCGTATTTTGGGACATTGTTTCTGTCGTTCTGTTGTCCCACGTTCTCTTGTGTGCAGTGTGACGTCGTGTAGTCGGAAGTTCTGTAGTTCTTGATCAATATTTAATAAAAAATTGACAGATACCTCTTTAGGGCTATGTAAATTTGTTAGTACAAAAAAGAAAAATATAAAAGAAACGGAAAAAAAACTTCCCTGCCACGGATTCCAACTTGGCACCTGAGCTTTCCGAACCCAGAACCAAAGCACCACACAGTATGTATCTCTAAGCGTACATTTTGGCTATGTCAACAGCAAGATTCTCTGTCTGCGGTAATGTTTACATTTGCGATTTATGAGCCAAGATACGCTATGACTCTCCCGCGTCAACTGCCGCCTCTCTAGAAGAGAAATAGCGTTGTTACCATCAACAGGTACTTCGCGGAATGCTAGAACCTCGATTTTGCTGTACAATATTCATATTAAATAAGAAATTCAGAAATACGCAATGGCGAGTAGGGACACTGTTAGGTTGTTAATGCTAATTTCGGCAGTTATCTGTCGCTCTTTACACTTTTGAGAGCGCATATAATTCTTGTTTACAGTGCAAAATAGCTGCATAAACATTCGTGAATTAGTCTTCATTCTGACAGCATACTGGCTTCTCACGGCGGCACTGTACCAGAATTGTGATATTCGAGCGAGACAGCTTTTCACGCAACTTTCTAGAACTACCCAAAACTTCTTTTTTGCTTGGCAAAAGCTTATGTCATATTGCTGGGAAAATAACTAATATGTCAGTGTAATGGCACATGTAAGTCCACAAGCCTTTGTACCCCATCTTACCAAATAAAACAAAACGGATACGCAGCCATTCCCGGAGATGGCATGATTTGACCAGCGGCCGATATTGAGGAGGGTGGTCGGGCGTTGCTGGTGCCGCGTCTTCATGGCACAAATATAACAATTGGCCACGTTGACTTTAACACCGGTGTCGGTGCTATCAGCATCGCCGGCTTCAGAGAAGCACGATTGAATATCATGCAAGAGAAAATTACAGTGTGCACCACCAACGCGAAACTGACATGCAATTTTAAAGCGTCGCAACGGAAAGCGCCTGTGTCGTGGCGTCAGAACTTATGTCACTGCGACATAAAATTGCCACATATCTAACGCCACGAGACAATATGCGTAGACCCGACAGGGAGTTCCTGTTGCGACGGCAGAATCGCTATTGCGATAGAAAGTTGTTGCGACTTCATAAACCCTTTTTGTCGCGACAGAATCTTTCTGTTGCGACTTCTGAACTCCTGGCTGTCGCGACTCAATGTTTCTGTTGAGACGTCAGAGTTGCTGTCGTAACGTCTGAGTCGCTGTCACGATAGAAACCTGTTGCTGTGACCACAGAACTCTGGTTGTCGCAAGAGAACTTTTGTGTTGCGACTGCAGAACACTACGTCGTCGCGACAGGAATTCATGTTGTCTTTTTCAACTGGGGAGTACACATGGACCGCTTGCGTTTAACAGGCAACCCTGTATCCGCACCGGAACATGACAATTCAACGTATGGTGCGTAGTATGTACCTTTTGAACGCTGCTATTCGAAATGACAAATAAAGCGTCACCGTCCAAGCCGTTACAGCATCAGTAATGTTGCGTACAAACCTCAGGAGGAACTTGTAATTAATATTTTGTCACTTGTAACAAGCGTATGTAATGCGGTCCTGTACAACGCGCTGGGGGGGGGGGGGGGCGACCACATTTCCATCAGTTTTGAGTGGTAGTCCGAATGTTGTCGTTTGTTTTCGCAACGTTGCCCGGTTGTTCTAAGGCTTGTCTGAGTGCTCAGATCACGGATCTGGCTTTTGGCTCAAGGTCACTTGAAGGCCATGGACAACGCGAGCTAAAAGCATTTCATTCTTGTAAAAAGACAACCACAGCCGGTAACACTTATTTCGTCCGCCTAGTAAGTACCACTTGTAATTTTCGTGCCAAATACGCAGGACTCACTTATCCTGATGGTCATGGTCTAAACTTGGGCTTTTTGAACATTTGTACCGCATAATTATGGCTCATTTAAACGACAGGGTGCTTCGTAAGCGTCGTTTTTTGAGCTTTTGTACCAGAGCAGAGTTTCCTGCTAAGCACACGAGCTTGATATTTGCCGGGCAAATCAACTAGGGTGCCTTCTTACCGTTACTCGCTTAATAACCGTCATAATGTTGAGCTTTTCTCCTGGATACAAACAGAAGTGTTATCAGGAAGATTTTACTGAGACTGTACCACGCTTTCAAAAAATTAAACCGAACCGTAAATTAGTTTTATGAAAATATCGAACGGCCGCACGGGCTTGAGCGTGGAGCAGCGCATGAGAAAGAGGTTAAGTGATGCCGTTTACTGGGCGGGTGAAAGAAGTTCAAATTAAGAGGAAATCACTTCACTGGATCGGGAAACAAATATATATATATATATATATATATATATATATATATATATATATATATATATATATATATATATATATATATAGGCGCCTGGCAATTTTACTCACGGTGCCAAACACAAACTGACTTCAACGTGCATTCGCTGAAACAGCGTTACAGTTATGGGACGGGGACGTTAATCCTCAGTATTCACTTAAAAAGGTGGAGGTTGTACTTACCAAAGTGTGCCCGTATTTCAAACGATACCGGATTGATTCTGGAATTCTGTAAATGATAGGCGGCATTATATAGCATTCGAATCCTGGGGTTTGAGCCTGAATCTCTTGTTCTGTATAAGATATGTGAGCCAGGATCACCAGGACGGTGGGCCGGTAAACGTTCCTTAAAAAAAAACAGCGCTATGAACATTTCACCAACGTTATGTGCAGAAGGAAAGCATGATCATCATTGAGACACAGTTGTCAAATAAAAAAAATGTAGAGCGAAGGCGGAGACAATATTCTACTTTCCAAATCACATGTACCTTGCAACAATTCTCGTTTTTCAAACTCTCACAACGTGTTAGTCAATGCTACTTCTTGGCGTAAATAAGCATTCGAACGTTAAACTCGCCAAGTAATGTATGCTATAGAGCATGTAAATGGCTGAAACAAAATAACGTTCAGAGCTTGTGCAGTGATGACAACGATATTTCTTTGAGTACAAAATGCGTTTACATTGGGTTGCAAGCGCTAAACTAATAGTGTCCATGGCTGCTGTGGTATTTGCCTCCACTACTGCGTGAGATCTGATGGAGCTGTTAGCGCTCACTTACCACACGCCCCCAAAACGCCGTGATGAAGCCCGAACGCAGAAGACAACACCAACGTCTCGAACAAACAGCGCAGTAGCCGTCTTCTGCTCTAACTTCCACCGGAGCATGGGCTTTTGCCTCAGACGGCCAGTAAGATCGTCGCCAAGTCAACCCCAATGGCAGAATCAGCGTATCCCATCGTGCTGCAACAGCCCAGGGAGCCAACGACATTCCGTGTATCTTCAATTGAACACCCCGATAACTGGCTGGAAATATATAAAAGGGTCACTGCATGCCACAACTGGACCATTTACGATAAGCTTCAGAATGTGTACTTCGCCTTATAAGATGGCCAGGGCATGGTTAGAGAACTGGGAACCAACCCTGACGACTTGGGAACCGTTCCGCAACGGCTTCCCGCAGACGTTGGCGAGCATCCTGCGCAAGGAGCGAGCGCAAGGTCTACTGGAAACCCGCATGCTGCTGCCAAACGAAAGCATTGCGATCTTTACGGAGCAGATGGCTCGCCTCTTCCGACAAGCAGACCCAGACGTGCCAGAAGACAAAAAAAAACTTGTCGTCCGGATGCGCGGTTTGAGGCAATAGCCTTTCGTTGGATTGATACGCAACCCGACTAAGACCGTTGTCCAATTTATTTCCGAGGCCTCTACTATTGAGAAGACGTTCGATATGCGGACAAGGCAGTATAACCACTGACCGTTGACCATAAACTACACAAATGTTCAATCACTCGGCACCGACGACCTGCTTCAGACCCTCAGAGCGGTCAGTCGCGAGGAATCGCAGACTTATTTACCAAGGTCGCAACCTTAAGTGAGCTGAATTGCCGACTTCGTCGAAGAAGAGGTTCAGCGATCGCTTGGAGTTCTTGACGTGCAACCACACCCACCGCGGTCGCAGTCGTAAGCAATCAAGTACGCTGCCTTCGACCGCCATCAAGGTCTTCCGTGCCAGGGCCGCATGACGCCGCGATTCCTTCGCCAGACGTCGCCACACCGCCCACCTGTCGGCTAGCGAAACACCCCGGAGATTACAGAGGTTTGGCGCGCCCCCGAATACGGTCGCGCCGCATATAGCGCTGGTGCCCGTACCGCAAAATGGGACTACGAGGATTGGCAGTGAACTATCCGCGCCCGCAGCGAGGGAAGCGCCCTCGTAATATCGCGGACTACCTCACCACCACTCAGTGGAGCCTTCGACGGCAGTCCCATTCACCGCCGCCAGGACGCTACCTGTCGCCGCAACGCTGACATTACACTGGCCCCGCCCGGGACCTGTCCGTATGCCCCTATTCGGAACACTAAAAGCGGCAGTCGATGTGGTTACGGTTGTTCTACTTCGATGTGACGAAGACCATCAGCCGCCGAAGATGAGGGTCCACGATCCATTTCGACGATGCAGCAACGACACACCGTCATACCGACGAAGCCTGGGAGCTAACAATACGCCGACAAAGCACGAGTTAACGAAGCGAGTTAACGCAGCCGTGATCTGACGACATGGCTTAAATGCACCTGATTAAAGAGAACGAAACACCTCGACGTGCTTCTCCACGGCAACGCAGTGACCGCCTTAGTGGACAAAGGAGCCGATTACTCCGTCATCACTGGATTATTCACAGCTAAGTTGAAGAGCGCCAAGACTGCGTGGGACGGCCCTCATATTCTTACAGCTGGAGAACATCGCGTAACATCAACGAGAACCTGCATGGCAATAATTATAGTCAATGAATGAACCTACCCTGCCACTTCCATTGTCTTCCAACAGTGATGATGGGACTTAATTCTCGGTATAGACTTCCTGAACGAACACGGCGCAATCATCGACCTAAGGCTGGAGTCGAAAACACTGTCCGCAGACCAAGCCCTACCGACGGAGAGACCTCACAGTCAGCGTGCCTTGAGTGTACTAGAGGACCAAGTCAGCCTCCTGCCTCGCTCCATCGTTGTCATTTTCGTCGGCAACCAAAGACCCGGAAAGTAGAGGGCGTCATCGAAGGACGGAATCCTGCGTGTCTGTGTCAATTAACGTCGGCTGTACAAGATGACAAAAGAAGACGTATACGCCTTCCCAAGCATAGAGGACGCATTGGATCGGCGCTACAACGATAAACTCTTATGGTTTATGGATATCAAGTATGGCTGCTGGCAAATTGAAATCGACGAGAAATGTCGCCTACGCCTTGATGCCGTTCAATTGTTCAGGAAAGGTGGACTTGAACGGGTGATATCTTACACTAGCCGGTCGGCTGTTGAAAGCGGAAGACATTCTACGACCGAAAAGTAATGCCTCGTCAGGATTTGGACTATAGGAAAATTCCATCCTTACATAAATGGCAGGCCGTTCAATGTAGTCACCCACCATGCCGTGTTGTGTTGGTTAGCTAATTTAAAGACCCTTCAAAATGCCTGGTGCGGTGGAGCTAAGACTGCAAGAATATGACATCACTGTTATCTACAAGTCCGGACGAAAGCAATATGATGCCGACTGTTTATCTCGCGCCCTCCACTGACCGCCTCCGCAAGACAACGACGATGACGATGCCTTCATTGATTATTAAGCAGGAATAGACGTCGAGCTCAAACGCTTCGTCGAGTATTTGGAAGGGCACACCGACGTTGTCTCTAGGCCATTTCTGCGAGAATTTTCTTCGTTTTCGCTTCAAAAGAATTTACTCGGAAAGAAGTTCTCACCCGTCCGCGCCACCTGCGCCCTTGTTCCCTCAGCACTGAGTCCAAAAGTACAGCACGCCCTACATGGCGATCTGACCGCTAGGAAACTTAGATTGTCCAGAAGGCTATGGAGGATACAGGAAAGATATTACTGGCCACGCCAGGCTGCCAACGTCACCCTTCACGTCAAGACAAGTGCAGACGGCCAGCAATGCAAGACGCCACCGACAAGGCTGCCGGGATTACTAAAGCCGATCAAGCCTTCTTAGGCCCGGTTTCCGGAGATCAGGTCTGATTTGCTCGGGCCCTTTACGACGTCTCCATCTGGAAACAAGTGTGGCCGCGGAATACCTTACCCGCTACGCGGAAACAAAAGCTCTGCCTAAAGGTACTGCGGCCATTGTAGAAATATTTTTCGTAGACAACATCCTGCCGCGACATGATGCGCCAGAAGTCCACATTAATGGCAGTGGAACGGCTTTTACTGCTGATCTTAGTGAACCCATCCTGCAGTTAACCCAGACAAGTCACCGGAGGACCACTTCATGCCTACCACCCACAGACGGATTGCCTAACGGAACGACCGAACAAGAAGCTCACGGACATGCCAGTTCTGTACGTCGACGCCAAACGCAACAAATGGGAAGCCGTGCTTCCGTATGTCATCTCTACTTACAATACCTTAGTGCACAAAAGAACACAAGGCACGCTGTTCAAACTGGTTTACAGAAGGAACCTGATGACGACTCTCGACGCTATGCTGCCGCAAGTCGCCGGCTACGCAAATATTAACGTTGCCGCCTATCCCTTAGGCGCTGAAGAAGTATGAAAGCTCGCCGGCCTACGTACCAAGAAGCAGCAAAAGGCCGACAGCCGGAACTGCAATGATCGACGGTGATACGTAGAATACCAGCGCGGCGGCCGTGTTTGGGTTTGGACCTTGATACGCAGACGGGGACTCAGTGAGAGACGGTTGCGATGCTATTTGAGACCCTACAAGATCATCCGACTCATTGCCGCATTTGAGTATGAGGTCATGCCAGACAGCACTTAGCTACCACAGCGGTGTCACTCAAGACCCTAAATAGTCCATGTTGTGCGACTTAAGCTGTTATCTTTATGAAATATGAAGACGCCAAATAAACCGACACACACAAGAGAAGAGAACGGGACAGGGCGCCACTCGCAACTTGTGTGTGTCGGTTTACTTGACGTCATCATATTTTATAATGAACAGCTACCAACTAGCCCAACAAGAAGTGCTATTAAGCTGTTATGCCAGCGCTAACGAACTTTTGGACTGTGCAAAGCCGAGTTTTAGACTTTCTTTTTTTCTGACTGCGTTACTTTCGACTTTGTTTCTTTGTTTGATTGCTATGTTTGTTTAATGCATGTCATTTTGTTTTACGCGGTCCTATTGGTAGCATCGAGGCGATGGTTTTTGAGAGGGAGACATTGAACCGCGTACTTGTTGATCGTTATCGGGTGATGTTTATCTTTATCAGTTTTTCACCGTCTAATAAATCTAATGAGTGTTATCTCTTAGTGCGTGACGCACACGCATGTATCGCAAGTGTCTCGAATGTTATCGGTGTCTGTTGTCACTAAAACTTATGTAATCTGATCGTATGTCCGACATGAATTGTGCAAAGTTTTCTGGAAGACACGTGGGCAGCAGCGATTGCTCTAGAACCTTCGATGACGTATGCGTGAAAGCTGACGCCCTTGACCGGCAGATCACATTTTGGACGATCGCCAACTGTTTGCCGCTATCGTTGTGCTTTTAGTGTGACTCGCCTTTGTGGGCATAGGTTGGCCATATAAATGGTAGTTACATTAATAACAGTATTGCTACTGTGTTCTTTGCCACCACAACTACGTGACATTGTTATCATGATCCCAAATTACAAGGCTTCAGCGAATTTCTTGACAGAGTCAGCAGGACAAAATTGTATTCGAGTTTGGTAAACATGCAGATGGCAGCACTTCATAGCGAACGTGTGAATGCTAGGCTCATGCCTTCTGGAGATATCACGGTGATCGGTGTTTCTCTTTATTGTCGCATTCCAGACCTCAGCGATATATATAGACTGTAGATTACGAAATTGTTACATGATTTTTAGGATACCCCTCTCATGTTAGCCAAATAAGACATAACACTAGAATTCTCATTATTTACTGAAATGAAAAATTACTGATGATTGGAGGTTTTAAAATTACAAAGAGTTGTGGTACTGGCCACATGGTACGCTTGGGTCTCCACTCATTAAAGGCTGGCTGCCTACCTAAGCGGTGGGCTGTGCTTGTTGCCACTTAGTACTGTAAATCGGGGCAAATTCCGAGCAGAACGCACTTATCGCATATTTATCCAACAGTCTCATATCACTACTTCATGTATTTTTAATACCCGCCGTGGTTGCTGAGTGGCTATGGTGTTGGGCTGCTGAGCACGAGGTCGCGGGATCAAATCCCGGCCACGGCGGCCGCATTTCGATGGGGGCGAAATGCAAAACACACCCGTGTGCTTAGATTTAGGTGCACGTTAAAGAACCCCAGGCGGTCAAAATTTCCGGAGTCCTCCACTACGGCGTGCCTCATAATCAGAAAGTGATTTTGGTACGTGAAACCCCAAATAATATTATTATGTATTTTTAATGTAGCAATAGTGATAGATTGTGGACGAATACAACAACGAGTGTAACCTTTCAGGCATAGCGACCGACCATAACGATGCTGTTTTAAAATTGACTGTGTCTAAAACTGCAATGCGATACTCATGAAAATTTCGGCGATATTACATACGTTTCTACGTGCTGTCCGAAGCTACTACAATTTGAGAAAATAAAACCTTGCTTTGCACGTACCGCACAATCTCAGCAGGATGATACCAAAGAAGTAGACAATAGACGCACAGTTAATGGGCAAATTTTGCGCCCTCGTAATGGTTCCGTCAGCACTACCATCTTTTTCTTGAAGGTGTTGAAAATCGTGAATTGGGCCAATGACATAAACGCATCCTATAATTACCTTTCTTTCACTGTTCCTTTCGGACGCGTGCCACAATATGTTGCAAGCTCATTATGCTTCTGTTGAGCGAAAGTTCAGTGAAGGCAGGATAGAAAATGCAAAATTGTGCAATAGAAGGATTTTCTCCCTTTAAATACCCCTTTAAGATTGTCATTTATATTTGCGCATGCATCACGGTCATTGGTCCTTAGGGCATTCCTGCTGGGATATTTGGAATCTCAGATGTCTTTCTTAGGAAATGATCAATTACGTGTTGTCCTCTTCTATGAAAGCTACAGTATTCTGCCTCATAAATAATTATTTGTTGTCAACTCAAGCCATTACTTCTGATGTGTTTGATGCACTTCATTGCGATGAAGTTAAAAGTATTAGAACAGTTCCAGCGAGAGTTGCGGACACTTTGAAGACCATAATTGACATGTCTAACTTCAATGCTCACGAATCATTTTCTGGTGCAATTATTGCACTTCTAAATTTTCAGATGTCTGTCTTTTCCTTTGTACCAAATCAGGCAGCTCGACTTACCATGATTAAGCTAATTAAAGTGTACGGTAAGATTGACGATGGAAGCCTATGCAGATGTAGAAGCAGATTACGTTTGTAAATCGCACGACACGCTGTTATTTCACCTAAAGAATTTACAGAACGATGCTTTTCAGAATGACCTTCTGAAGCAATACAAGAATTCAAGGAATCTATGGACAGTACCAGTACTCTACAGAATAATAATCTAAAAAATAATCAAATGCATGCCGCTTTCACGAAACAACATACCCAGAACTTCTTCGCGAATGCGAGTATGTGCAAAATAAACTGGGATCTCACATCAAAGAAGCGCAGAATCAGCTTAACCTAAACAAGTTCTGGAAATAAAGAAGCTCCAAAGAAACCTAGACCATAGTTTATTGCTTATTAAGTACCAAAAGCAAAACTTCAATAATGTACCTGAATATTCACTGCGTTGATTGCACAGAAAATAATTAGAAAACAAATTTATTACACGTCTCTTCAGATCTGCAGGAACAAGCTGCTCTGATACAGGGGCAAGGACCGTATCTATAAAATTAAGCTCCACCAACTCAAGCTGAGTTTTCATAGCGCCTTGTAGCAAAATTGAAAATTTCAGCTCGCTTTTTTCCTTCGCAACGCCGAGCCTTTGAAGTTGTTTATATTGTCATTTGGGCTAATCAGGGAATATCTGAAGTCATTGATAACCACGCACTGATAATATCAACAGTAGACCTAACACGCGAATTTTGATTTCTGAACCTAAAGTAACATGTCTGAGGGATATTTAAAAGTGGGGGAATTAGCGAAAATACTTATTACATACGATCTCAGTCGAATCACTTTTTCCTAAAGTCGCCGAGAAGCATATAAGCAGTAGCGTCATTAATTGCGTTGACATGTGCCAAATTTACGTTTATCATTAATATGGGTTCTTTAGAAGCCATGGAGCTTCATCTACAAGACGTTCCATGGAGAATATAGAAAATAAGTTTTTCCTATTACAAATATTTTTTATATCTTCACAAGGCATATGACTCCATCAGTCATGACATTCGTTTAGCAAAGATGTATCAGGATGGTATAGGAGATAATCGCTGCATTTATTGAGTAGTTATCTCAACCAGACCATTCAGCATATTGCTGTAAATGATTTTTGTCTGATCCTGGGCACATTGTTGCTGCTGTTGCCGAGGAATGAATTTTGAGTACAGTCCTGCTAATGCTCTGCGAAATGCAATAGTTAGCATAAATCACGCCAATAACATAACAATTTCTGCAGACTACACAAAGCTCTCCCTAAACGTGCAATACCTGTGTGTCTATATTAAAAATGAAGGAAAGCTTTTGTACAAAAATGAGGGACACCACGGGTCGTTCTCTGACACAAAAATGCCAAATACACAATATGCAGGTACATAATAAAGAAGTAAAAGTAGTCATATACGACACATTTTGACAACACTACTTTCACACATTGCACACACAATTAAAACACTAAAAAGAAAATGGGCACAGGTCACAATATGTTCAAAATGTATGAAACACAGCAGTACATTACATATGACCAGGACTCGGCCGTTGGTCTTTCTCGATTAAAAAAAAATAATTCAGCGACCATGGAAATTGAGATTGTTTAACAGCTGCACTTTTGTATGCCTGTTCAATATAGCAGGGTTTTCATTAAACAAATTCATAATCCCATAATTTATTGCTCTTTTTCATGATTTGTTCGTGCACTTTCTTCAACTATGTCCGTTTTATGCAAGTCATGACGATTGTTCCTGCTTAGGAACTGACGAGGAAAAACACTATGGTGTCGCAGTATTTAACTTGGCACACGCACACTGAGTGCCTAATTTTACAAAGAAGGCAGAAATGTGTAATTCTATGCTTTAACAGAAAAGCCGGCCTATCCATCTGATCTGCACAGTTGAGCAGTTTAATTATTTCCTTTGTAAAGCACAAAGTTTATCCTTATACCTTACAATATGCATTCTGCACACCAACACAAAAAAATTGTGGTGGGAATAAATGCGAGTAAACAACAATTTTATCTTTTGCCTAGTTGGCAGGACATAACTGTTAAGCATGTTGGTGACTTGCGACTTTTATTCTGGTGTTTACATGCCATGACCTGCTTAAGTCCCTTAAGAAAAAGGACGTCTAAAAAGGAATAATTAACAACATAAAGTAATGAGTCATTGTATTTATGGTTGTCCTGAGTAATCAATTATATTGTTCTTACGAAAAAATGACTCATTTTTTGCACTGCTATCGACGGTATGAGAGAGGAGACGCATAAGTGGTCAGAATCTGCTGTTTCATGTTTGTTCGAGTCTCTCCATATTAGCCCAAAAGGAGGAGACACTTGCGGTCATCAGCACACATATCTAGCTCCCCAGTATGAAGAATATTACTATAATTCAAATACACTAAAAACAATAGGGGCCTAATGCATATCCTTGGGGTTGACCATATTTAACTGGGCTACTTTCAGAACGAACAAAATCGACACAAACATATTGCAGTCGATTGCGTGGATAACTTGGCATAAGGTTCTGTGCCAAAACGGCAAGTTGGGCCAGTTAGTTGGGATTCATAGTAAGGTTTGTTACAGCGCAACACAAGACAAGGACAACAGAAGGTATGAAACGAAGAGACTGCATGGTGTCATCGTTTTTCACCTTCTGTTGATCTTGTGTAACAAGAACAACAGAAGTAACAGTAACAAACTTTACTAAGGTTCTGTGCATTTCCTTCAAACCATTCACTTCGAGCTTCTGTAGGAAATTACCACGTTTGATTGCATCAAATGCCCTTTAAAACTTATACATATTTATTGCAACTCTAAATAACTTTTCCAATGTTTCTGATGGTTTGATTTTAATTTATCACTAAGGAGGTTTTTTGTGACTGGCCCTTTTGAAGTCCGGATTGCTGTTCTACTACATTCTTGGCTAGTAAGAAATATAATAAGTTGAATGTGCAAGTCCATTACAGAAACGTTAGAGGGAAGTGATAGCAGAGATACTGAAGTGTACTGAAGCAATTTGTTGTGTTGTACACCTCTGTGAAGTTACGCGAGAAATTTTTAGGCTTTTGGTGCAGAGACCAGATGACACCATTACTTTGAGAATATAGTTTAGTTGCATGGCAATTTCATACGCAACAACCTTATTCAGTGAACATTTTGTGGGATCTTTTACGGCTGCTAACTTGCTTCCAAGATATCGCAAGATAGATGCGATTTTATCTTGAGATGTAGGAGTCAAAAATAGCGCGTCTTTTACGACATGGCGCAAGTACGTTCGGCGCTCAGTTAACGCAGCACGGGAAATGAGAACTCAGCTGCCCCAACATCTACAACAAAATTTTTCAGCAAATCGCCATAGCAATGAAAACTATATCGCTGAAGACATGCTGCAGAAGTGTTTGGTATTTCATGGAAGATCTTCCATGTCTCGCGGCTGCTTCGGGCAGCGCTTTCAAACTTGCGTTCGAAAAACGACAACCTTGTCTTATTTAATATATATGCTTAATATTTCGTAAACGTATGCTTATTTAATGTATGTGCTTAACCTTTTGCTAAACCTATTCAACTCTTGCAAAATCTCCAAGTCGCGTGGCTTTAGAAACTGAATTATTTTTCCGTATGTTTCATACGCTCATGGAGGCCATTGAAATCGACGGTATTCGTGCTTTATTATGAAGAACTCTTGTTATGACAGGAAATGCGGTATTGTAAACATGCTCTAATCCTAAGATGAACTTTGAAAAGGTGGAGATCGATTAAGCTCGCTATACACGTTTGCCCAACTTGGGCTCGTTCTTCTTGTTAGTGATCGCTGTGCATTCTCCCACTACCTTCCGCTGTTTCTGTAATCTTGTTGGTGTCAGGGCTCGTTCACACCGGTATTTGAAGTACATCACACGACTGACCACGATTGATAACCAAGGAGCGTCTCACAGAGATCAATGCTCGCACCGCTGAGCGCTATCGGCCCGTCGCCTGGCTCAGATGTTTGGGACTGATGCCGCACACGTTTGCTCGCACCCCTATCACTGTCCTAGTTAGGCGTGAGGAGACCTATTGTTCCTGCGCCGTTGATCAGTATATAGATCAAGGTTTGCTACTATGTGTATACTTACGCCACTTAACGACAGGTTGCGACAGACGACAATTAACAGGTCGAAACCATGAATGAACCTCAAGGCCAGTCGTTAGCTTAACTATTCCGTTACCCTCTCCACTATCACTTTTAAATAAATGTCGCCTCATGCCCCTCTGACGACTATCACAGCGCTTTTGCACGCGGTGCGGAAGCTCTCACTTTCTAAAGAGAGCTTCCTTACAGAGTACAGAAAATTACTTACTTCATTATTTCTGCAGCTTCATCGCAGCCAGCGGGCTGTTTAGCGTAATAGCCAAGAAAGGTGTACGACACTACTCTCTTCGTAGGAGATGGGTCTGATATTTCATGTGCTCTCTGTGGGAAAGAGGTAGGGGGTCATTGCGTAAATATCATTGGAGTCACGAATAGTTTCCCACGATGCTGCTAGAAGTCCTTCATATTATAAATCTGGACAATCCTTTTTATTTTAACACATACCCATTATCAACGTAACTCCAATAACGACTCCTAAAACAAAATTATATCATATATCATATTGACCTTAAATAAAGACGGCCACAGCAAAAGAGAACAGGAAAACAGCATGGGCCGGATCTTCTAACTGGTGACTTTCCAGTAGAAAGTTACGGCCCGTGTCGTTTTTGCGCATTCACATATTTGCATAAATTGCAGTTTTTCGTCGCCTTTTTGGATAATAGATTTATGTTGTCTTGGTGATTTTCTTTTTCCTGTAATGTTTCTGGTCCATATCGTGAGAAGCCCCTTCGGGGCACCGAGCAGTGCAGTCTGTCGAGAATCATGTTCTGCATTTTAAATAACGTCAATAAAACATTGTGGCAGAAACCACCGAAAAAGAATTCCCACTGATCCGTAAATAATAGAGGAATCCGAGGAGGTTACCAAATGGGGATTAGACCATTTTGGCCAAAGCAACGAATCCAAACAGGTCAGCCCAAGGTGGTGCAGATGCAGTTACAACACAACAAGACAACAAGAGAACCTCACGATATTGCGCTGAAACTGACGATCACTGCAAAACAATCACGCGACCTAAATACCTAGGCACTGAAGTTAAGCTCATCCAACAACTGAAGAACACTTGATCCGGAGAAGCACAGACACCTACGCCAAAGACTATCACGGTGAAGAACACGGACATCTAAATGCCTCCATCAACTTAGAATAGTTCTACTCCGCTGCGAAGGCATTTAATAACGCTGCATGGGGTCCGATCGAATGACCCAAGCGATGCTGAGAAACCTTAGTGACTCGGCCAACCAATTTGTTTGCCGACACGGTATGTATACCTCCCGGCTGACAACCCTCCGACTGGAAAACAACCAACATAATTTTTATACCGAAGCCCGGCCAACTGCGCGAACTAGGACAACTGCGACCTATCCCGCTTACCTCCTTTCTGCACCATCTTTTCCAGAGAGTCTTCCTCACCAGACTCGAGAGACACAGAGCTTTAGAGATCTGCTTCCGGTCACGTTTGATGTGAGGAGGGGGGTATCTGCCGAAGGGCTCTACGTACTCCTGAAGGACAAAATCCTGCACTGCGCCCCCCTTACTAGGAAGCCCGGAGAAGTTCTTGCTCGCACTTGATATTCAAGAAGTTTGTGGCAATATGTCGCACTCCTCGATAATTGAGGGGCTCGACGACGCAAGAAGTTGGGATAGAATAGATTCCTATGTGCAAGATTCTTGTAAAACCTCTCCGTTCATGTTTGGACAGGTAGGACTTACTCACTGCCATACGACCTACCGGATACTATCACCGCTCCGGTTAACATCGACTTAATCAAACTGGCGTTACAACAGGATGAGCACCGAGATCTCGAGTGTGCCAAATACATGGGTGACATCATGTCACGGGCCACTTCATTCTCGCACGGAGACATAAAAGCCATCGTTAAGAAATACGGCTGTGATATTCACAAAACAAACGAAACAAGTAGGCATGAAATGCCCCCTTAGATTTAAATAAATTATAGGGTTTTACGTGCCAAACCACTTTCTGATTATGAGGCACGCCGTAGTGGAGGACTCCGTAAATTTCGACTACGTGGGGTTCTCAAACGTGCACCTAAATCTAAGTACAAGGGTGTTTTCGCATTTCGCACTCATCTGAATGCGGCCACCGTTGCTGGGATTCGACCCCGCTACCTCGTGCTCAGCACTCCAACACCATAGCCACTGAGCAACCATGGCGGGTGTAATGCCCCCTAGCCCAGTCGGCATACCTACAGATCAGACCTAAGAGTACACAGGAAAACTGAACACTGCCCTCACAACGCTTTCCCGATTGCGAACCTATCAACAAGACAGCAAACATGCGGATTCTCGTAATGCTACCACATCATCTGGGCTGCGTTGCCATTGCGCCCTCTAAATTCATACGTACGGTCAGCAGTGTTACCGGATTCACCAACAGAATCACACGCGGCAATGAGAGGATTACAAAGGCATACATGCTGCAATTGGTCAAAGCCTTAATACGTCTCAGGACACGCGCATTACCTTTCAAGCCACGCGCTGCACAGGGACAGACCAGGTGGACAAAAATAATTCCAGTAGCCTGTAGGGCGGCTCTCGGCTTTCAGGCAAGCACAAGCATGGAACTCCTCCAAGAGCTTTGGCTGATCAACATATCTGAAGAGCTCGCCGCAGCCACAATCATCACCCAGTGAGTGTGGCTTGCGCGACGTCCCAGGGACGTTGTCTCTTAAGCCGCCAACACTACATTCGGGCGCAACAATACTGTCGGGAGCTAACACCACTCGCATTGCGAACACGACTACAAGTGGATCGCATTCCATGTTACATGCACCTGACATTCCACGGAAGACGACGACGAACCAGGCCGCTAGCATTGCTACAGAGGCAAGAACATCCGGATAGGTATTTCGCGGACTAAGACTACCCCTGTACGGCAACACAGACCCCTCTTTCGTGGCGTTCACGATAAAATATGCACGTACAGTCGAGGATGCGTCCTTGCAAACCGCGTCCTGCACAAGGGATGAGGCCATGGCTATCGCACTAGCCGTACCAGCCTCCGAAGCAAAGGTCCGATCGGCACACATACTGAAGGACTCTCAGTAAGCATGCCGACTATATCTGCGGGCAGTTTTGCCGACTAGCATCTTGCACATTCTGAGACCAATACTCACATAAGACCGTGGGATCACCGGGCACACACCGGAGTTGACGGCAATGAACGGGCGCATTGTCTTGGTCGAGATACGACAGGCCGAGTCGCGGATCACTCTGCCCCAGCGGACACCCTCTCACCCAGCACGCTAGGAGAAGCACTAGAGATGCCGACTCCAGCGAGCCCAGCAGGCGGCACATCCAGCAGGCGGCACGCACGGTACTGGCGCCTGCTACGGACGAACACCTTTCTTCACTCGTACAGACTACAAAAGATGTACACCGACAGGCACAAACAATTGTCCATGTTGTGAAGACACACCGACACTCCCGCATATAACATACGACAGCCCCAGGCGCCCGGCAGACGGTGTCTAATCACGGACTAATTCGCTAACTGATCCTGGAAGGCGCGAACCACCTGACAGGAGCGAGCTGTCAAGCCTCGACCAGGCCCGGCGAGCCGCGGAATCCAGTGGTGGCCTGAAATAGGGGCACCATCTCTATACAACTTTGTGTAGGGTTCTCTGAAGACGCTTTAGGACGTAAGGCTTAGTTAGGCTTGACGGCCAACTCCTTTTCGCTCGCCATTTACGGCCGCGCTTAGGTGGTACCAGGACAAGAAAAAAGCATGAAAACACACTGTAAGAAAAGGTCAACAAAATTTATTCTTCCAGATGATTCACGAGGAAGCAGGCTGTTTTCTACATTGACGTTGGCCGGGGTCGATCATAGAGCGAACGAAGGCCGGGCGCGACAAAGGATAGGAACTAGATGGTGACATAACATCTTTCCTTCATGGTGGCTAGAAGTCTTCACCTTTCTCGGGCGTTCGTCAGGGTGATGGATGGATATTTGGAACGGAGCAGCGGTTTGCACCGCCCTGCTCTTGTTATTTTATTGCCTAATGTCCTACATATGTTAGAAAACAAAGAGAAAAAGAACTCACGATGAATTCGCTTACCAGTTTCTGAACTTCTATTGTGAACTTTGTTCTGTACACCGCCATTGTCTGTCATTTCCCTACTCTTCTTCCACCAATCTTCCAATCGCCTCTTACTAATCTCTATTAGGCACATGTTTGCTTTTCCCTTGATCTCGCTGAAGCCAATGGCTTCAAGGAGGCCAGTGACCCCTACATCCACTGCTAGACAGATATCTTCACATTCTAATACAACTAGCTTCATTGTTTTCGAAGCTTTACCACGGCAAGCACATGTTTCTTCTTCCTTCTTATATCTCGCTTATGGGTGCGTGCTCTAAGCCATCAAGAACTCGCTTCGAAAAATAAGGAGCTTCCCTTTGAGTTATCAAATTTTTTCTTTCCTGATTTTGTTTTTTTCCTGTTATACTTATTCATGCCAGGTTTCTTTTCTATTGCGGCCACCCCTGAGAGCGCGCCAAATTCGGCACCCCGTGCCATGTTGTTTGCGCGCTCTCCCAATGGGAGCCCGGCACTCCTGCGACGTTACCGCACGATTGCAACTCGTTTGCACGATGGTTTGGCTACACGAGAAAAAACGTTTAGCTTCCCGTACGGGAAGGGGAGAAGAAGCCGTCCGCTCTCTCTTCCGTAGCGCGCTTAGGATCACGAGAAATTATGAACTTTCATAATTCCCTCCCCCCTTAAGACCCTTTAAGTCCCCTTGACTCCAGTGGCGCAATGTTAAGACGCTCATAGCACAACTGACCTGCTCGCTTTCGCGGCTTTCGCAACGCAGTCGGCGGTGTGGATGTTTTGTAGACCCATTTTCACCAGAATACATTGTCCAGTAACTTCCCCTGAAGTCAGCAACGCCAGTGTGAGCTGGAGAGGGCACGACCCACATGTTGGACAAGCCGTCGCCAGCCAGGTTGCACGTGTCCTTGAATAACAGGGACCTGGTTCTGCGTACCCCTGATGGGAACGCTTGAGCCACTCCAGCTCAGCACTAGCACGGCTAGGGATCAAGGTGCACCGCTTGAGGTGACCTGCAAATGACGGCGCCTCGTGCTGGCAATCTCCTCTATCCGGCGGCCTGCGCGCGTGCACCAGCGTGGTTATCTGACGGAAGGCTAGTTGTTGGCTTGAATTCTTGACGACTTGAGGTGCAACCGTGTTTCCATGCCATATCCCCTCGGCGACTACTATGGACAGCTTTAGCTGCTTCTCCGTAGCTGCTGATTGTGGATTGTGCTGCTTCCAGTGTGTGTGGAGTTGTTATGGTCTGTTTCGCCAAGTTCGGGTGTTTTAAGCGTCGATGGACAAACGCTTGCCTGCCCACGGGTAGTGGTACAGCTTCCAAGGCGCCCTACCTTCGGAAATACCGCTTCACCTGACCGACATGGACGAGTAAGCTGATACGACCTGCGTTCAGATCCTTCCATGCTAAATCTACTTCAAAACGCCCAATCCATTTTGGTGCGAAATCCGCCACAAACTCGGGCCTCGCGTCGCTGAGTTCATATGCGTTGGCGGAATTTCTACACGCCCTTGCTCCTGCACGGTTTAAATTCGCTTCGAACACCACGTTTCCTAGGCGATCGCAAATGTCAAGCGTAGTAGTCGAAAGGCTTCTTCGCACCCATTGAATCTCTCCGCTTGGCCGATATTGTGTCCGTCGGCGACTGGAGGTGTCTCCCGAACATCAAAAAACCTAGCGTAAACCCGCCGAACGACTTTCCCTCGTTCATAGCGCGAAGGAGAGCGCATGTAGGTGCTCGTCGCTGTCGTTTTACGCTAGGGCGCACGCCTCAAGTAGTGGCGTTACATCTTGATTCCGGCATTCCGTCTTGTTCGAGTGAGGAAACTGGTCTATTCTATTTTAGTTCTGTTTAGCTTCTTTACACTTTAGTTTATTGAATGATATAATTTACTAACGTGAGCGTGTCGCTACAGCTTGACCAATGAAGAAACGTGCTTCCAGAAAATGAAAATGAAATGCCCAGAGTAACAGCAACGCAGAATAAAAACTTGCTACTTACCTTCAAGGATAAAGTGGCATTTCTGAGATAGCCTGGTTGATTAAAAATTGTCTCGTAAATATTGAGAATTCCCCAGTGGTGAATGTTATGATTCCACAAGTTCTCCTGCGCCCACGCTTTAGCGGACTGCTTACTCAGGTGGACCAAGAAAGCGTCTATGTCCCTGAAAACAGGAAGAAATAATTACAGCAACAAAGTGCTTTTCCAGGCAAGCAGAAAAGACAACATTATGAGAGAAAGCAGCGGCAAACTATTTAAATTATTATGATCACAGTGCTTCATAAAATGTTGCACTTCTGCAGAGAAAGCAAGCATAAAGAGGGGTTCGGAACGCACTGAAAAGCATTCAGCAAATTTCACGTCACTTCAGCAACACATATGACAATAATTCGTTGTGCGCTATGCAATAAAATATGGTGACACGAATTTCCGGAATTCTAAATTGAATGAAGCAAGAGGACATCCCTTAATTGAGCGCTATTGAGCCAAACACCGGTGCTGATTTGAAATGGAACATTTGCACGAGTGGAGACTACAATTTTGTGCAGACACACTCGAAAATTCGCTGTATGGCAGCAGAATGCCTATGGCCCCGCTAAAACATGGATGTTGCAGTTTTCATAGCGTATTTGGCAGGAGAAGTTTTGAAATGGGCATTTCAACACATACTATCGCAGTGCAACTTGCTGATAACCCTAGCTACGCGGTACTAGAGAATTTTCACTAAGAGTTCACTATGGAGTGAACGAAAGCTATGCCGATAATTGAAAAATATTTGATGTGGAACGATGCTCTCGTGAAGCGGCTAAATAAAGGCAAAATGACAGTGTGATGTGTACAATTGAGATATTTACATCGTGTTTAACGTCTTGCTCACAAAGTGCGTGTGCTTAGGCACTGCATTGGTCGTAGCTTTGATTATATTTCATGATCATGTTATTGTGCTACATCGTTAGCAAGCTATGCAGTTTGAGACGCTGACGGAGTGATATCAGGAGGACGAAGGTGATGTAGGGCGCTTGTATAGGGAATAGCGCAATTGATAAATACATGGATAAGAAGGGGAGCGCGGAAATTTAAGAGCAATTCACAAATACGATATGGTGTTCTTTACCCTATATGCCGCAGTGGCATATATTTATAACGAAGCATTGGCCGAGAATGCCTGCATTAATGATGGCCTAAACTCGGTTCAGCTAATAATTTATCTAAATAAAGAAACACGAACCCTTGTACTTGTTGTGAAATTTTATTAAGGTTTCATTGGACTTCATAAAGATGCGTATGGGGATGTATCTACTGGTTTATTGGGTCATGTGTTGTTTAATTAACAAGAATATGGCAGTGCTCACAGGCTTCATTTTTTTCGAACTCTCCATGGCAATGCTGTTAAGGTAGCCATAGGAATATTTGCTTGTCGCTGCGCTTCCTTGAACTTTGGCCAATACTTCATTCGACAGGAGGTTAGTAGGTAGCGATAGGTAGCAAGGCATTGGAATTGGTAAGGGAATACATCTACAAAGGGCAGGTAGTGACCACGTATCCGGATCATGAGACTGAAATAATCAGAAGAAATAGAGCGGGCTGGTGTGCGCTAGGCAGGCATTCTCAGATCATGAACAGCAGGTTCCCATTATCCCTCAAGAGAAAAGTGTATAACGGCTGTGTCTTACACAACTCACGTACGGCGCAGAAACCTGGAGGCCCCTTGCTACGCTTCCCTTTCCTTGGAATCCAATCCGTAACCGTTAATGACCGTCGGCTATATTCACTCCTCATTACAAGTCCGGCCAATGCTCATTTCTTTTTCTTGATTTCAACTAAGATGTAAATAATGCGCGTTTCTTCCCTCACTCAACCTGCTCTTTTATTATCCCTTAATGTTACATCCGTCATTCCTCTTTCCATAGATCGTTGCGTCGTCCTCAATTTAGGTAGAACCCTTCTCGTAAGCCTCCAGGTTTCTGACCCGTAAGCGACTACAGTTAAGACACAGCTGTTATACAATTTTCTCTCGGGGGATAATGGCAACCTGCTGTTCATGATCTGAGAATGCCTGCCAAACGCAGCCCAGACCATTCTTATTCTTCTGGTTATTTCAGTCATGATCCGGATCCGTGGTCACTACCTGCAGTAAGTAGATGTATTCCCTTACCACTTCCAGTGCCTCGCTACCTATCGTAAATTGCTGTTCTCATCTGAGAGTGTTAAACATTACTTTAGCTTTCTTCAGTTTAATTTTCAGACCCAGCCTTCTGCTTTTCCCCTCCAGGTCAGTGAGCATGCATAACAGTTGGTGCCCTGACGCAATATCATCAGTGGATCGGAAGTTACTAAAGCATTCTCCATTAACTCTTTTTCCCACTTCTTCCCAATCCAGGTCTCTGAATACCTCCTGTAAACACGCTGCGAAGAGCATTGCAGAGGTCGTATCTCCCTGCCTGACGCCTTTTTTATTGATATTTTGTTGCTTTCTTTATCGAGGACTGCGGTTGCTGGTTCTAGCTGTAGGGCTAGAGGCTTTCATTCATTGGCGCTTCTTCATCAGAGGAAATATCTGAGGAAGTAGCGCCAATGTATGAAAGCTTCTAACCCTACAGCTAGAAGAGAACTGGTATAATTTTCCAAGTTAATCAACAATCGTAAGACAGCTGACATAAGGAAGTATAATATCGATAGAATTGAACATCGTCTCAGGAACAAAGGAAGCCTAAAAGCAGTGAAGCAGAAACTAGGAATAGGCAAGAATCGGATGAGTGCGTTAAGAGACAAAGCCGGCAATATCATTGCTGATATGGATCAGATAGTTCAAATGGCTGAGGAGTTCTGTAGAGGTTTGTACAGAACCAGTGGCACCCACGATGACAGTGGAAGAGATAAGAATCTAGAGGAATTCGAAATCCCACAAGTACCGCCGGAAGATCTAAAGAAAGCCTTCGGAGCTAAGCAAAGGGTGAAAGCAGCTGCGCAGGGTCAGGTAACAGCAGATTTGTTGAAGGACGTTGGGCAGATTGTTCTACAAAACTGGCCACCCTCTATACGCAATGCCTCATGACTTCGAGCGTATCGGAATCTTGGAAGAACGCTCACATATCCTAATCCATAAGAAAGGGGAAGCCAAAGACGAAAAATTATAGACCAATCAGCCTACTGTCCCTTGCCTACAAAGTATTTACTAAGGTAATCACAAAGAATCAGGAACACCTAAGACTTCTGTCAACCAAAGGACCAGGCTGGATTCCGTAAAGGCTACTCAACAATAGACCATATTCACACTATAAATCAGGTGATAGAGAAATGTGCGGAATATAACCAACCCTTATATATAGCTTTCATTTACGAGAAAGTATTTGATTCAGTCGAAACCTCAGCAGCCATGGACGCATTAAGCAACCGAGGAGTAGAAAAGCCGTACGTAAAAATACTGAAAGATATTTATAGCGGCTGCCCACCCACCGTAGTTCTCCACAGAGAAAGCAACAAAATTCCAATAATGAAAGGAGTCAGACAGGGAGATACGATCTCTTCATTGCTATTCACAGCGTGTTTAGAGAAAGTATTCAGAGACCTGGATTGGGAAAAATTGGGAATAAATATTAAGCGAGAATATTTTAGTAACATGCGATTCACTGATGATATTGCCTTGCTTAGTAACTCAGGGGATCAATGGCAATGCATGCTCACTGACCAGCAGAGGCAAAGCAGAAGCGTAGGTCTAAAAATAATCTGCAGGAAACTAAATTAATGTTTAAGAGTCTCGGAAGAGAACAGCAGTTTACGATAGGTAGCGAAGCACTGGAAGTGTTAAGGGAATACATCTACTTAGGGCGGGTAGTGACCACGGATCCGGACCATGAGACAAATAACCAGAAGAATAAGAATGGGCTGGGGTGTGTTTGGCAGGCATTCTCAAATCATGAACAGCAGGTTGCCACTATCCCTCAAAAGGAAAATGTATAACAGCTGTGTGTTACCAGTACTCACATATGGGGCAGAAACCTGGAGGCTTACGAAAACGGTTCTGCTGAAATTGAGGATGACGCAACGAGCTATGGAAAGAAAAATGATGGGTGTAACGTTAAAGGAGAAGAAAAAAGCTGATTGGGTGAGGCAACAAACGCAAGCTAATGACACCTTAGTTGAAATCAAGAAAAAGAAATGGACACTTACAGGACATGTTATGAGGAGAGAAGATAACCGATGGTCACTAAAGGTTACGGACTGTATTCCAAGGGAAGGGAAGCGTAGCAGGGGACGGCAGAAAGTTAGATGGGGGGATGAGATTTTGAAGTTTGCATGGACAACGTGGCCACAATTAGTACATAACCGGGGCAGTTGGAGAAATATGGGAAAAGCCTTTGCCCTGCAGTGGGCGCAACCAGGTTGATGATGATGATGATTATGATGACGGTTGCTGTGGAGCTTATATAGATATTTTTCATTATTTTTACATACGGTTCGTCTCCACCCTGATTCCGTAATGCTTCCACGACTGCTGAGGTTTCAACTGCATCAAACGCTTTCTCCTACTCAATAAACGCTGTATGTAAGGGTTGTTTATATTCCGCACATTTCTCTATCACCTGATTGATAGTGTGAATATGGTGTATTCTTGAGTAGCGTTTATGGAATCCTGCCTTGTCCTTTGGTTCACAGAAGTCTAACGTGTACTTGATCCAATTTTCGATTACATTAGTAAATACTTTGTAGTTAATGGACCGTAAACTGATTGGCATATAATTTTTCAAGTCATTAACGTTCCCTTTCTTATGGATTAGGATTGTGCGAGCATTCTTCGAAGATGTCGGTATGCTCGAAGTCATGAGGCGTTGCGTATACAGGGGGGCCAATTTATCTAGAACAATCTGCCGGCCATCCTTCAACGAATCTGCTGTTACCTTATCCTCCCGAGCTGCCTTCCCTCTTCATATAGCTCCCAATGCTTTCATTACTTCTTGCGGCGGTACTTGTGTGATTTAAAATTCCTCTAGACTATTCTCTCTTCGATTATCGTCGTCGGTGCTAGTGGTACTGTATAAACATCTGTAAACCTCTTCAACCACTTGAACTATCTCATCCATATTAGTAATGATATTGCCGGCTTTGCCTCTTAACGCCTACATCTGATTCTTGCCTATTCATAGTTTCTTCACTGCTTTTAGCTTCCTCCGTTCCTAAGAGCATGTTCAATTCTATCCATATTATACTTCGTTATGTCAGCTGTCTTACGCTTGTTGAATTACTTGAAAAGTTCTGCCAGTTCTACTCTAGCTGTAGGGCTAGAGGCTTTCATACATTGGCGTTTCTTGATCAGACCTTTCGTCTCATGCGATGCCCTACTAGCATCCTATCTAACGGAGTGACACCCGTGTTCTATTGCAGAATCCCTGATGATGCCCATGGGATTGTCGTTCATATCTTCAACACTAAGGTCCTCTTCCTGAGGTAAGGCCGAATACCTGTTCTATAGCTTGATCTAGAATTTCTCTATTTTCCGCTTACCGCTAGTTCATTGATCAGCTTCTTATGTAGCAGTTTCTGCCGTTCCCTCTTCAAGTCTAGGCTAATTCGAGTTCTTACCATCCTATGGCCACTGCAGCGTACCTTGCCGAGCACGTCCACATCATGGATGATGCCACGGTTAGCACACATTATGGCGTCTATTTCATTTCTATTCTCACCATTCGGGCGCCTCCACGTCCACTTTCGTCTATCCCGCTTGCGGAAGAAGGTATTCATTATCCGCGTATTATTCTGTTCTTCAAACTCTAGTAATAACTCTCCCCTGCTATTCCTTAAGCGTATGCCACATTCCCCCACTGACCTGCCTGCAGCCTGCTTCTTGCCTACCCTGGCATTAAAGTCGCTTATCAGTAGAGTGTTTTTACTTTGCCCATCATTGTTTCCACGTCTTCATAGAAGCTCTCGACTTCCTGTTCATCATGGCTGAATGTAGGGGCGTAGACCTGTACTACCTTCAATTTGTACCTCTTTTTAAGTTTCCTGCCACCGTCTCGTTATTGCTCTAGAATTCCTGTGTGTTACTCGCTATATCCTTATTAATTAGGAATCCAGCTCCTAGTTGTCGTCTCTCCGCTAAGCCCCGGTAGCACAGGACGTGCCCGCTTTTTAGCACTTTATGTGCTTCTTTTGTCCTTCTCACTTCGCTGAGCCCTATTATATACCATTTAGTGCCCTCTAATTCCTCCAATAGCACTGCTAGACTCACCTCACTAGATAACGTTCTAGCGTTAAAAGTTGCCAGGTTCATATTCCAATGGCGGCCTGTCCAGAGCCAGTGATTCATAGCACCCTCCGCTGCGTCGCAGGTCTGACCGGCGCCGTGGTCAGTTGCTTCGCAGCTACTGGGGGCTGAGGGACGGGGTGTTATTGTTTATTCATATAGGAGGTTGTGGCCTAATACTGCACCAGGGTGGCCAACTCTTCTCCGGTGAGGAAGTGTGTTGCTGGTTCTTGTCACCGGTACCAGGCCGTACCCCAGGCCTCTCTATGCAATTTTATCAACAGAAGGATTTTTTCTTTAATCTGGTGGAAAATTGCGCAGTACCGGGATTCGAACCACGGTCCTCTAGCACGCGAGGCGGATGTTCTACGGCTCCACCGTTGCAACGCGTGGTTCAGTGGGTGTCAAAGCTTGCGTCCCACGTATGTAGCAGCGAAAGGGCTCCCAAATTCGCATTAGCTGCGACACCACGCCACGAACACTCCTCTACCGAGCGGTTGAACGGAAACACTTGGTGCCGCAGTAGCGTGCCAGGGGCAGCGTTAAGGCAGAGGGCAACGCCGCCACTCCAAATCACCTCACTCTCTAAAGCCTGCGTTATTCAAGCGTTCATTGTCCACGCAAACTGTCCCCTGCATTCTAACTGCGCTTCGAGAAGGCGAAATCAAAACGCCCCGAGCTTCTCAGCGCGCTCTGATGCCCGCGAAGTTTAATGAGTAGGAGGACCACTCAATGTCGTTTAGTTGAACATCAATATTTTACCTTTAAAAGCTAATAAGAAGAGCGTTGGCCTCCTCATGTTTTTTTTTTTAGTTCAACCATTAATTATCGACATTTTCATAAGTTTTTTTGATTCCTTCCGATTTACTGTGCAAAAAAAATGAGCACGTCTGAGCGCAATGTCATGCAAGGAATTCAGGTGTGCTACAAACGGGTAATTGTTAAAGAGTACGGAAAGGATATATTTCTTTTCCTAGTTGAATAAAAAAAATTTCAAAGTATCATGCGTGCTTCTTGCGTTTGTTTGGCCCCACTGCTCCGTCGCTTCTCGAGACAGCTTGAACTTACAATGCGAATATGGAGATGCCGAACTGCGTCTTTTGCCCCTTGGCCGCCATGGATTGAAAGGTCGCGAACTTTCCCATGGACGTCTCACCCGGTCTCTCGAAGGGCTTTCCCAGCGATTCGTAGAACGTGAAGTCGCAGACCCCGTCTTCTGGCATCTCCATCTCGCAATCGCTGGCCACGGTGCAGATGTAGGGGTTAAGTTGCGGTGGCTTGTCAACTAAAGCTGCACAGAGCGGGACGTGGCATACAGAAAGTCTACTCACGCGCTATGATAGCGTGTGACCACGTCAGAGAGCAAACAGGGCCATTGGACTCTGACAAACGTTATATAACATGCAGCAGAACAAAGAGAACTCTGCAAATATATACCTATGTATTCTGTGATTAAGAAGAAAGAAGTATAAACCCATGTAGTGCAACGAAATTGTGAACTTGAGCTAAAGGCAGTGTTGGTGACTTTGTTACTCTATTTTCCACAAAGTCGCGAATTACTAGCCCAAAATGTCTCTATCAGATTACATTCTTGGATTTTGCCACGTCCAGGGCGCAACAGAACAACACCAATGCCACTTCATAACAACGGCGGGTGAAAAAATTCCATGTTGAGCAACAATCAAGGTTGTGATACCAACCTAGCTCGCTTTTCTTTAATGTTCCTGGTTGTCTATATTATATGTTTCAGATCTGCACTGGTGAATTGGCGATCATAATGTTAAAATTGCAGAGAAGTCCAATTTTCTAGAAGAATACGACATCGATGTTGTGTCTTTGCCGCCCCGCCAGCTACATGGCCAAAAAAATTTCATTCGTTTTACTCTGGCAATAGCGGCAAATGAAGCAGAATAAATCCCAGCCCCCTTTGCCTAAATTTAAGGCGAAGCAGTTCATACACTCAAATCTCTACCAGTGTAATTTACTAAAACTTCCTCCCAAACGTCAATAAGACTATATAAAGGCAACTGTCTCGTTAAAGTGACTAAAAGCTTGATGTACTAAGAAATCTTTCCCCTAAATTCGTAAATCTGCCGCAACCCTTTGATTTAGGTCTGAATATGCCGAACGAAACGCATAGCAATGTAATCGTAATTAAGTAATTGGCTTTCTCTGGATACGCGAAATTCGGTGGAACTTGTGTACTTTTTTTTTAGAAATTATGAATGCGTTTTGTACAAAATCAAGAACTTGACACGCTAACACATAGAGTTCGCCCTTTTTAATCTCATTCTTGCTTCATTAATGTATACCCAAGTGGTGCCACTTAAATTTTACTCATGTGTCTGCCTTTTTTACCTTAAATGACATTTCGATTGTGGTATGTGGTATCTAGCACAAAAATTCTCTTGAGCTGGAAAGGCAGATAGCTGGATAAGCAGATAAGCAGCCAAGAAGTCAACGTTCAGAGTGATTTATTTACAAAAGTTGCGAATAAACTATTTTGCCGATTAGTTTCGTGTATATATTAACATTTATGAAATGAAGCGAGCGTATTCTCAACAAACACTCACTCGGGGATTTTTTGGGGAAAACTTTAATAATTGATCCAATTATTGTATTAAAAAAGCGCCTTGTTATGGAGGGCATCCGAAAAAGAAGTGAACAACCCATTGAAAGGTATCTGTTCAGCGCAACAAAAGCAGGACACAAGAATAAACGAAAACGAAGACAGGCGCCTGTCTTCATCTTCGTTTCTTTTTGTGTGTGTTTTTGTTGCGGTCTACAGATACCTCTCAATGTTGACTGACCAACAAGCCTATATGGCCGCCCTCAAGAATAACCCAAACACGAGGGAATCCTGTCGCATATTTCGGGAAGGAACACAGCAAAACTGGTAAACTGGTGTCATGCTCAGAATTAGTTTCAGTTGAATAGACTGAGCGAACCGAGAAGGGGCTACTTGTAAATTGAATTAGCCTTAAATAAACAATGTGGAAGCTCGGCCGAATTTGTAATATAGTAGTGTCTGCATTGTAACTTCTCGCGCGTATATTTCCCGCTTTTTAGAGTTGTTTGTGTCTAGGATTCAAATTTCGCGTTGTGAAAAAGAAGTATGCGGGAAAGACAGCCTATAAAGGTTCCAACGAAAAATTATAAGAATGCACGCAGCAGTCGCTGCCTGGTCTTGCCAAGGTACGGCGCAACTTCTTAAATTCTATAGCAGTGAATTTGCTTGATGTGTTTTAAATGGCCATCAAAAACAAGGCGTTGAAAAGTTATTCAAGGTGTATACGTATATCAGGCTCCACTTTACTGGAGAAATTTGGTGAACTAATTTGTGAACTAATGTGGTGAAATAATTTGGTTCTAAAAAAAGTAAAGGGGGGGGGGGGAGAAGGCAAGTGTGGCATCACAAGCATAAGGAGAAATCCTATGTGCGTGTTCTACATGTGTCAAGTTGTTTCCGGTCCACTTCCACTTCCGTGTGCGGCGAGCGGCCGGTCACATGGCAATTTCGTGTGTATTTGCGGGCTTCGTTCGTGCTTGAAAAGCACTTTTAGGTTGCAGCTGTTGAGCAACCAAAAGCTGTATCCGGATGTTTTCATGTTGTTGTACAACTTTATCATTGAGGCACTTATTCTAAATATAATATTTGGGAAGCTGAACAATTCAGACAAAACTAAGTAATTAGGTGGTATGTAATATAGCATAGCCTGAGTATCTCCAAGCGACGGAAAGCAACACTGCCATGGTTCGGTCCAGCTACGTGGTACTCGCCCATTTTTTAAATCTTGGTGCATAGTAATTGCGACACCCTGTGCATGTAGTTGTGCGTTACAACCGACCCATGGTCATATCTTTAGGAAGCAAAAGTTGCTTTTTCGTATGTCGGAGCACAATATATATATCAGGCCCCTCGCTAAACCCCCTCTCTTCTAGTTCATTGCATAACAGGGTTTCGAATCCGGCAGCATCGATGCCTTCAGGTAGCACTTGTGGATTTATTGATCCGTTGCCTTCACCCAAAATCATCACGTACTGGTGAGGCCTGCGGAAGAAACGTAGTGTCATATCCGCCGCCAAGGTTTGTGAGTGGTGGCACAGGTTGATACTCCCAGGGTTTGTTCTAGTAGTAACGCATATACACCCCACCAATTGGATGGGAAGGCGGCGGCAGCGGTAGCTCAATTGGTAGAGCATCGCACAAGTAATACGACGATGTGAGAGCGTTCCCCACCTGCAGCAAGTTGCTTTTATCCACTTTCAACTCCACTAATTTATAATTTTCATAGTTTAATTATTAAGAAGAAGTAATTTCAACTGTGTTGTCCGCGTCTTTGTTTGTTGGCTTCTTATGATTATATCTATGTGTGTGTGTGTGTATGTGTGTGTGTGTGTGTGTGTGTATGTGTGTGTGTGTGTGTGTGTGTGTGTGTGTGTGTGTGTGTGTGTGTGTGTGTGTGTGTGTGTGTGTGTGTGTGTGTGTGTGTGTGTTTAGGTATATACTGCTAACATGCATTAGGACACGTACGTGCAAGCGTGGTAGGTGGTGTCGTCGACTCTGGTGTTGTAGTAACAGCCGGCGTAGTAGGACGCGGTTTGGTTGTTGTGGGTTTTCGCGTGGTTGGCGTCGTAGGTTCTGGAGTTGGTGGTGCTGGGGTGATCTTCAGTGTTGTAGGTAGCTGTGCTGGCACCCCTTTGTACGGCGTTGGTATAATCTCCTGCTGCCTAGTAACAGGATGCTGTACTCCGGCTGATGTCACAGGAGTTCGTGTCTGCAGGGGATGCCAGTTTCCAGGTGAAATAAATATCCTCACCACCACCACGGAAACCATTTTTATAATCACTTTATTTATGTGTGCCGTTGGAAGAAGGCCTCTCTCAGAAGCCTCCGGTTTCCTTTGCCATATGCAAACATACAATATTTCATTTGCGCCTGCGAATGTTTTGATTTTTATGACACCATATACTTTGCAATCATCTAAGATGGCGCGTCCCTACTCTACGTACTCATTTCGTAATGCTAAAAGACAAGTGAATAATCTCCATACTTATCTGACTTCCTCAACTGTATTGCTTGGTGAAAATGTCAACGAGAATTTAGGCTACTATGGCGTGTCTCCTAATACGCACCACTTTTTTGCTTGTCTCATAACGGGTAAAATTAGTGACATTCACTTATTGGCCATGTAATGTGAACTGACTTGACAAAGAGTAGCACACGGAAAGTATACAAACAGCGGTTACATGCTTCATAAAGTGTGCTGTGTTCTGCGTGGCCCTTCAAACACCACTATTTGTGAAAGGAGGCAACAATGGAAGCATTTCACATCTTTATCAGCCAGATGCTACCACAGTATCAAAATGGTGCGACGCTGAAATAACAGTGTAAAATTAATTAAACATCTACGTGAAGAGATGACACCTTGCACGTGTGGTATTAGTAAAACAAAGTGAACCAACTCTAGTACGCCGTCTACCAAGCCAATTTTGCTTCAATTGATGTAAGAACAGCTTTCATGAAGAAGGTAAAAGTGCGATATATATATATATATATATATATATATATATATATATATATATATATATATATACATATATATATATATATATATATATATATATATATATATATATATATATATATATATATATATATACGTTCAAAAATAATTTGGCATACTGGGTGTGAACAAAGGCGATTTTGGCACTTTCATTCTGACATATATTATCTGTAGTACTTGTATATAGACTAATATACGAGCTATATTGTATCAATTTACCGTGCACACAAGATATTTCAGTCCCTGCTATTAGTGTTCTTATGTACTATATAGGGTATATTCGCAATCGTAATTTACTTTTAGTCATGTGCATCTAGCACAAATAGAGGCTGCGTATTCGTGGGTTCATTCAATGACACATTCTCCCCACCAGCGGTCGGTAATGGACTTAGCGACTGCGTTGATAATTCAACCTATGATGAGATACACGTTTTAATTGTTCTCGGGTTTTTCATGGAAGCGACTCTATAAACTGAGTTGCTTTTTCTTCGCCTGATTCTGTTGTGCACACTTACACGCTAACCACCAGTATCACTTTAGATTTAAGGAGTCAAAAGCTGCCTCAGATTGAGAGGTATTGCTTTGCGAGTCAACTCACCGGCAGTTGCAGAGTGCTCGTGACCCCTCCGCCGCCGCTGCTCTTTCCAGAACTAGTAGCTTTGTCGTACGTTGCTTTGCTGTCGTGTTTCATTTCGCCATCACCTTCATAAATACACGAGAAAGAATACCCGATGCACGTTGGGTGACGCAACCTCCTCTCCTACTTGATTCCTAATAGCGCATCTGAACAGCATTCGAGGGCAACAGGCGATCAGTTATCCTTATGGGCGGGGGGGGGGGGGGCGGGGTGATGATAGGGCGATCATGGTAGACACCTGGTGTTATCCTAGTGGGCAAGAGGGGGGAGGGGGTCATAGTAGGGCGTGTATAGATGACATCTGGTGTCCAGATAAAAACAGGTGCTTTCCATCAGCTGACCCATTTCTTCAATAAATACAGCAAACTCCGCTGTGCTGTCTCGACTGCTTGTGCATTCTGTAATAGCTCTTACAGGCCGTTTAAGGTGTTCATCAGTGCTCTAGTAGATTGTTCGTTGGTCATGTGCACCATTGCGTTCTGTAGCTTTCATTGCAACATGTGTAGGGGAATGATGTTCAGCAACCGGTGAAGAGAAACTGCAAACCATGGAAGCCTGCGGACAGATGCAGCCAATGACGCCTGACGGCAGTGCCTGATGACAAGGCTGCCGTTCGCGTCCTGTGAAGCTCCAGAGGTTGCAGTTATCAAGCATCTGGCAGCCATCTTACAAGCCTCGGACACTGCCCCAATGCGGATTCCTGCTTCTGTATTACGCATCTTTTACGCACCCTATAATGATAAATTATGTCATCGCTTCTCACGAACGATGGGCTGCGGATGCAGCACTGAGAAAATTTCTTTCACGTTCAGGACAATTTTCTTGAACGCGTGCCTTATTAGAAGCGATAAGATGTGCTTATTACCCGTGAAGTGCTCAAAAGACGCACCTAGCGGCAATTTCCAGAGGCCTCAGTGGTTTCTCCTGGAAGTTCAATGACTCCGGTCATTGCAGATACGATAAGCCGCAACCGTCGATCGATCGATCGATCGATGGATGGATGGATGGATGGATGGATGGATGGATGGATGGATGGATGGATGGATGGATGGATGGATGGATGGATGGATGGATGGATGGATGGATGGATGGATGGATGGATGGACGGACGGACGGACGGACGGACGGACGGACGGACGGACGGACGGACGGACGGAAGGACGGACGGACGGATGGATGGATGGATGGATGGATGGATGGATGGATGTTATGAGCGTCCCTTTTAGAACGGGGCGGTGGGTTGCGGCACCAAGCTCTTCCTACTACATTTCCTAATCTCCTACCTAGGTTAAAAAGAAAAAAATAAAAAAACACTATCAACTTTGTTTTTTTTTGCAGTATTGGCACCAGTGGCCTGCCATCTGGTGTCAGTGGGAAGGTTCAGGTGCACTCTGTCATGTTATGAGCGTCCCTTTTGGAACGGGGCGGTGGGTTGCGGCACCAAGCTCTTCCTACTACATTTCCTAATCTCCTACCTAGGTTAAAAAGAAAAAAAAATAAAAAACACTATCCACTTTGTTTTTTTTGCAGTATTGGCACCAGTGGCCTCCCGTCTGGTGTCAGTGGGAAGGTTCAGGTGCACTCTCTTGGTTTGCATGGTTCTGTCCGCGCTTTTACGCGACCACAAATAGCCGAAATATCTACACTAAATGCGAAATAACAATCTAATATACCACTGATGAAGAGAGTGAATTTTTGTTTAGAGGACAATAGATTCTTATGGATGATCGCCGTACATTGACGCTCTAATGTGGAGGAGAGGAGGGGTATTTTGTCGAACAAACCAGCAGCCTACTCACACGCCATGAATGTTGGTTCATGTTTACTATCGATTCTATCTACAAGCAACTAGCCTGCCCCGAAATGACTGACCTCAGGCCCACAGTGCTAAATGGCGTTAATGAGCTTAATGTATACAGTGCTCGCTTACCACTTTCGCTGTTTTCCAATGAACCAATTCGCCGAAACTTTAATTTTCACCAGCCAAGCCATACATGACAAAACCTTGAAGGAAGAAATGTAGTCGGACCACCTTTACGATTCAACTTGGGCATCGCAATCGAATGAGTTGGTGCATCAGTGTAGAATATGCTTCTGGCGTTGAGATATTCTTTTGTTAGGAAATACCGACTTTATACGAATGTCATTGCTACAAACATGGTATAGAAGTGAATAGGTGCAATCAATTATGAACCTGACTATTGTGGTGACCTTCCTGCACGGTCAATCTAGGAGTTTTTCTGGCACTAAGTGAGGAGAGGGAATAGGGGGAGGTTGTTTCTTAGGGAAAATCCAGTGAAACGCTGGAGTTGTCTTTCAACACACCGGGTAAGCCATCAAGTATAAAATTTTGGGATGCCAAGGAACCTGATCTATTCGTGCAAACATTGCACCTGTAAACAAGAATTTCATTGCTACAAAGGTGGTATTGAAGGGAACAGGTGCAATCAATTATGAACCTAAATAGTGCAGTGATGTTGCTGCACGGTCAACCTAGGAGTTTTTCAGGCACTAAGTCAGGAGGGGGTATAGGGGGAGCTCGTTTCTTACGGAAAATCCTGTGAAACGGTGGAATTGACTTCCAAGACAACGGGCCAGCCAAACAGAAAAAGTTTTGGTACGTCACAACACCTGCCCTATTCCTGCACGGTAGCATTGCTCCTGCAAATCTTTTTCGGGCAATAAATCTCTTCAGATGGCTGTATAAACATCAATATGTAAAGTCATTTGGCAACAAAGGATTCGTAATAAAATGCTCGACAGGTCTGAAAACAGTACTTATTGTTTCGAGGTAGAGTTTGCAGTGCTACGTGTATCGGTGGTGTACACTTGTGGTTTGGTTACTGACTTCTCCGTCGATAAAAATTGCGACGTACATTTCGTGGATTTGCCAAATATTATTAGCCCTGCAAAGCCTAGTAAGGCAACCTGTCCTCTTAACTCCGCTCTTCAACAAGGAACTGCGCTAATATTCCTGTGCTGAAATGATTCCAACCCATGCCACACGTGTTCATCATCAAAAGCAGCCCAGCTGTGTGGCGCTCCACCACGAGTGCCCGTAGGTAGTTAGGCAACAATGCTCAGTGATGGCGCTCACCGCCTCAATATAAGACACCACGCAAAAGAAGGATAAGGTTGCCATCTACCCCTAACGTAGAACGAAGGTACACAGGAAACTCATACGGGTTGCTCCGAAAGATGTAAGATAAAGAAGAAAAAAAGAAAAAAAACCGCACCGATTTCCTTTGGAGCATCGTCCTACTTGCGGGTGGGTGACAATTTTCTCTTGCATGAAACTTTCACCGACTTACAGGATTCCACAGTTATAGTTAGGGCATTCATGTAAAACCACTGCCCACATCTCGCCCTTGGTCGAAAGCTACATGTCAGGTCAAACGGTGGTCATGTGTGGAAAGAAAAAAAATTCAGTTTTAAAGTGATACATCATTACGATAGGAGACACCTTACATCCACGGTGGATGGCACCAAGGTACCACGGCAGAAATGTGCAAATGGCCAAGATTGGGAGCACTACTTTCGAATGCCGTGCTACAGTGCAGAGGAAATTGCAAAGGAAACCACGTTCCCGACTCTGGTATTGCAATTTCTGCAATCTGTGGGGTATAAAAACTATCAGCTCATTCTTGTTCTCAACACATTCTTAAGACCTGTTCTTAACAGTTGTGTTCTTCCTGAGAGGAGACCCAGACATGGCCGCTTTTAGACTTTGTTTCTTTCTGTTAGCAAGGACTACATGTGGCAAAGCCATTGTGAATTTAGGTAGGTGACCTGGGTCTTATGCCCATTATCATGTTGCATGTTGCCGGAACCATCCACCGTAGTTCCGATGGCCTCAATATATTCTCATGTTGTTGATGGATTATATTCTGGTCGTCAAGCTATTAGTGCAAGGGGAAACCACTCTAAATAATGTATAATCTAAAGATACCTCTGAAGTAAGATGGAGCCTAAATGTGGTAACCTGCGATCGAACAACAATGTCGCTGGATCAAGCGCTTTCACGAACGAACTTCTGATTGAACTCAGCTTTTCAGAACGGATGTTAAAGCGTCAGACCTTATTCTGCCACAGTTCAGCTCTAGATTTAACATTTTTCCAATCCTCACACCATCCTCTCCGTGCATAACAAGTGGATAGGCTACAATGAAAATGAGGTCCTCAGAATATAATATCCTGGCTAGTAAAAAATGCGTGTGTGCTTGTTTACGAGTGGCGACTACTTGAGTGGTTTTTCTTTTCTTCACTACGTGGTTGGACGCTTCGCTGGTGTTGACGACGCAGTATGGCCACGAACACGATGCCGCATGACCATGAGAATGATGCGGTATTTGCTAGCCTCTGACGACGAGCAGAAGCGGGACATAGCAAACCCAGTGTCTATCTGTTAACTGCTACATAACGCCGTAAATTAAAATCAAATATTAATAAGCGTACATTCGTGGAAGCGTGAAGGAGCAACAAAAAGGCCCGTACTCACCGAGAAAAGCCTGAAGCACGATCAATATTAGAGACAGGAGCACGCCGGATACCAGCAAACAACACGCTAGCAGAAATACCGAGCTCCAGTAATCATGGTCGCGTTCACTGTGAATAGGAGCAGAAGGTGATTTTGTTAAGTTCCTACTCGGCAGCTGTCCTCTTGTCTACAGAGATCAAGTCAATGCTTGAGGTAGGTGCTGAACAACACAGCCACGAGACGTAGGCGGCGCTAATTTCATCTTGAAGATTTTTAATAGCCGCGTTGACTATAGTCATTCTTTCGGTATTTCCTTGGCAAAAGGAAAGCACGCGTTATCTCTGAGGAAGTTCCAATTGCGCGTTGATTGCAGTAAATTACTTCTGCGTGTTTTTTTTAAATATATATGTGGTTTAAAGAATGTGGTTCTAAAATTTGTAAAACATCCCTTGCTTTTTCAGAATACGGCTCAACGCGAATTGGCGAGGCCAGGGAAAAATGTGGCCATCAGAAATTTTCATTTTTGCTCGCGTACCAAATATATACACAACATAGCGATCGAAAACAGAAACAAAACTGCCAACATGAAAATAACTAATATCTGCAGATCACCTGTGGAAACACCACATGGTGCATGGGCACGAATAATAAATGGCGGTTTAGGTAAAATGACGCAGAAATAAGAAAAGCCATTTTTCTATGAAAGACTACATAATTGTTTAGAGGTTTACCACGCTGATGATACGCGAAATTTTGTAAATGGGTTAACCAAAAAAATTATGTGGCACATATGTCTACCGCTGAATACACACATTGGATCATCTCTCAGCGGCCGCATACCTAGTCTTATGTGCGCGAGAAGCAGGGCAATTGATTAAGAACGTCGTGGCTGCTTTTTTAAAAAAGCATCGAATACAGCGCTTGTGCCGACTATCGTGCACTTCTGCTCTAGTTGCTGACATGACCTTATATAATATATTTTATGTGACCCTAAGCTTCCATTTATACTCATAATCAAAAATAATAGTGATAACTTTGGAAGGTGATTCAACCTTCAGTTGAAATCGACGAGAGACAACGGCTTCTTAGCGAGGTAGAAGACTCACGTAACGTGCACGTGAATGTCGCCATTTGAATAATTTCAAGCTGCTTTGCAATGGCTAATTATTCGAGCTGTCGTTTCCAGCTTCGGCGTGCTGCTACTTTCAAAGCGTGGTTTGGAGAACAATTTGTTTGACTGCATTATCTGTGCGACGGGCCCACAATTAGAGATTGCATTATCATTGCAATCGGCTTCTGTGTTTAGACTGCACCTGTTGAGCTGCAGCCTGCAGCGCACACGCGGCTCCACAATGTTGCGACATCTGCACCAACGTAGTGTTCGCGCGTATCCGGACCCGCCTTGCTTTAGTGCTATTCGCGTTTGCGTAGAGCTCAGCGGCCGGTTTTCTCACAACATGCGGGGTTATGTTTGCGCTAAATGAGGTACACGTTGCACCAACTGCCAAACTGCAGATACTGTTCTAGCCACCCTTCCATGGCTACTACGTGTGCGAAGACAGCGGCACCAGCTCGATCTCTGCAAAATCGGCATAGGCTGTTACAATTTCTTCAAACAAGCAAAACATCTCCCTTGAGGACCCTCCACGATTGGCTTAGTTGCATTGGCACTGCATCGCTAAACACGACGTCGTGGATCAACTCCCGGCCATGGCAGCCGCATTTTATATCGGCAAAATGCAAGACGCCCGTGTACCATGCAGCTGGTGCGTATTAAAAAAAGCCGCAGTTTCGCCCGAAAGGAAAAGTATCGATTGCGACCTCAAATGAGTAGACATATAGGAAGTAATGATAGTAGTTTTGTCGGCCGTATAAACTTGGAAGCATTCGCTTACTAAATAAATTCACAAGCATCGTGTCTTCGCATCCAGTGACGCGTCGTGCATTTCGGATAACCTGGGAAGGGATCGCGGTGATGCCTCTGAATTGCACTAGGCGTACCTACAGAAGCGCGAAAGAGGAGTCTCGATGCAAAACACGTTTCAACTATGGAAATAAGCGCGTTATATTGCCGACGGTCATCGTGACACGGTTTATGAATGATTATTTTGGTAACGAGGCCTTATAATGCAGCTTCTACCATGCACGAGTCTTCGCCACTGGAGCACGAACACGCCTGGAGGAAATTCTCCACGTGCAGTTTGAATTCTGACGTAAACAGGAATCGTATAGGTAATGTGAGTAATGTTATTCAATAAAAGCCTTAAGGCTTAAGCAATCGGAATTTTCATTTGTAATAACTGGCGACGCCGAAAGATTGCTTGCAGTGTTCAAGCAATTCACATTCTAATACAACACACTAAGAGCTTCAATGCACTTGCTTGCACGCGGGATGTTCTTAAGGATGTTGCATTTCCCCTACTTGGGCTTCCGTCCTTAACCCAATGGTTACAGTATCGATGTGCTGTGCTAGCATTGCTCTGTTTCTCTCCTACCTTGAATTATTTTATTTGTGTTTTCGTTATATATATATGTGTATGATATGTATATATTCATCCCGATGGTCCGTAGGGCACATAACCAGTCGCACGTATTGGCCCTTTTTTAGGCTGCACTATCTCTTGGATTGGCCAAAGAAAGAGGCTAGAAAAATGCCTGATACGAAAAGGTTGTGACTTGTTAGGAAAGGCTTTGTTATTTAAATATAGGTCAAAACTACAGATTCTACACTGCGCAATACAAACTTTCCTACAGACTTTATCTAATCGCAAACAGTGCTTTATAATCATGCCTTTAATTTACCTGTATTTACCACCTTAGAATGTTTTTTTTTTCAAATGTAATCTTGTCTTTCTAAACTTGAGTGAAGAAAAGAGTATTACTTTTTTTATGCTCTTGAGACCATATAAGGAAATGAAATAAATACCACATTTCACTCATAAAGATGAATCCTGGACGAGCTGGCCCAGTAAGTTCTTACCCTTGTTTTATATCTGGAAGTGAGAGATCAGAGCAACTTAGCTATCGAGATGTGAATGAATTGAAGAATGGGTTTTTTACTTTGTGCTCTGCGTATGGGCACGTCACAGATGTGCTTCGTAAGAAATCATGTGCACACTACGATGTAAGGATCATTTGGTAATTTCTATTAGAATACAATATGAGGTATTTTCTTTGAGAATGTATAATTAGACGCAAATCTTGGCAAATGCTTATCTTCTATGAAGTGAGTGTATTTGAGGAAAGAATAATTAATAGTCTGCGTTTATTGATATGATTGCGCCACTGTGAAAGGCCAAGCACATGTGATCGTTATTTATAATCACATAGCATGCAAAGAGAATGTACACTTGTGTTTTTACGCTTGCCACGTTTCGTTTCTCTCCTTCATACCTTTAAGATACGTCTCGAAACAGCTGTACTCCACGCAACACCATGTTAATATTTTCGTGCACACCTGGTATATTGAGTACAGTCTTGTTGTGCCAAGTGGGCGTGCTCCATTGCTGGCACAGAAAAGTTTATAGGGTTCAGCGGCGTAACATATGCTCGTGAATATCCTTCAAGTATGCTTATATTGCAGGAACCACTTCATATAATCTAATGCAAGAGACGGGTAATTGAATATCGCTTTCCGAGGCCGAGGCCTTGGTACTGCCGTGGCCGTAAAGACAGGCTGATGATGATAACCTTGAGGTTTCCTATACTGGGGTACGTAGTAATTTGTCATGAATACTAATATTTCTATAAAAAACAAGCTAAATATTTATCGCGGTCTCATGTTTAAAGCAAACGCTAGAAACGGCATAAACGAGCTACGTCATAGGGATTTGTTGCTACAGGCAGCAGAAGGTATGAATAGACGCCAGTATTTACATTCGCGTTTTTCGTCCAGTACAGTTTCCACCAGCTGTAGGCTGCCTTTGGCTACGCAGGAACCACGTGCGCAATTTTAAATCACACACGTTGCGATGAAAGTGCACGTCACAGTAGTGTTTTAAAGCGAATTCTTTTTAACATCAAAAACCTGTCACCTGAATTTATTCTGGAAGCAAAAATACATCTTGACCACCTTGTTCCTTTTGGCGCATATTTACGATAACAGTGACAGCTTTATATTCTCCTCGAGCAATGAATTCGAGAGAGAAAATGGTACTTTTGAATTTTACAAATCCACGCTCACAAGGCGGAAATGTTGCAGTGAAATAACACTTTGGTTATGCTCAAATCTTGACAGCATCTCAAAAGTATGGCTTTAGCTTCGAATTCAGTGTTACCATACCGTTGGTGTCGTAAAGCGAAGCCAATCGCGTAAAATTGTAACGTGGACCAGCTTGTGGTACCGTCGCACTTGAAAGTATCGTATTGCGCGTGAAGCGAGTACTGATACAATGAGGCATTCCCACTCGGGAAAGCAAAACCCACCTGTGTTCAGTTGTGATGCATCTAGAAAAAGAAAGAATTCAAACGACAGTCTTAAATGAAATTCATCTAACATGCATATTCATTTGCTTATTATTGTGCCTCCTTACGAGAACAGGTATAATTTATTTATCTTATACTATATCTCTGTAGACATCTTCTTTCAGCATACTAAAATACATCTTAACAAACTGCAGTATCTTGCTGTGGTCATGTACCGTAAACAATATTTTTTTTCAAAAAATCTGCACTTCTTGTATAGCTTTGTTTCCTCCTATATATCCTGCCACATCGGCCCACTTTTTGATCTTCCTAACAAAGCAACCGTAATGTCACCAAACCATTCAGTGAGAAATGAAGTATGTAAGACTTCGTTATATAATTTCTGTGATGAGTGATGAACGTCAAAAATGTCGTCAATAATTGACAATTGCTACGGATTCCCGTGTCACCTGTACAAATTATTATTAGGTGAGGCTGTGATCACGCCTTGCAACGTTGTAAGTGAGGCTCGGGCTTTACACGGCGCAACTTGTCGATATTAAGGCGAAAGCCTCAAATGTCTGATGGGTCGAAAACCCTGCGACCGCCTGGCGTCATGGCACCAAAATTCAAGCGCATGCGCCAGTAAGCTATAAATTTCTTCATCAACAACAAAGCTCGATTATATCTGCTTCCGTGAAATGGACACCCTTCATTATAATCATTGCGGCCATAAAAAATTCTCTGCGCGTGCTTTTTCCGGTTTTGTTCTTATTCGCCAAGCAATGTCTACCTGTCTTATGACGTTTGCAGGAGTACAAGTACACGTGCGAGAAGCGGAAACAACTTTTTTGTTGTTGAAAGTTAGCGGTGTGTGTTTGTGTGATTTACCTTCCCGTGTCCCTCTCATTCAGCCTGCGCTACAAGAAGGTACAAGGCACCATATGTACAAGTCCCTGTGGCTAGCCTCGCGATGTCTAGGCGACCAAGCAAGAGGAAAGAGTAAGGAGAAAAATAACAGGACAGAAAACAATAGCAAGTAAGAAAGCACTCGAATGAGAGTGTCAAGTAATTTGATAAACGAGAAGAAATGGGGAAATTCAACAAACACTGAACCCAAGGACAACATAGGGCAAATTACTTGTGCCTAATAGATGAAATAAAGAAACTATTAATAATTGGAAGGGAACGTGGATGAAACAACAACTTGCCGCAGGTGGACAACCATCTCACAACCTTCGCATTTCGCGGGGATGCTACACCAATTGAGCTACCACGGTGCCGTTTCCCTCTGCACTTTCTTGGGTATTTATCTTTCCTAGTAGAACCCTGGGATTGCAATGTGAGAGTAATTTGATGAATCTAGCGTTAGCGTGGAGAGTTTTGTCTTCGTCCTCTTCATATCTTATCATATCCTAAAGTTACCGTTAACCTTTATGAATTACTCACATATACCTTGTCCTTTGCCCATGTAGCAATCCTTGGAGACAGCCAGTACAGATACCTGAAGGAACATTTTCCACCAGGCCCACACGCGCCATACATAAAACACCTTAGTGGGGCACAAACATCAGATATTCTACCGCTAGTATGTGATGCGCCAATTGACACCACACACTTTATTATCAATGTAGGCACAAACAACCTAAGAACACAAAGCGCCGCGGACACGATAGAGTCCATGAGCGACGTAATAAGAACCATTCAAGCCGCTCACCCAAACGCACACATAACCATAACGACTGTCGCTCCCCGCCTACAAAACAAACACCGCCCACTATTCTGCGAAACTAATGCACTCATGAAACACAATGAGGAGATTAACAAGCTAAATTCACTAATTTTCAACTTAGAAAACGTCTATAAGAATGTTGACACCATGCATCACGCGGAAATACACGAAGCACCACACGAACACCTAGCTTGGGATGGCTTCCACTTGAACCGCAGTGGAATAGAGCTAGTTTCCCAATACATCAAGTCCTTTATTAAGGACAAGTACAGAAAAACTCTTTTAAATTCCACCTCAAATACCACCTCCACCAACTCTGCGGAACATGCAACCGCGAACAACACAACTGTGACAGTCACTTCGAGGACACAGGGAATACAGACAGTGGAATGTGAAGCAAGCCACTGCACAAGTGAAACAGTCAACACAAGAACAGTTGGAACACAGACAGTGGAATGTGAAAAGAACGAGAAGGCACACACACCACCAAAAATGACATCAACCACCATGCAAACAGACACAATGGCAACAGACAACAGAAAACCCACCACCGAAGTCTACACACAGACCCCCACACGCCTGCCTGCACACACACAAACTCAAACAGAGACCGAGATCGAATTAAGCCAGGCATACGATAATAAACCGGCCGAACGGAAAAACACCCCACGCAAGTCTGCCCGCAAGAAGACAAGTAAATGACAGACATCGCAAATCAATTATTCCTCAATGCCACGAAGCACCGAATTCCTACAGGCTAGAAAACTTACCAAAAAACATGTGAGCTACACCTCCCATCTGAAAACCTACACAAGCTGCACCGTGAAAAATATAATTCCTAAAGGCCTAACACTCAAGGCTGTACCAGCTCTAGGAACACTCCCACCACACCATCGCGCAAACTGGCAAACAACATTACATAATGCCTCACTTTCACTTTTGAATATCCTCAAAGAACACTGCGAAGAGCAAATCGAAACTTTTAACCACAGACTTAGGAACATAACCCTGACACCAGATGAGAAGAGAGATTTAGAACATTACGGCGAAAAACAATCTAGAAAATTGGTTCAAAAACAAAGGAAAAAAGCAAATTTTAATCAAAAAACAACCTTACTGCCAAACAGCCACCACACCCAGACAAGAGTGACCTCGAGCTTAGAAGGACCAGACAGTAAGGAAATTTCCACAGAACTAAACCGCTCCAATGTTATAGACATTTCTAAAACATTAAGTCAAAAAGAAATAGCCGTACTCAGCAAGGGCTTAAACTTTTGCCCCACGAACAACACAATAAATGAATTCGAGCTTCACAAGGACCTCTCAGAATTCTGCCGACGAATGCGTATCCGACACTTTTTTGCAGACACACCAGACACCGGGACGACACCACTTAGAGCCCAATACACTTGGACTCCCGAACCAGAACAAGCCATAGAACTTGACATATACCTTAAAACTATCACTAAAGAAATTATAAGCCAATCCAAGACATCTAAGCGACCTAAAAACATAACTGCGTCGGAAAGTCATATCATTTCAAATCTGAGCTGCCGGAATGACATTGTTATTAAGGAAGCAGATAAGGGTGGAAGTATAGTTATTTGGCCAATAGAAAAATACAAGCACGAGGCTTACAGACAACTAAACAACCCAGAACATTACCGCAAACTAGATAACGATCCGACATTGTCCTATACAGTGACAATTACCAACAGGCTGAAATCACTTTTGGCTGATGAATTGATAACACCATCAGAATACAAATTTCTTAAACCAAGCAACAAAACTGCCGGACGTTTTTACCTCCTTCCGAAAATTCATAAAATTCCATCCGCTTAACTATACACTGCTATTATCCCAGGCCGTCCGATAGTATAAAACAACAACACCCCGACAGAGAGCATCTCCACATTCCTTAACCACTACCTTGGTAACTTGCCGAAAACACTTCCGTCATTTGTACAAGATACGCCCCACCTGCTGAGAATTATAGAAGACATTAATACTAAAGGCACACTACCCCACAACACAATTCTCGCAACACTACACGTCACGGCGCTGTACACCAACATTCCAATCCCTGATGGTTTATCTTCGATAAAACAAACGCTGTCTAAACACAGTGCACAACATTCTACTGAAGTTTACCTGTCTCTCCTTGAATTAGTTCTCACACATAACTACTTCGAATTTGAAGAGAGTTACTACCTACAGATACATGGTACAAGCATGGGTACGCCTTTTGCACCAACCTACGCGAACATATTTATGGGGATTCTAGAAACAGATTTCCTATCGCGCTGCACTACCAAGCCCCACACATACCTACGATACATAGACGACATAGTCATAATCTGGGGACATGGCCAAGACAGTCTAGATAAATATGTATCCTTTCTAAATTCTGTTCACCCAACAATAAAACTCACATCAGAATCCTCAACTGAGCGCATAAACTTTCTGGACACAACAATATACATTGACAATGGTGAACTAAAGACAACGCTGTATAGGAAACCTTTCGACAAACAACAGTACCTAGAATATACGAGCCACCATCCCAGACATTGCAAACAAGGCATCTTTAAAGGCCAAGCCACACGACTACGTCGCATTTGCGTTGAAAACCAAGACTACATAGATAGACTCGATCACCTTAAAGAAACGCTATCAAACAGGAACCACCCAAACAGTGACCTTCAAACAGCTTACATCGCTGCAACCAAACTTGATCGAGCCGAGGTCCTCAAGCCCCGCCCGAAGATCACAAGAACAACAACGCCTCTTCTTACTACTAAATTCTCAAACGCACTCCCAAACGTGAATAACATCCTAAGTAAATACTACCCGATTCTCACCAGCAACCAGAAACTTAAGACGATTTTTCCCGACCCTCCCAGAGTAGCCTACAGACGCAACAATAATTTTAAAGATGTTCTTGTGCACGCCAAACTACAGAAAAAGAAGAAGTTGGGAACCAATCCCTGTGGTCGCCCCAGGTGCTCTACATGCAAACACATCCAATCCACTACTACAGTAAAAAGTACAGCGTCGAATTACACACACAAGGTAACTTCGACTTTCACCTGCACATCAAGCAATGTAGTCTACTGTCTAGAATGCGCCGCTTGTAGCAAACAATACATAGGTGAGACCGGACAACAAATCAATACAAGACTCAATGGTCACCGCGCGGACACAAAACACAATTTACCCAAAGCAGTAGCCAGCCACTTTAATGAACATGGACATATGTTTGACAAAGCAAGGCACTATATACTACAAACAAATTTCCGTTCCCCTCGCGAAAGAAAGTACACGGAATCATACCTCATACACAAGTTTAATTGCCTACACCCGACAGGAATTAATTTGGCACGTGGCAACTTAGAATCTTTAAAAGCTGTAACTTAAATCTGAAACTCTCATATCATCAACCAATACACAAAACACATTAGGCCACCAGCCAACTTTAATTCTTAACCTCACCTACTCTTTCATTTCGGAGAAAAAAAAGGGAGAGGGGGAGAAAGGGGAAAAAAATTTCCTGCCTACTACTCAATTTAATGTACTCTTTCAGGATTTTACGTCTACACCAAGTGTACGATCCCCTTCTTCCATGTACACTTGCCCACGCCCGCTTCTGCACGCGTCACCCTCCTGTTTGCTATACCGATTTCGCCCCCCCCCTTCCCCCTGCCCCCTTTTTTAGTCTTTTTTTTTGAAACCCCCTCGACAACACATTCCGAAGTCAATATGCCTTTTTCGGCGCCTCAACCCGGAGTATCGCTTTCTGGATGCCGCCGTAACGACACCTACGTTAAGCGCGTGGGGCAGTGCCCCTTGAAAGACCATGCCGCTGCCTTTCAGTCACCCCACACATTGCACCGCAGACTCCTTGTCGCCACCTTAACTATTTCAAAATTACTCGACCTATTGCTTGACCGGCCGTTCTAATGCCTCAAAAACATGCCGCCAATGACTCCCCTGAATACCTCCTAACCTTTCGCATCCCCAACACGCTCCCAAGCCCCCGTATTTCTTAAAGATTTCATTTTTCTCTTTCTTTTTCTTTCACCCCCCCCCCTTTGTTGTGTCTTGGTACGGCCCTGGCTCCCCCCTGCTTTTTTTGCTTTTTCCCCCTTTTTTCTGCTTCTATTTCTTTTCTTTCCTCCCCGCGTGCCCACTCTCACGCTCTTGTCCCTTCGTCTTGAGAATGAGGCTCACAGACGTCGGACGACAACGCCTGTTCCCTCTTGTAATCTCTCTCTTTAAAACCAGCCGCCAGCGACAACACCCGCACATGACGTCACTGCACTAACCCTTTAAAACTAACACGCCGAGGATGACGAGGCCGCCTTTGACGAAGATAGGTCCACCTATCGAAACGTTGGCCAGCCTGTCTGAGGCACTTCAACCCTGTTTTAAAAAAGTTTATACCACAGTGTGCCATTCCATCTGCCAGCCCCTTTCTTCTTTTTGCACATATACCTTGTGCCTTATACCTTGACCACGGAGTATCGGTTCATTTAGGCAGCGAAAATAAACACCTGACTGTGTAGCATATCTTGTTTACTCAGAGAAACAAAAAATTTCGAAGTGCGAAAAGATGACAGAAGTCCACCTTTGAAATGTAGAAATTTATCACGATAATCCTGCAGCCCAATGCAAAACACAAACGAAAAAGAAATTACCGGCAAATTCAAGCATATAAATTATTAAGTGCATATGTGCACGATCGTTACGTCTAAATGCAGATTCAAAACATTTAGGCAAGGCATTAATTGCCACATACGGACAGTTTGTAGTTTGTTTGGCAAATATGTCAAGTAGATGTATATATATTGTTGTGTAAACGTTAGGTTTTCTCAAATAGCTTAGGCTGCTTCAAGCGAGGAGCTTGCTATACATAAGTGCATCATCAGCGCACTGAACATGACTAACCTTAGAAATGCTTTGACGTTTCAATTTTTATGCATTTTGCTGTTAATCACACAAGCATACTGAAGAAATTTATTCGAGGAACTCAGATCGTAGGTAAAAGCCCCCATGTTTATTTTCAGCCTCCTGTCGCTTATTTCAAAAATAAGTTTCTGAAACTATTCAAGCAGAACATCGTTAAATGCAGATATTTTGAATTACGAAGGCATTCATAAACAATTTGTACAAAGATAGTTACTACAAATGATCCAAAATGCGTGTTCAAGCAACGCACAGTGGTTTTAGTATATCTTTTAGGATGTTCGAAATATTCATGCAGGTAGAACCGTGCCCGAAGCCTGGTAGAATTTAGCAAATATCAGTTCATTTGTCGAGGGGAGTACATTGAGGCTGGCTCCTTCTCAGCATGATGCCAAATGGCTTATCTGCAAAAGTATTCAGAAGGCAATGCCTATTCTGTACGCCGTAAAAGCAAGGATACGATCGCCTTCTAGAAAAACGTGCATGCTAAGCAAAATTGAAATTGTCTGCCAAAGAATAAGATGCCCAAAAATGTTTTATCTACAATTTTTTAAGGCCACGACACTTGTCTTTCTACGTCCGAAGGCCGACCAATCAAGCACAGGTATTTTGGTTCGTATTTTACTTACGAAGGTTCCAGCTTAACCCAGCAACAGTATTTGTTTACCAACTTAGGTAGTGCATTTTTATTCACAATTCATAGTGCCAGATAGTGTATATGAAAACACTCTTAGCAGACGTTCTTGGTAGCTCTCACATGTCGAGTGAAACTTCGCCTGTCTTGTAAAGAACTCTATGCACCCCTGATTGAGTCGGGTTTCATGCTCCATTAGAGACACATGGAAGCTTTATACTTGTATGTACTTTCCATCGGGTTGCTGAAGCTCGTAGGTCAGTTTCTATGCAATTGCAGCCAAGAGCTACGGCACAAGGGTGTTCACCGGAAAGCAATCCATAATGCTGCCACGAAGGTACGACAAGCGCAGAAAGAAGCATTGCAATGCAATTTTCTCACTTGGAACGCTTAAACTAAACACTAAAGTGTCCAGCAGCTATTCTAATTGCATAAGTACTTATTATTCGCCTGGTCCCAGGGAGGGAATATCTGCGACCACACATGGAGCTTAACAGAGAAGCCGTCATCTTATGCCGACTTGAGCTGCACAAATACATCCTCGGAACTCTACTATAAGCAGTCTACCCCTCAACATCACCAAAGGACTGCCAATTCTGCAATACACCAGAAACCCTTTACCACATGGTCTGGGAATGTGAAAATAACCCGTGGACACTGTTCATTCAAAGCAGCCAACCCAATCAGTGGGAGTCACAGTTGACCAGCCCTAAACCAGTGAACCAAATACGGCTGATGAACTGGGACAAGCTATCAGCACAGGGCCATGGCTATCGGTATTACGGTGGCCGCTCACCTTCGGCATCAACAACTTGGTCTACGAAGTAAAGTTTATTCACTCACACGGGCTCCGGTGCCCCTGACTTTCAAAAAAAGCAAATCAATCTATTTACCGAACAGTCATGCGAATATTTCAACTAGGTTCACACCGATCTTATGGAGCATGTCTATATAATGAAGTTTAGAGGAATCGACATAAAAGTCAATATCGATGTTTTTAGATTTTGAAATTGGAACGTAGACAAAAAATAACTCGCATGGATTGTTTTCTTCAGTTTCCTTTCTTAGACAACGCGACACCACGACACGGCCTCTCTTTGTCAAACCCATCCGTAGCCAAAGAGCTTGGCGTAAAATGAACTGCCACTGCATTGCCGTCTTCCCTGAGTGGAGATATGTGTACCTCACCATCGGATAGGTAGTAACTTCAACATGAAGGGTGACACGGACCGCTTTACCGCGCCGCATAACCAAGCTTCATTTGATGCCGCTGCTATGTCACATAACGGTCGCTCTGCGAGGCGCATTTCGCGGCGCAGCTGCGTAATCAATCAAAGAAAAATAATTCTACGACAGTTACTTCACTTAGCGCGGTCATTTTGAAATGCAGAAACACGGATATGGACTGTTACAATGATCACTTTATGTTCTTCATGTATACTTATGCCGTAATCAATGTAACTATAGAGGCAATTGGTGGAACGATTTTATTTATTTCGTTTATTTATTGTAAAAAATTCATTTCATCTAAAATTATTTTGTTAGGCGAAATAATTGCTTTTTGCAAAGCAGTTATTGTCTTGCAAATGATCTCTGCATGGGGAGATAAATATTCAGTAGTACAGTGACTCGAGCAACTTTAAAGGATCGTTTTAGGTGTTTGAGCTACAAAAACGCTATTTTTTTCGCGGGTTCTGAGCCTCTGAAAAGAAAATGATTTACTATAATTTTGATTATTGTTCAAGAACCAATTCATTGAAAGCATCTATATATTACCTAAACAGAGCGAGCAGCCCAAATACAGTGATGACAGTGACAATGCAATACAACTAGTTAATACGTAACCATGAAGAAACTCTGTTAATTAATTAAATTGCTAGGTCAGCTAAGTATATGATGCTTGCGCAGGTGGGTCATTAGGCTGGTTTTCGTGGACAGGTTCTGTCAACTAAAAGGTAACGATCAAGATTTCCTAATTATGTAAACTACAATCGTACTTCCGGGGAACGTCACTTCATTTGTCAAGGAAACACGCATTTTGCGTCAGAGATCATCATGGTAAATGTTTACGCTCCCGACACTCATTTCGCCTTCAGAGGAGTAAAGCACAACACAACAACGCACCACGCAAGTGACAAGTCTTCTTTTTGGAAGCCTAAAGGACGAGAACCCATATGTTATCTGATCTACCTGTCTTCTAAACAGTCGTGCAATACAGAATCCGCCGCGTCATCAAGGTTTATATATATATATATATATATATATACACAAGAAACAATGCGTTTCTGGATCCGGGCAAATATACACATTGACGTAGACACGCGAATGCAGCGATTTCTTGGAGATTTATTGACCCTGGCTTTCTGATGCAACTCTGATGGCATTCTTCTGAAATTATGTACAAATTATACTGACAAATGATTCTGCGCTGCTTTGCCTGTGCGAAGACTCGTAATGTTATCAAATTGTTTTAGGTTTAATTAAGTATTACAGGAAACCAAAACAAGAAATCATTGTATGTAGCATGCTTTTAAACAAGCCTATTCTATTACTCACCGATTCGTTGCTAATGTAATCACTTAAAAAGCCTTTGTGTTGCTTTAAAGCGAATACTTACCTTCCGCAAAAACGAAGCTCGACTCAACCATATGGTTCCAAAAAGGAAAGTATCATTTCAGCGAGACGAGCTCATGGCACGTATTTTCTGGAGCCCAAGACATGACAGTTGGAGTATTCGTTTCCTCTACAGGGGGAATATATGAGCTGTGTACGAGTGTGGTAACTAATATATTCCATGTTTAATATTCACAAGCTTCAATTTCGTAAAATACAAGCGCGAGGCGTTTCAAACAAAAGGACGTGAGTAATATTTTAGAAAATACTGGGAAATGATAGATGATGTTAAGCAAAGATGTGTGTAGGCGAGAAAAAAACCTTAAAGCTAGAGCGATACGCAATAATTTCCTCTACGCATATTACATTGCACGAAAGCTGCATTCCTGAACACATCATTTATGGAACATTTGAAATATTTTTCGCGATTCCAGAAACGGGAAGGATGCTGTCGAGCACCGTTTACTTCATTTTAGTGTACAAGCCATTTCTTGTTCGAATAGTTTGCCTCTTTTTTATTTCCAGAAGTTTCAATTCTTCGGCCTGCTGTATTTTTCATGCTAGAATCGTAGACTTAGTTTTCATTCTAGTAGTTAAATCAACAGTGTCATATTTCATTTTTAAGAGCCTCCAGACTAAGCTGTGGTCAGAAATATTTGGCTTCTTTCTCCCCCGTCCATGGGTTTCTGTCACAACTATGACAAAAAATAATGGTTGCACAGGCAGCGGTTGAACGAGCGTTCAGAAATGTGAGTTGTTTAGAAAGCTGTTTAGAAACTGCGTATCAATAAAAATTGTTAGAAACGTTAGATTGAAGCGGTATTTTCTTGCTAATATGTGCCTATTGTCTTTTCTTTTTGCCGCCAAATACTTGAGGGCGAGTGTAAAGTGACGATAGGAAGCGGGAACTCGAGGTGTTTAGGCTGAGGAGATATGTCTCCATGGTAAGTATATTTGTCAGCTCCGAAGAAACTCAGTGAATTGGAAGATTTTGCAGATTTTTTTTTTCACTTTGCCACCAAGGTGAAGGTTAAGGCATTACTGAAGAGGCGCTGATCCCATGGCGTTGGATAGATATGTTAAGGCAAATAATGAACTCAATCTTTACGTTGCAAAATGCCAAGGATTTCTTTTTTCTCGTTCGCCTGCGCAATTTGTTAAGAACTAACGCACGAAAATTTCGGTCTTCTATTTTACCTCGCGATGCTTCATCCACTTCTTTCAGAATAGATATTGACGTCATCAACGACACGGCGGTGTTATTCGATGCTTTCAACAAGTATTTCCAATCCATGTTTGTTTCCGATAACAACTTTATCCCGACACTTACCAATATAGTTTCTTCTGAAGCATTCAGTGACGTTGAGATAAACTGTGAAGGCATCCTCAACCTTATATTAAACCTGGATGCTAAGAAATGCACCGGTCCGGACGGGATACAGAACGCGTTCCTTGTTCGTTATTCGTTGTGGTCATCAAAATATCTGTCAGTCGTATTCAGAAAGTTCTTATCATCCTCTACTGTACCTTCTTCATGGAAGTTAGCCAAAGTGCTCCCTCTTTATAAATCTAAAAAAAAAAATATGCGATTTTATGTGCCAAAACCAATTTCTGATTATGAGGCACGCCGTAGTGTAGGACTCCGGAAATTTCGACGACCTGGGGTTCTTTAACGTGCACCTAAGTACACGGGTGTTTTCGCATTTCGCCCCCATCGAAATGCGGCCGCCGTGGCCGGGATTTGATCCCGCGACCTCGTGCTCAGCAGCCTAACACCATAGCCACTGAGCAACCGCGTCGGGTCTTTATTCTGGAGATAAGCAGTGTTTGTCGAACTACAGACCAATTTCCCTGACGTCATATTCATGCAAAATGTTGGAGCAAATCATTCATAAGCACATCACGCTCTTTCTGGAATCAAATAATTTACTGTCTAACATGCAACATGGGTTTAGGCGCGGTTTTAGCACGTTAATGCAGCCAGTTTATTTCACGCATGACATTTCATTTAACCTTGATGTAGGCAACCCGGTTGATGCCATTTTAATAGATTTCTCGAAGGCATTTGACACCGTTTTACATTCTAAGCTTATTGCTAAGCGTAATGCTGTACTGAATATTCCTAATTTAATTAACTGCATTTTAAGCTTTCTCTCATTTTGCTCCCAGTTCGTCTCTTACAGTTCGACTGACTCCGCTACTGTTGATTAGCCATCAGGTGTGCCCCAAGGCTCCATCCTTGGGCCGCTTCTTTCTTTTATTATACATAAACGATTTGCCACTTCACTGCTCTTCCAACATTCGTCTCTATGCTGATGACTGCATTCTATATCAAGTGATTAAATCTTCTAATGATCATTATGGCCTTCAAGAGTTGTTTTCTAGATGTTGCGATTGCTGTAACACTTGGCAAAAGAACATTAATTTCAACAAAACCGTTCTGATGTCTTTCTGCAAGAAATCTTCCCTCCCTTTTCAGTTACTCGTTCAATGGCCTTGCTGTAGATAAGGTTCCTGAGTGTACGCATGTTGGTGTTATTTTTACGCATAACATCTCATGGTCCAACCACGTTGATTACGTATGCAGTGAAGCACTAAAAAAATTAGGTTACTTGAGGCGAACGCTAACCCGATCTCCTAAAGACACAAAGTTACTAATGTATAAATGTCTAATCCACCCTGTTCTTGATTATGCATCTGTAGTTTGGAGCCCGCATAAGCAGTTAGAGATTAATAAACTCGAAGCTATACAGCAAAAAGCTGTACGATTTATATGTCATCGTTACGATCGCGACTTTTCGCCCTCTTCAACATTTTCTTCCTTGAACCTAAACACGCTATCTTCTCGTCACCATGTCGAATCATTAAAATTCTTGCATTGCATTGTCAATCCTTTAGTTAGGCTCTCAAATGATAATTACATTAACTTCGCGCCGGGATCCTCAACGAGAAGACATCATGGCCTAAACTTGATACCCTGCTACGCACGTACTAGCATGTTCAAATTCAGCTTTTTTCCCCGCTCAATCGAAGACTGGAGTTCATTACCTGAGTCCATTCGCTCATGTTCTTCCCAAATTTTCGCTACCGCCATCCCAGATGCATAATCGTGCTCACCCATGTCAGGCAGCATTTGTATAACTTCTTGTGTATTTTTCTTTTATGTTCTTTCATCAGTCCTCTTTTATGCGAAGCATATTACTAGAGCTCAACCCAGCTCCTAAGGCGCGGCGGTGTCGCCTTCAATACCACGTGACACCGTGACGTCACGACAGAGGAGAAACGGGGCCCCAACTCGCGCCGTCGCTCGCGGCGTCGCGGCGGTATATAAGCAGCTGCGCTTGCCTCTGCTAGACACTCACGAGGTGAGATGCCTCCTGGAGACAGAGCTGCTCGTTGGAATGAGAAGCGAAGGTTGCGGCGTGCTACAGAGACTGTTTCTAGGTGGCTTTGCTACGGCGCAGCGACTACGCGCCCCGCAAAGGACGCGGTGAGCGTCGAGCAACGCAGCGTTCGGCGCGACAACGAAATGTGCGCCTGAGCAAGCGCCGCACGCCTGAGTCGACGCCGACTACACCGGCTTTTCTGCGACACGAGCTCCTTAACGCTGTCGCGTTGAAATAAAGGCTAGTATGCTTCGCATCCTGGGCTTAACCTTAGCTAAGCCACAGCCAGTTTTTTTTTTTTTGTAAAAGTGTTCACTAGTGTTTATTTCTCTATTTTCCTTTCATCTGTGCTCTTTAAAAGTGTTCACTTCTGTCTACCACTCTATACTCCAATGTATTTTCCGTACCTTTTCTTAACCCACTCCTGCTATAGCGCAAATTGCGCTGCAGTATGTATATATAAAAATATAAATAAATAAAAGCTGTATTGAGGCGAAGTATACCAAATATGGGGCACTGCACAAATTTGGTAGACACGTTAAACTGCAGGTAACAAAATTCACTGGCTATTGGCTTTGGTGTTTGTCCTATCATTTCAGACTGTTCTTGTGGTTTTGCGAAGCGCCATTATCTGTGAAAAGTAGCATTGCTAGGCTCGAACATGCCGGTTCGAGCGCTGGCAGCGGCGGCCGCATTTCGAAGGGGCCGGAATGCCTGAACCCCCGGTGTTTAATGTTAATCCGGTGTGCGCCACAGCACGGAGCCTCTTAATCATAATCGTAGTGTTGGCAAATACAACGGAAATTACTATTATATTTCAGAAGTACGCTGAATCATGCGTAATTTCTATGGAAAATTGTAAAATATTTTTAAGGGCCATTTTTTAATCACTCTTGCCAATCTATGCAAGGACACGGTATCCAATTCAAGATAGAAGCATTTATTTAAGTGATTATCTGAGCGTTCTGATATATTGATCATGTCTTTAGCAAGCGTGGACACTAATAAGAGTTTGTGAAGCGGTTTGCCATTGAACTAACAGCCATGCATATGTCTGTTCCATATTTTGTTTTTTGTTAGGTTATTTCTGCCTCTTTTGTTTAGTTGTTCAGTTATTGCACGAGCCATGGCGATTATTTACCCGAGCTAGAGTACGCTTACAGCACAATCGAGAAGTCACACGTTGTACATTTTAGAGAACAGGAAGTGTTCTATTCCACGCATTCCTTCATCACCGCTACGCGGTGATGAACTTCGTGAGCGACGAACAAAGACGCGCCGTAACAATGGGGTTAGTTTCACGAGCACTCAAATTCATCGCAATAACACTGATGTACATGGAGAGTGAAAGACAACTGCTCAGAAAAGAGAACCGGGCATGACATCTAAATACGCACTCCATTATAATATTTTTTTGAAAGATTGAGTTTTCAACGGGAGAAATTTTCTTGTAGAGACATGGCTGGTTTGTATCCGTATATTATGAGTAAGTTTTGCTTAAATACTATTTCAGTCTTCGCACGCACGCGCTTCTGAAATGTGCATTCATTGGAAGCCGTTCAACTTCCTCCAAACTGAACCGATAATTCTATCACTTATTCATATAAACTAATGCTTCGGGCACTCAAAGGCATCAGAAATATCTAGTTGAGTCGTGATTTCTAGCACCTGGAAATGATGGCAAATTCACAAAACCAATACAAGTGTATTTCCTGGTAATGTGAACGGCAACGCACAAGCCGCGAACTTGACGGAGTTTTGCCTTCTTCAACCTTAATTTTATGCGAAGCATATTACGAGAGCTCAACCCAGCTCCTCAGGCGCGGCGGTGTCGCCTTGAAACCACGTGACACCGTGACGTCACGACAGAGGAGAAGTGGCTTTGGCTCAACTCTTGCAAGACGGGCTGGGTGGGAATCGAACCAGGGTCTCCGGAGTGTGGGACGGAGACGCTACCACTGAGCCACGAGTACGATGCTTCAAAGCGGTACAAAAGCGCCTCTAGTGAATGCGGTGTGGCCTTAGAAACGAGCTGTTTCTAAGGCGTGCGTCTCTTGCTCGGGCGCACATTTCGTTGCCGCGCCGAACGCTGCTTTGCTCGACGCTCACCGCGTCCAATGCGGGGCGCGTAGTCGCTGCCCTGTAGCCCATTGTCTTACACCCCTTGGTGGGTCGACGGGAACGCTGTCGCGTTCCACTCTTGAAGGCGAAGCAGTAATGCATGAGTTGTTTCTTCGTCTAGCCGAACCAAATATAGCCAAGCAACAGCAGTTCACCAGGTTAAACAGAGGTTCAACAACTAAAATAAAGGCTAGTATGCTTCGCATCCTGGGCTTAACCTTACCTAAGCCACAGCCATTTTTTTTAATGTTAGGACAACAATAAGTCCTTGAATAAGACATATTTTGTTTTAACAAATAGCCTTTAGGAGCTCACTGGCACTCGCTCCCACTCACCTACACGCACACTCACTGGGGCTCACTTGAACTCACGCCTTTGGAATGAGTGGGAATTAGTGTGATTGAGCGAACTCACGAATGAGTGTGCCGACCTATGCCCCGTATATGAAGCAAGTGCCGGAAGCGAGATGAACATACGTGAGTTTCACATCCGCAAATCGCCTGAAGATGTGATCTGATATATCTAGGTTACACCATATAAAAGGTCGCTAGTAGCCCTTGGCAACTGCATGAAGCGGGGCTTTGAGGTGGGGATGTCTGCAAATTGATCACATGCTCTAGTTTCTTCTCTAAGCATTTGGGCGCTGGGTTCCGAGTGAGACGACGAAGTAGGCCGGGCTTTCAGGCCAATGACATCACCTGTATAGTTACTCATGTGAATCCACAATGAGTTTGACTGGAATATTAGAAGAAATAAAAGCAAGAGGCTGAGTTTCGGTAACAAGACTGTCCAATTTGCGAACGAGATTATTTTGATACGAAAATTAAGCCATGTTACACTGAATGCCTATCCCCGCAAAGTCCGGGTGTGGCTTCTGAGATCCCCAGCGAGTTGGCGCACGTGAAAACTGAGAATTTATTCCTACCGTCAAGCAAGCATTCCTGGGGCAACGCGGTTTCGAATCGGGCTGCCGTCTAGTAAGAACCGCTTTGGCGCCGCCTCCGTTCCAACCCGCGTCCAATCGATGACGTTAAATAAAGTGAGGAGAATATCGCTTTCCTTAAATTGCACTTTTAGCTTCACTTTCTTTGCCAGTTTCTTCCTGTGTATATTCCAGCTCTCTCTTTCTGTCGCCCGCCACAAAAATACACACACACTCCTACACGTATAAACGCATGTTTTTGCCAGTGTGCCTGTGTGCGGGCCTATTATATATACACACATGTAGGTGTATATAGGAGTCTACAAAGATAGCGACAAATAATAATCCAAAGAAGAGAGCCCTGCGCAATCGTTAACGGCAACCTACTCCTCATCTGATATTCTTTACTGGCAATGGACTCAGGCAAACAAATAGTGACCTTCCATGCAAAACAGAAAATGAAAGCGTTTACTTACTGTCTGAGTCGTCGAGCTCACCTGAAAAGCCGAAGAAACAAAGATCGTTGCGAATTAGATATCAAGTATCTTGTTTAACAAGTGCCACTAGAGTTTGGCTCGATTTCAACACCAATACACCCTCGCGCCACATTGGAAAACAATTCGACGTTTCCAAGCTCTCTCGAACTTTTCTCCTTTTGTGGCTACATCGTGGAAAGTTGAGAACTTGTATTGAGACCAATGCCTGTAAATGTATCGCATTGCCTATGGGAAATGATAATATGACTTGACCAGAACCTCTACTAAGGAGCTAGGAGGGCGTGTTTCGGATATGGCTGCGTTTGTTTTGCTAACATATAGAATCTGATAATGCCTTCTCCTATATAAAAAGATAACAGAGCAATAAGGCTTGTTCCATTCAACTTCTGATTAGGAAATTAGTAGGTTGGTATAAACAAAAATGGGAAGTCCCTAAATCAACAGGCTGTCACGCAGTAGCAAACATATTCAGCGTGTAATGGAGAGTTCGATAGAACCAATCTGCTGGGCGAAGTCTTTCATTTTAGTAACACAGGGAAGTGAGCAATGTCTTGAAACAGTTCCGCTTGCAAGGGGAAGCACGTGCATCTGTCACTTCACGTCGTACGAAACGTCGAATGCACAGCGCATACGAAGCCACAGGCACTACACGTACTCTGCAAACATCGCAGATTGCTTTGAAGATGAGGCCCACGCGGGTGCGTACTTTAGCCACGTAGCAGACGCTTTCAAGACACACAAGCGCCGGCAACGCGTCGCTACGGCGCCCACCAAAGGCGTCTACGATGGCGTCCGCGATTCGCACGGCCAACGCCCTAGTAGACGCCGCAGTTGTTTCTACTTTTAACGGAATGGCGGCAGGGGAGGACATCTAGGCGTCCTAGCAGGAGCCGGAGAAGAAAGCCGACTCTCCCTCGCCTCACCCCCAGGTGTCGCGCACCACTGGAGGCGGCCCGCATCCAGGCCGCCGAAATTGAACCGCGTTAGCCGGCTCACTCTCACACGCTTTCACTCATAGGGAAACTCACAGCGTAGGCAGAAATGCACATGCAGTGTCCACATAGTTTGTCACGGAGTGCATGCCAGCGCCCCACGTAAGATGGCCGCCATTGCCGCAGCAACAGCAACGCCACTTGCACAGCAATGGGGAACAGAGCTTCCTATGGGGAACCAGCGCTGGATAGGCAGCGCGTCGAACAGAGTGCGTTGCACGCCACCCTGGCGACGGAACGCGGCATATTCCAGCCACACAACCAGACGACACACACACACATACGCTGCCGTATTATTGTTCGTATGTTTCCGTTTTCGCGCCGCTTCAAGTGGAGTTTTTGTAAAGAAGCTAGCGTCATCAAGTGAAGAAATGACGAAAGAAGCTTTTTAAGCTTTATATATTTTTCACAGTGCGCCGCGGCGCCCATCGGGGCAAGCGCCCGAACGGGCTCGTGCCACTGCTCGCGCGTTCGGCATCGTCGCCTCCTCCCACAGATGGCCACGTTGGCGCCCATCATTCCAGCGTCCTACGGAACGGCCACGAGTGGTTCGTACGCCCGAAGAACAGCGAAAAAATTACCGACGATTACGTTACTTCCTAATGCGAAATTTGAGCGCAGCAAATAAGCTGTTTCACCTTTTCGGTAGATTGAGGCAAAAGAATCGAGCAACACATGTATGCGCTATCACAGAATTTTTTGTTTATTTTTCACACGTATTCCTTTAACAAAGACTCCACTAACAGTTCTTGACAGTCATGAAGGAAGCTTTGTGGTCGGAGAAATAGACTGATATATGTTCGACTTGGTACCACCGCACAGGGGTTGCATTGGAGGAGGAGCGAAGAAAGGAATTAAGTTCGAGCCGGCGCTTTGACAACCGGAGACTCACAGGAAGAGGGGGGAGGGGGGCGGCGTGTACACCAAGCGGCAAACGATGGGGGCAGAAGCGCGCGCAGCAAGCGGACAACACGATAAAGGGAGGAGGGAAGAGATAGCAGCGACTCACTGATGCCGCTGACGCCGATAGTGAGTCAACCCCAGCTGCGGAGTTGGTTTCAGGGACAACGCCACCGATGCCGACACGAACAATATGATACCCTCGCTTCCGCAGCGCTAAGAACCAGGTCTAGCCGTGGGAAGGTGGTCACGTATTCGTCGACGTGCCGGGGCCTACGTGAAATAACCGGTGCGTCGGCAACTGAAGAGCACCCTATCCGCCACACAAGAACAGGGGGGGGGGGACCCTTTCCTCCTCTTCCTGCATGGCGGCGACGGTGTTCTATGCAAGTCACGTTATCTTGACTCTCTAGCGGCGTCAGCGGCATCCAGCGTTATCAGTCGGTCGCTGCTAGCGCTGGGGGGATGAAAGGGGGGCGGAGTTGGTTACGAGGCCGACGACAACGCCGACGACGACGTGAAACCCAGGAACGGACGCCAAAAAGCTGCGCTCTAAAAGGGCGCCCCATATCAAGCTTTATTGGCGGTGTGTTCTGGCGTTGCGTCTCTCGGCGTCGTCGCGTGAACGCCTACACAGAGCGTCCAGCCACGCGAGCGGCACACGGACCAGCGCTGATTGGTCGGTGCTCATCGAGCCGCTTCCGGCGGCAAGGGCGTGACCTGCTCAGATGTCTCTTTACGCCGAGTGACGCTGGGTGACGAAACGCCAGAAAATATCGGAAGAACACTGCGTGGTGGTATTTACGAGGACCGACTCTGAGAGCAGCGGCGGAAAGGCGACCGCAGGCATCGCGCGGCCTGCGACGCGGCGCGCAAGCGTTTACATCGCGCCGCAGACCCAGCGGTACGTCAGCTCGATTCAGCTGCATCGGCTATGCTTCAAAAACGCCAACGGATATCGCACGTTCTACTACGTCCGAGAGAATTTAGACCGCGATCTGCTGGACGAATTCGGGCGGCAAGATAACCACCACGCTCGCACCGTCACCAAAGCTTGTGCGCCTAGATTCGTAAAACTGTTAAATTTGGCTGATGTTTAAATATCGTAAACCTAGTTATCGCGAGCGAGAGGTCTGTTTGGCTTGGTTTTACAAAGACTATGCACAGATGTTTCATTAAAATTAAGCGACAGACTTTCAGAAACAGAACACACTCTGCCGAAGCGGTTACCCGTGAAGTCGTGGTGAAACCTGGCCGTCGCAGTCGAGCTTGCCGGAAGCCGACGGGTGTGGTTTGTCAAACGTTCGTTGTGGCTGGCCTTACTTGCATCTACGGCTTCGTGTTCTCCTTTGTTGTTCGTGTGGCTGGCAGCTGCAGTAGCTGCGATCTTGGCACGCTTCGGCACTTGGTAAGCTCATCTATAACCTGCTAATGTGGCCTCCCTTTGCTCGGGTTTTTCAGCTGGTAACTTTGCTGTTGCTTGATATTTCGCAGCTTGCCTTCTAGCTATATCGACTAGATGACTGAGTTCAGATGTAGCTTGCGCAGAAGCGCACGCACTGACGGCTCAACCGGCGCGCCATCCATGGCGAGTCTAAGCGACCAAGCCAACCAAGCGGCGGCAACGCAGCGGTTAGAGCGATTGCCAAGTTACGTGGTGCCGCCTCGGCGACGCTCCTAGCGAGCGCAGCTGCAACACCTCTTCACTGCGGATCGTGTGGCATTGCGTCACAACTGCCACGTTTACTTTCTGGCCGCTCAAGATAACCGCGACGCGATTAACGACCTTGCTAGAGATAGCGTAGAAGAGCTTTCGCTCTAATATACCTTCTCGGTGGCTCCTCTGAACGTCAGGTCGAATCTGCACGCGGTGGACGTTTCTCTACGAGACATGGACCGACCTCTTCATGCAAGTGTAGGGGTACATAGGCGCCACGTTCGACCGTCGAGTCGACTAGCAAGCGCGCGGAGTTGCCATAACGTGAGGAACGACGCAGTCGCCACCGACGGCCCCGCCTTTCGTCCATCAAGCATCAACTAGAAAGCGCGGCGTCTTGTGCCGACGTGTGTGGTGTAAAGACTGGCGACCGGATGGTCGTTGCCACCATGTACAGTCGCGTTCCTAAATTTGGAGACCGTGCGAGCCCGTGGCCGTGTGCATGCGCGCGCCATCTGGCGGCTAGGTGCCTGTTGTTGAGAGTATCACAGTGCGCATGCGCGTCCATCCTATCTCACTGGTCTGTGTGCTCGCTCGCTGCACACCGGCGCGCGGGCCGATTAACGTAATTTGCGTTCGTTGCCACCAGGGGTGCGATCGGAGATATTTGTTCGTTTCCCGTTCTGTCCAGCTGCTGCATTGCCACAAAACGACAGTATGTTAAATTTGTGACAAGGCAGGGAGAGAGGTGCCAATTGGCAAACAGTAAACTCCCCGGACGACAAAGTTCCGGGGAGGTTGTTGTTGTTTTTGGTGTGGTCAAAATGACGGCATGCTCTTGTCCATCATTTTGATTACGAGTGTATCAGATGCGTGCATGACTGTGCACCTGTTCCTGACATGCGCGCTACGGTCGGCCCGTTATCACTCGGTCGGCTATAAAAGCAACACTTCCCAATAAACCTGCGTTCTTCTTGTTCTGGCTATCTTGCTGTTGTCACGTCCTTCGCGGCACGCATACATGGTGTCAGAAGTGGCTACGACGGTCTAGCTTCGGCAGCCGTGGAAGACGAAGCATGGAACGGCTGCAGGCACCGGAGCCCCTGCGTCTGGCGGGGAACGTCTCGGCATCGTGGAAGCGTTTCAAGCAAAAATTTGAGCTCTTCCTGCAAGCAACGGAAGTGAAGGACCAGCCGAAAAGTGAGGCTTCGAAAGCTGCACTTCTGCTGAGCATCGCGGGTGACGAGGCGCTCGATGTATTCAACAATTTCAAGTTCGAACCGAACGAGAGCAAGGATGGCTACAAGACCTTAATGCAAAAGTTCGACGCCTACTGCTCAGAGGTGACCAACGAAGTGCATGAAAGGTACCTGTTTCGCACGAGGACCCAAGCGGAAGGAGAACCGTTCGAAAAATTTTTACGTGACTTAAAGAAACAAGCCTCGCAGTGCAACTTTGGAGCATCGCATGACTCACTGGTAAGAGACCAAATTGTCTTTGGTACCAACAACGCTAAGCTACGGGAGAAGATGCTTCGGGAGAAAGAGCTGACGTTATTGAAAGCGGAAAATATGTGCAAAATTGCAGAATCAGTCGCACAACAAAATGAGGTGTGGCGCAAAGCAGACGGCTGCGTCGATGCCATTTCGAGGCGCACAAACGAGAGTAAGCTTGGCGGGGAACAGTTGCAGTGCAGGCGTTGTAACCGCAAGCACAGGCCGAAGCAGTGCCCAGCATTTGGAAAAAAATGCTATGTGTGCCAAGGTGTCAATCACTTTTCTATGTGCTGTAGGAAGTCGACAGAAGTGAGTGAAGTCAACAAACTTCAAGAGAGCGATTTTGATGTCCTAGATGTCTGCAGTAAAGGTGGAAAAACCAATGAGTGGACGGTAAATGCTCAAGTTAATGGTCAGGGAATTTCCTTCAAGATAGACACGGGATCACAAGCCAGCCTTTTGCCATTTTCGGTCTATCGGAAACTACCATCAAATGAACTACAGCCGACAAGCACAGTGCTGCGGGCGTATAACGGCGGTGTCATAACGTGCTTTGGGACAGTGTCGAAAATTGTGCATGTTGGAAATGCACACACTCCGGTGAAATTCTTCATTGTAAAAAATGGTCGCCAGCCCATACTGGGACTAGAAGCCAGTGAGTCCTTGGGACTGGTTCACCGTACTGTGGATGCTGTGAACGTGGCTTCTGTATATGGTCCTCTGAAGGATTTCAGACATGTCTTCGAGGGACTTGGTTGCCTGAAGCAGTCCTATCACATGGTCCTGAAACCTGGAGCAGTACCGGTTGTCCAGCCAGCTCGTCGTGTTCCTTTGGCCCTGGAGGAGCCTCTCAAAGATGAACTCGAAAGAATGGCGCGGGCTGAAATCATCGTGAAAGAACAGGAGCCTACTGACTGGGTAAGCCCCCTGGTACTTGTGAAGAAAAAAGATGGCAGTCTACGAGTTTGTTTGGATCCTAGGAATATCAATCAGCAGGTGAAAAGGCAGCATTTTCCCCTCCCTAAGCGTGAAAACTTGGAAGCTAAGTTAGCGGGCGCCACGTACTTCAGCTGCTTGGATGCTAACTCTGGCTACCACCAGATAGCTTTGGATGAGCAAACCTCGAAAATATGTACTTTCTCGTCGCCTTTTGGAAGATACCGATTTTTGCGACTACCGTTTGGAATATCGTCGGCACCAGAAGTGTTTCAACAAACAATGACTCAAGTTCTAGATGGGCTACCGGGCGTACTAGTATACATGGATGACATTTTGGTGTGGGGTTCAACGCGGCGAGAGCACGACGAGCGCCTAGTAGCTGTCCTGAAAGCAGCCGAAAAAGCTGGCTTAACTTTTAATGCACAAAAGTGCAAGTTCGGCGTCACAGAAATCAAGTTTCTTGGTGACATAATAACCTCAAATGGTATATCACCGAACCCACAGCTCGTTAAAAGCATGATTGAAATGCCGGAACCAACAAGCAAGCCCGATGTTCAACGCATGCTGGGAGTGTTAAACTACTTCGGAAAATTTGTGCCGCGTCTGTCTGAACGAACAGTGTTGTTGAGAGATCTTATCAAGTCTCGCTCAGATTTTCAGTGGACTGAAAACCACTCTAGGGAGTGGAAGAGAGTAACACAAGATTTGGCCACAGCTCCCGTGCTTGCTATTTTTGATGCTCAAAAGGAAACAAAGATTTCGTGCGACGCTTCACGGGACGGTGTAGGAGCAGCTCTGCTGCAACGTCACAGCGATGACTGGCGACCCGTAGCATATGCATCACGCGTTCTCACACAGGCAGAGCAGAGATACGCTCAGATTGAAAAGGAGGCCCTTGGCATTTGCTTCGGATGCGAAAAATTCCATCAATTCGTCTACGGGCGAAAGCTACTCATAGAAACTGACCACAAACCACTCGTGTCGATAGCGGAAAAAGCAATTGATGACATGCCGCCCCGGCTGCAAAGGTTTTTTCTGCGTCTGTTTAGGTATGATTTTGTTTTACGCTACATTCCGGGAAAGAACCTAGTTCTGGCTGATATGTTATCACGATCCACAGCTGATGACTGCAGCAGACAAGACACAAACATGAACGACGTGGAAATTCACGCAGTGCAGTCCCTAGGGTACATGGTGACGCCAACGACAGAGCGCGAATTGAGGACAGAAACTGCACGTGACAGCTACCTGCAGGTAGTGGTGGAACGTTTGTCAAGGAGCCAACCCATTGAGGGTGAACTCAAGCCTTTTGCGCAAGAACTATCTGTTGTGAATGGGGTACTTTTTAAAGGCTCCAAAGTAATCGTACCCCAGAGTATGCGGAAAAAGATTTTGTCCAGAATTCATGCGGGACATCTTGGGGTTCAAAAGTGCAAAGAGAGGGCACGTCGCCTTGTTTTTTGGCCAGGTCTTAACCGTGAAATTGTAGCGCTACATGCGAGCTGTTCAACCTGTAAGAAATATGCTTATGCGCAAGCAAAAGAACCTCTACTGATGCGGTCAGTTCCCAGATGCCCGTGGTACAGGGTTGGAGTGGATATATTTTTCTTTGCTGGGGACTCGTATCTTGTGGCTTATGATGCCTTCTCGAACTTTCCAGAGGTCCAACAACTCCAGGACACTACCTCAAGGACTACGATAGCTGCACTAAGCGCTATCTTCGCAAGATATGGCGTCCCGTTAGAAGTTTGCACGGACAATGGTCCTCAGTTTTCGAGTTATGACTTCGCCATGTTTGCACGAAACTATGATTTTTCACATGTAACTTCTAGTCCTCATTACCCGCAGTCAAATGGGTTGGCAGAAAAAGGTGTGCAGATTGTCAAACGCATCTTGAAAAAAACGCAGGAGTCCGGGGACGACTTCTGGCAAGGACTACTGGCTTATCGCTCAGCTCCACTTGAGGACGGGCGATCTCCTGGTGAACTGTTGCAAGGGAGGCGCCTTCGAGCCAATCTTCCCGACTTCCATGAAGTACCCTGCACAGAGGTGAAAAAGCACTGCCAGCACGCACAAGGCAAACCATTGCCGAAGCTTTCTCGAGGGGACGTAGTACGGCTGCGAGGAACGAGAACGTGGTCCCGGAAAGCGAGGGTAAGAGGCACGCAAGCTCCAAGGTCCTACCAGCTGGTAACCGAAGATGGGCAAGTTCTGCGGCGCAACCGCAAACACCTCATACGAACGGATGAGCCGTATGATGAAACAAGCAGCGAAGACGGGGACGACACAACCGACACGAGCACGCCTGTCGACAACCCTCAGGTACCTGCAATGCATTCTTCGGCCGGATCAACATCGCAGGCTTCGGAATCCTCCCGAACGACTGCTGGGGCGCAACAGTGCTCAGCCAACACAGAAGGAAGGCCAACACCGGATTCGGTGCTGACCCCAGCTCCGAGAAGATCGTCCCGGAACACTAGACCGCCGCAACGCCTTCGCTATGACGAGGCATTTAATCAAATTGCTTAACTAATGTCAAGAGTCTGTTTTGTTTGTTTACATGGAAGGATGTATCAGATGCGTGCATGACTGTGCACCTGTTCCTGACATGCGCGCTACGGTCGGCCCGTTATCACTCGGTCGGCTATAAAAGCAACACTTCCCAATAAACCTGCGTTCTTCTTGTTCTGGCTATCTTGCTGTTGTCACGTCCTTCGCGGCACGCATACAACGAGCACGTCGTCTGCTGGGAGCAGAGCGTGACTAGAGTTGTGAAGTTCGAGCGATAATCCGCTCGGCTACGATGATGATGAAAAACTTTATTTATCCCTCTTTAAAGGGAAGGGGGCAATGGAATAGAGGGTGGGGGAGGAACTACTTGAAGTAGGCCTCCTTTATCCTCTCAGCCCACTCCAGGATGGCCTCCTGAAGATCGGGCCTGGAGCTGCGCAAGGCAGCCTCCCACTGCTCCTCATTAGATATTAACTGCTTGAGGAAAGGGGGAAGGGGGTGCTTAGGGCACCCCCACATGATGTGGTTTAAGTCTGCTTTGGGAGAGACACAGAATTTACAAGAGGGAGAAAGGTAAATGGCGGGATGAATGCGGTGGAGGAGGTAAGGGGACGGAAAGGTGCGAGTCTGCAGCTGTCGCCACAGAACTTCACACCTACGCGGGGATTTGCCCATGAGTGGCGGAAAGGTTAAGCGGTCTAATCGGTAGTGGGTGCAGATGTCGTGGTAAGTAATAAGTCGATCCCGCGCTGTAAACGGTGCCTCCTCCGTGGCGAGGTCCGACACATCTGATGCCTGAGCCCGGACAGTAAATCCTCGGGCACTGGCATGAGCCGCCTCGTTTCCGGCTAGGCCCGCATGCGCGGGAGTCCAGATTAATGCCACAATTTGGTGTAAAGGATGGGCCAAGAGGAGAGAAAGGGCTGGCTTAGAGACCCTATCCGCTCCGAAGTTATGTATGGCTGCTTTGGAGTCGCTAACGATAACTGATGAATTTGGAATTGTGAGGGCCAGGGCTATGGCCGCTTCCTCCGCCTCCTCCGAGGAAGAGCCAGGAATGGAAGCGGCCGCAGCGACCTGGCCGTGAGAGTTTATGACTGATATTGCGTAATGATTTCTGTTCCCATATTCGGCGGCATCGACATAGAGCACGTCTTTAGAGGTGGCGAATTGTTTTTGGAGAGCCTTTGCTCGTTGCCTCCTGCGCTGTTTGTGATGCTCAGGGTGCATGTTTTTAGGAAGTGGGGGGATGCAGAGGTTCTCGTGTATGTGATGTGGAATGGTGTATTTAGTCTTGATGATGGGTGCCGGAGTGATAGAAAGGGTTTGTAGAATGTGTCGACCTGTTGCGGTGTTAGAAAGTCTGCTATATTGGGATGTGAGGTGGGCTTCTGTGAGTTCAGTAAGTGTGTTGAAAGTTCCAGTAAGCATTAGCCTATCAGTGGAGGTACGTATGGGGACTCCCAGAGCGAATTTATATATTTTGCGTAAAAGAGTGTCGATCTTATCTGATTCTGATTTAAGGAAATGTAGATATGGTGTTGCGAATGTAATCTTACTGATAACGAAGGCCTGAATCAAGCGGAGAAGTTCGGCCTCCTTTAGTCCGCCATGTTTATTGGAGACTCGCCCTAGAAGGCGCAGGGTGTGATCGACTGTAGTGTGGAGTGTATGTAGGGTATATGTGTTGAGCCGGTTGCTTTGAATGTGTAAGCCAAGCACCCGGAGCCTGTCCACTCTAGTAACGGGGATGTGGTTTAGGATGACCTCTATACTAGACATGTGTTTTCCGGACCCCCGGTGGGATGGCAGAAGTAGCAGCTCGGATTTTTGAGGGGAGCATGTGAGATTCATAGCCCCGGCATGAGCCACGACGGCGTCTGCTGCGGCCTGTAGAGTGTCTTGAATCTCTCCATCGGAACCGCCAGTCATCCAAAGAGTGATGTCATCGGCGTAGAGTGAAAACTTGAGATCGGGAATAGACCGCAATGCTTGCGCCATCGGCATCATAGAAATATTAAAAAGAAAAGGGGACAGCACTGAGCCTTGGGGCGTGCCGTAGCTACCTAAAGCGTATGAAAGGGATTGCTCTGTGCCTATGTGTATCGTTGCGGTACGGTTGGATAGGAAGGTAGATATGTAGTCATATGTCTTTCCGCCAACCCCAATGAGATTAAGCTCTCGGAGGATGGCGGAATGTGAAACGTTATTGAAAGCTCCGTGGAGGTCCAGACTGAGAATTGCTTGCGTATCTAGACTGCTATTAGGTGTAATGATGCCATGCTTCATTCGAAGCATGATATCTTGGCATGACAGAGATTTTCGAAAACCTACCATTTCTGATGGATAAAGATTGTTGTCCTCCATGTATTTACTAAGTCGGTTGAGGATGACGTGTTCGAGTGTTTTACCAAGACAAGAGGTTAGTGATATAGGCCTGAGATTAGAAATGTTGAGTGGTTTGTTTGGCTTTGGGATAAAAATTACCCTGGCATCTTTCCACGAACTAGGGAGGGTGCCTGTGTCAAAGCAGTGATTGAAGTACGCCGTGATGGCTGTGACAGAGTTGTCGTCTAGATTGCGGAGTATTTTATTGTTAATAAGGTCGGGGCCTGGTGCTGACATTGTGCGCAGGGTGGCGAGGGCATGGCGAACCTCTGCTTCCGTGATAGCGGCGCTAAGTAGCTCGTTGGGTTCGCCAGTATATTTTGGCATGTCATACTTCTGAGCGGGAGGCAGATGTTTATGGCGGAGGTCGTCGAAGAATCCGTTGAGATTGTTTTTGTGTGCATGTAGCAGTTTGTTTATGCTATGGTTGTGGCGTGTGCGCGATGTGGTAGGGTCTAATAAGTGTCGCAAGAGTTGCCATGTGCGCTTGTTATCGAGGTTGTCATGCATGCTTTCACATACCTGGCCCCACTGCTGGCAGGCCAGTTGTGTGGCGTACTCCTGGATCTGAAGGTCTAATTTGGCAATTCTGAGTCTTAGTTTTCGGTTGAACCGTTGCCTCTTCCACCGTTTGAGAAGAGACTCTTTGGCTTCCCACATGTGTAGAAGCTTGGAATCAACCGTAGTGAGAGCGGTTTCGGGGGGCAGAGTGGTAGTGTGCGTCTGGGCGTCTGAGTGTAGTTGCTGAACCCATTCTGAAATGTCTTGAATGTTTGTGGGAGCTGATATCTGGCGGGCCTCTCGAAAATCGTCCCAATTGGTAAGGCTGAGGCGTTTGGGTGCAAAGGGTTTGTGTTTGAATTGTAGTGTGATGGTAATGATGTAATGGTCGCTACCGAGGTTAACTTGTGAGTTGTGCCATGTGACGTGTTGGATTCTGTGTGTAAGCGTAAGATCGGGGGAGGTGTCCTTAGCTACGCTATTGGCTAGCCTGGTTGGCGCATCGATGTCGTTATGTAATGTGAGTCTGTGGTCTTGTATGTGGATCCATAGGGCTCTGCCCTTAGGAGTAGAAACGGAGTGACCCCACAAATGGTTGGGTGCGTTGAAATTTCCAAGGATTAGGAGGGGGTGGTGGGTGGCAGCGGCAATAGCTTGAGCGAAAAGGGAGTCAAAGCGGTGATGTTTGTCTTGTGGACGGCTATAGATATTGAGAATGTAAAGGCAAGGTGCATTATTTTTGCGAAGAATAATTTCTAGAAAATCGTGCTCTATATCGACGCTGTCGAATTGGGAGTGATTGGCAGTGAGGTGCTTTTGCATAAGAATTGCCGTATCGGGCCGGGAGACCTTATTGTTCTGATAAACATTATAACCTGGAAAGCTGATTAGTCCGTGAGTTTCCTGAAGCGCAATGACAGCTGGGAGATTAGAAGAGGAGGCTAGAAACTGCTGGAGGTGTGCTTTCTTTTTTCGAAACCCCCTACAGTTCCACTGCCACACTTCAAACTCGGAGCGGGTCGGGTTATTGGCCATTGTTAAGCGGAGCTAGTGGGGAGGCGGATCGAGCAGGTGCAACTATGTTAGGGTGATTCGCGGTGACTCCAGCTATCCAACTTGTAGTTTGTTGGATGTGTGCTTGTACGAATTCAATAAATTTGTCGAGCTTTTCATTCCTGGATGTGTAATCTGTATTGATTTTTTCAATTGCAGTGAGTATATTATGAAATTTAGTCTCCAAAGCGGTTAGCCTGTCGTTATAATTTAAGATTGTCTCGTCCAGGGTGTCCTCTGATCGCGGAGTGCTCGGAGTTTTACGTTTGCTCGGGGGAGGGTGAAGCGGTTCCCGTTCAGTGGAAGGGCTAGTGTCCATGGGGCGGTGGGAAGAGGTTTCAGGTAGGGCTGATGGATGATGAGTCGAAAGGGTCGTGTTAGAGAGAGGGGCTTCAGAGGTTGAAGTAGAGGGGTGACGAGATTGGAGTTCTAATTTAAGTCTTTGAATTTCGGCTTTTAGAATTGTATTTTCTTCAAGGAGGGATTTATTATTAGCAGTCTGGTTTGAGGAGCAGCTGGAAGAGGCTACCTTAGCCCAGCTTACCTGGGGTGGGTTGCGCGAGGAGTTGGCGAGAGTAGGGCTTGATGATAGAGCAGGCCAGGCGACGTCTTGGGTTGCGTAGCCAGGCCCGCGGTCCTTGCTTTTGCTGCGACTTCTTCGCCGGCTTGAGTCACGAGTGCGGTCGAGACTAGGAGTTCGGTTGGTGGGTGAAGTGTCTTGTTTATGCCTGGGACGTGTAGGGCGTGGTTTGAACCTTTGTTTGCACAGTGACGAGCCGGTTTGATGGTTTCCGTTGCACACAACACATATCGGGTCACATTCATGGTCCATGGGTGCGTCTTTCATTCCACACTTGGGGCAGAGTGTGTCGGTGGCACTAGTGCAGACGTCCTGGCGATGACCAATCCCGCGGCATCGGGTGCAGGCTTCTACCTTCTGCCTGAAGGGGCGGCATCGAAGTGAACAGCCGTCGTAGTTGACGTAGAAAGGGATGATTTTGCCTTGGAATATGACCATGATGGTTTCAGTATTGCCCAGGCGTCGTGTTCCCCCAATAATCAATGTTGGGTTGCATCTGCGGAGGGTTGAGGCGATGTCATCTTCTGAGTAATCTGGGGGCAAGTGAATGCATCCTCTGCAGGTATCGATGGGATCAGCCACATGTGTGGCGACTTCGTAAGGGCTACCATTGAACTGCAGACTCTGGATGTTGTGGTAGAGATCTGCACGTTCCATGTCTGGTGTGCTGATTAGAACGGTATTGTTGATGGTGTTGACACGAATTTGGTCAGAACTGGTGCGGTCGGTGATGGGGAGCCCCGCAGCCTTGAGGATGACTTGTCTGAGGATGCATGCATGGATTCCAGCGCAGTTGAGGCCCCCACGAACTCTTAGGATGATTTTATAATCGCTGCGCGGCAGCGGCGGGGGCTTCGGTTCTGCTCTTGATTGAGTCCTATGAGCCACCGTGGAGTATGCTGGTGGCGAAGGATGCTGACGCTGTTTCGAGAGGTTATCGTGGATCTCGCGCCAGGTGCGCGCGCCATCGCGCTCCGTTCCTGCGCCCATGCTAGGCGGAGCTAGGCCCAGCAGCGAGACGGTCAGCCGAGAGCCCTAAAAAGGGCTGCGGCTCGCGTAAGGGACGTCGGAATTGCTAAAGGAACTGTCAAGTAGTGCCGATAACACTCACATAGGTCCAGGCAGGAAATCAGGCTCTTGAAGCGATTGGGTAGGCACAAAAAGGAAAAATGCAGGAGCAGAGGCAACATGCGACCGCTCGCACCGTCGTCTTCTTCTCGCTCGGCTACGAGACTGGCTTCGCAAGGCACGAATTCTTATAACGGCTGCTGATTGGCTACACTCTCACTCCCGTTCTCACAAATTTTGCATAGTGCAGCTTTGTGACGCTGCAGCAACTGAACAGAGCGCGTCGAGACCATCGAAGACAGCGCCGAGATCGGACCAAGGCGATCGAAGATGCCACGCCGCTGCTTCGCGAACAAACACTACTGACGGTGGCGGCCACAAATTTCTGTGAACGGCGCGTTCGCGGGTGCGCAGCGAGCGAGCGAGCAGGCCAGCGAGGCAGGATGGACGCGCGTGCGCGCTGCGACACTCTCGACAGCAGACACCACCGAGGAAGGAAACTCAGGAGAGGCCATGACGTGACTCTTTGCGAAGCTAAAGCCGCAGCAATACTAAACAATCGTTAGCACGTTAGCATGATTCCGCCAAAGAGGGCAAAATTACCCGCAGATATTTCTTGGTCTGTTGCCATTGCCGTGGCGCGGTACATTGCGCACAGCGTTCCATGCGCGTTCATTTCACGAACTTTGGTTCCTCGTGTCCCACATGGCCACAGCAACATCCAGTAGAGCACGGTCCAGATAACGCCGCGCAACAAAACATGGAGACCAACGCGAACCTGCTCGCACGGCGCCTTTGTCACGGTACGAAACCTACGGAGCAACACGCGTGAACGCACGGCAGCAAGACAAAGCCGCCATTGTGGCCCGAAAGGCATGACCACCGCAGCAAAGAAATAAAAAAATCTGCAAAAAGAGGAGAACAAACTACGTCATTTCGTCCACACTTTTCTCCTAGCGCGCGGAGGGTGTAGGGCCTCTCCTCAGTTTCCTTCCTCCATGGCAGACACCGAGCCGCCAGACGGCGCACGCATGCCACGGCCATACACGGCCACTGCCTCGCATGGTCTCCAAATCTATGAACGTGACTGTACGTTCGACCTGCCTCTTCGAAGCGTGACGCAGACGACTTTATGAACGCGCACTTTGGATGGGTGGTGGGTCCGGCTGATGACGATCAAACTCCCGTTCTCGTCTACGGTAGTGACCACAAAGTCATAGTAAAGCGTGAAATATTAAAGAACACCAAAATAGTTATGTATCCTTGGGTTGTACATTTCGATCTACCATTTGTAAGCGTCGCTGGTCACCCACCTTTACAGAGTGGAATAGCTGCCAAATTTATATATATATTTTTTTACTTTGACGTATAACATGCGAAAATAATAAGCAAGCGAATAGAGATTCTCCATTAGTATGGTTACAGAAGTCGCAAGCTCTAGTTATACTGCGAAGTGTGTGGTTTTAACTTTATGCATCAGAGCATGTAAAAAAGCTATTTCAACGAAATGTGCCAAATCTATCGGCAAACATCAATTCGGAGTTCACGTTGCGTCCTGAAATGTATTTAGCAGCAAGACGAAACTTCCTACGAGGCGTCAGTCTCATTTCACTAGATGTGAGATGCACACACTCGGTCTGAAGATCGCATCCTACTGCTCATTTCCTGCACGTTCACCACATGTTCAAACTTGGTGTGTAAACACGACAAGTTTTCTACGGAGGTTCCTGTAAGCATTGTCATCCAAGAACATTCGTATACAAATCACTCATTATCTTTACCGCATGTGAAAGGCCCGTTCGTGCGAGCCGTAGAAGGCGTCACTGTACCACTCCAATGAACACTACTAGGGCATCTGTATCCCCTGCAGTTGCATTGTTATCCCAATATGGCTATATTCAACGAGGCATAATAATTAAATGCCAGAAAATGGGCATTTACCCTGGCATTCGTAACTCTGCGGTTTGGTTGATGCCCAGCGATTACGTTCAAGCATTACAAGCATGACAGAAGGCTGCAAAAATAGGCGACGAATCTCCTCACCCATATTTAGGCCCCAGCAGCTGCGTGCGTCCCGACGCGTCTGAGGAATCTTCGCAGCGAGAGGCGACCCACCGGACAGCAGCAGGGACAGTCTTCTTCTACTTCTACCACGAGGCTGCAGCGCTCGTGCAACCCTCCCATATAAAGCGAGGCGGAATTAGCGCATATAACGCAGCCCCTAGCAGATCTGCGTTAAATCCGCAGGTTGGGGGCCAGAGACCGCATCTTCTCAATTTTCGGCGCGTAGCCCGGATCAAACCGCCTTCCTCTCGATACAATGCACGGATGTTCTCGTCCTAGATGTCGGGATAACGGATCTGGCTTTTAGCTCAACGTCATTTGAATCAAACATATATACGGAAATCTTAAGAGCGACCAGTCGTCCCAGGGGTAAATATCCAGCTGCACGTAGCGAACATATATGTCCAAAAATACAGCTGACACGGGGAAGTGGGGGTTACTGGCGATGAAAGAATTTGTTTTTAAAAATCCATGCAACTTAAGCCGACTAGTTGAAAGCAAAATGGTTTTGTAATTCTAATTAATTTTTATTTCGTTTTGTTTACCGTTTATTTCTGTATTACGAGTTTTTTTTAAATCTGCAGGTAAGACACATTCCGCTATCAAAAGTGCCACTGGCAAGTTCCTTCTTCCTTTGTTTGTCTTCTTTTAGTTCCTAATGAGTTTCTTCTTACTCCTTAAGCGGCGCATCCAGCCGTGATGCCTCAGCTGCTTACCCACATTGTAGGAGTACTTCCGTAACGTCCTTGCATAACACGCGCTGTAATTCCAGCACGAGATCTCCACGGTGCACTACAGTGCCAACACTGTATGTTTTTCACAGTATACTCGGATATTCCCAAGGATATAAAGAGAAAGTTGTGGGCGGGAGGGGGGGGGGGAATTTGCACCTGTATTACTACGCGAAGATGTGCAGCAGCGTTTGATAGCGCATTTGCTTTCTAAGAACAGATACTCTTCCATAGCAGGGGTTAGCCATTCATAACGGCATAACAAACAAAGAAAAAAGAAATTGAGGCCACAATATGATGGAATGTCGTGCACGAAGCAGGACATCCATGAGTAATCGAAAGCAGTCGTGATCAGAAACGGAGACGCCTAACCATCGATGCCACGGTTCGTACCCTTGTCGGGATGAGGGGTAACAGTGATCGGCTGCAATATTTCGATGAATGTTCGAGCGATTGGCCTTTCTTCTTTGGCGCAGCAGTCAATGTGCGCTCCTTGTGGCACACGTGCCTGACAATAACCACAACCACGTTGCCAATGTCTGCTCAGTACCTGCGTCTCTCACAACCGTGAATTGATCTTGAGGCACCGCTACATGATACAGGATCAGTATGCCCCTTCGAAGGTCACCGTAAACACGACAACCATGTGGTGTGTGTGGCCGTTTGGTGCCAACCAGGTACATGCAAGCCTTGGGCGTCCTCGAACGTGCATCTACAAACGTTGCCCAGGTGTTCACAGTGCAACTAGACCTTGAACTCACCGTTGCATTTCTTTGTTGTGGATCATTTTCTCCCAATGTCACAGCCACACAGTTGGTGCTCTATCTCACTACTCTTACTCAGTTGCGGCCGTGAAGGACTCGTCCAATGTTTCTCGTGGAAGACACCAGCATACAAGCAAACAACGCTGTTCTCCTGAACGAGATTCAGCAACCATCGATGCTGCAACTCGATATTCTGCCGGCATGAGTCATCAAATGCTAGGGTAACCATATTGTACCTCGTCTTTGGTAACGAAAATTTGGACCGCAACAGGAGGTGTAAAACTACTCAACTTAGCGATCACGATGGTGTCATTGCTACTCTAAAATTAAAGGCGATACGACTGAACTGGTCCAAAAAGTATTTTAACCTCTCCCATAAATGACAACGTTTAAAAATAGCTCGCGATTGCTGCGAATTCTCACGCGCCACCGCCCTTGCCCTGTATGTGAAATGAGCCAGATCCCAGCTTCGCGGAGAGGCCACTGAGTTGGGAAAGGGAAGCGAGTGTTGGAGGATGATGGTGCCTGGAGGTGGATGGGAGGACCGTGTGTCCGAGCGGGCGGAGGAGGGTAGGTGGAGGCGCGCTTGGTTCATCTCCTCTGGCTTTTGCGGCGGACTCTGTGTGCACTTTGAATGCACCGGGTTCGACTGGTTATCGAAAGACAGCGCACCGAGAGCGATCGATGGAGCAGCAGCGCAAGCCGTGGAAGGATGAGCACCAGTCGGCTGATTCCCAAGCAGTGTGCAAGCGTTGCGCACGACCTGAAGAACCGCAAAATGCGCGGGCTAGGGTGCCCAGGAGTCTTCCGAAGAACGTGATGCGCTGCATGCGACAATGCGGGTGTGTCAGGCGAGACGCATTGCTTAGAAAGCCTAGAGAAGGGTGAAACCCCATCCAAGTTTTCTCATCGTTCCTAATAGCACTTAATACTTTGTAAATATTGTAAAGCGGGCATCACATACGAAATAAAATATCAGCTTCAAGAATTAAATGGCTACTATTTCACACACTCAAAGAATTTCTAAAGCATTGTGTGCGAAATGCACCAAAATGGAAAAAGCACCGATACACTTGTGCGTAAGCCGCGTTCAGAAAGAGAAAGGCACCTGTAAATCTTTGTTTTATTGACCCGAAGGCTGTAGTAGTCCTCACTCCGTCCAATGTAAGATGCATTTGAGCCTTTCGGCTATAAAAATAAACGAGGAATTGTGCCAGAACCGATGTCATAATGAATATCGACGCAACGCTGTTCATTATTGAAGCGGCGTAGGGACACACCATGCTGTGATCGCAGAGGACAGAACGTGCTGCGCCATCTCACGGCCGCACCATGGTGTGCGGGCATGGCGCGCACGTTAAAGATATTCTCACAAGATTCCCAGAGTATGTACGAGGCAGGTTTGGTTGTGTTATGCACTGGGGAATTTATTAGTATTTTTTTCCTAATTAATGAGCAGCACATAGCCAATCACCCAATTTGGCGCCACAAGGGTTCATGGCCGAACGGCTAACACGCAGTTGCACGTACTAAAAGATCAGTGTTTGCCTCAATGAGGTGGGCTTATGAGCGGCACATACCAAGTGGATTATTACAAGTCACGTAAGCTGGCGAGTGCACGACTGCTCAGTGGCGACTGCTGCTGAGTGCACACGCACTCAGCAGCAGCAGCGGAGCAGACAGTTGTACGGCGGCTAAAGACGCTTTTGACGAACGTTACAGGTTGGAATCGTGGCCTCAAACCAGTGCCTGAGACGACGAAAGCTGGAGCGGACGAGCAGGATCGATTAGATCAAGCGGAGGCCACGCGGACCATCACGTGGAGTACACCAACCGCTGCTGCCTACAAAAGGACATCGCCCCCCTTGGACTATCGCACACGCACTCAGCAGCAGCAGCGGAGCAGACAGTTGTACGGCGGCTAAAGACGCTTTTGACGAACGTTACAGATTGGTCTGTTCTCTTCGCCTATCGACGGCACTTTTGTTCTGTTACGTTTCCTGCTGCTGCTGGGTGCACTCTGTGAGCGAACTTTAGTAGTGTGCTGGGTGCTATGAATGACATATGTCCAGCATGCGATGGCAGGATTCACGAATCGGAGTCGTGGTTGCTGTGCTCAGAATGCAAGTATGGTTACCATATCGGCTCATGCTCTGCGGTAACTGACAATGCCTACAAAAAGAAGTCTGTTGCTGCTAAAAAATCTTTGGATATGCGTGACCTGCAAAGCGTCGACTCGAGGCGCCAATTCTGCGGAAATGCAGAATGAGACGTTAGAAAAGAAGTTCGCCTCAGAGCTTGCGGCAATTCATCTCAAGCTTACCGAGCTACTGGACATCAAATCAAAGGTTGACGATTTGTCCCAAAATAAAACAACTGTTGATAGCATTGAGGAATCTATGAAAGTGATGTCCAGTAAATACGATGAAGTTCTTACTCAGATGACAAGGCAGTCCGGGGACATCTCAGACCTCAGAAAGCGGGTTGTGAAGCCAACTGGCAACTGAACTTGGGCTTCCACAGCTTTCCGAGTCTGACATTGAAGCCGCCCACAGACTAGCTTCTAGAAACGAGAGGAAGGGAGACAAGCCCAATACTGTGATAGTGAGATTTTCATCTCGTCAAACTAAAGAAAAATGGCTTGCAAAGAAAGGACAAGGACAGAAAGGACGGCTTACAATAAGAAGCTTTTTTGGGAAATGAAAAATAGGGCTCTTGAAAATAAGTACGAATTCGCAAGCAGAAGAATGGCAAACTTTTCGTGCGCCGCAGCCCGAGTGATAGGGTGATTAGAATTGCAACAGTGCATGACCTAGAAAAAATACGATAAAATGAAAGATAGCTGATCGCAAGAAGTGCTTACGTTCTATTCACAAACATAACAAACTACTATGATGCTGAGGCCTTCCAGAAAATTGCTACACGCCAGAAAATACAGTTATCACTGATTCACCTTAATGCGCAAAGTCTTCAAAACAAAAAAGATAGTGTCGACTTCTTTTTGAACAGTCTAAATCACCAGTTTGATTTCTTAGCTTTCACTGAAACATGGTCTACTGATAACCATGATACCGTGCCATTTACGAACTACACTTGTGCATCACTCAGCAGGGAAAACCAAAGGGGTGGTGGTGTATCGATTTATGTTCATGACAGCGTTAAATACAATATTGTCAAAGAATATACTGTAATATCCTCTCGCTTTGAATCATTCATGATAGAATGTCAAAGCCTTTTAGTAGTTACTATATATAGGCCCCCTTCTAGAACTGTGTCTGATTTCCTTAATTTCATGGATGAAATGCTTGAGTATTGTGAACAGAATGGCGCACGCTTGATTGTTACAGGAGATTTCAACATAGATATGCTATCACCAAGCAACAACAAACAAAATTTTCTTGACAGAATGCTCTCTTTTGGCTATGAAAACACAATTCATGTACCTACAAGGATAACACAGTTGACTGAAACTGCCTTGGATTTATGTTTCACTAACTACAAAAATGAAATATGCACAGGGGTTCTAACACCTGGAGTCAGCGATCACCTGCCGATTTTTGCATTTTTGCCATGGTGCGTAAAAAAACGAAATCCAGCAAATCCTACGCAACGTAGACAGATTAACCAAGAAACAATTAAGCATTTTCAGAATGTTCTCGCTGACACTGATTGGAGCTGTATTTTCAATAATACTGACCCTGTGAATGCCTACGACATATTCATAACAAAGTTAACAGACCTTTATAATTTAGCTTTTCCGACTGTGGTGCATAAGATAAACAAGAGGGCGAGAAAACCATGGATGGACGCTTCACTTTTGAAAAGAATGAAAGCAAGAGATAAGTTTGAAGCGGTATGAGTCTTCGAATAGAAGATGAAGAAGCGCGAGAACCGGGAGACAGGAGAAGAGAAGAATGAAGTGGGAATAAAATGTAGACAAGATGGACACCGGTTCCACAGCAATGCTTTACGTCTACTGTGTCCTTTAAGTAGAAACGCTACATTATTTTGGCGCAGCCGACAGCGAACTCCAACATGTGGGTCAGATTTTTCCTTGAGGAGACCTCCGCGGACAAGATCATCTTTTCGAGATACCAAGCTGAAGATGAACCAGCGGTGGAACTACCTCGCGAACTCAACTCGGCAGAACTCATGAACCTGGTTTTAGAGAAGGCTTCCATGGACCCTGATGAACTACGTCGGAAGGGTACTGTGAACGTGAACTTGCCTCTGGTGATCTTCGACGAATTAGTTCTTCAACCGATGCGTCGACAGGACTCTGGATCACAGTCGTCGACGGAAGAGGTGAGCCTCGTTTTGAAAGCACTTCGGCTACAACAAGAACAGATTTCGCAACAAAACCAGCTGGTGACATCGCTTATAAGCTCTTTAAACGCTGAGACGCCAGTGACTAAATTTGTAGAACCCGATGCATTCGACGGCATGTCCTCAAGTCCAGAAGGTTGGCTTGAATTCTATGACTATGCCGCTGGGAAGAACAACTGGCACTCTAATGAGGACAAGATTACTAACATGCGTAGTTACTTAAGCGGTGTTGCACGGAAGTGGTGTGATTTGCACATTATTGAAGAGGCTGGCAACTCTTGGAACCAGTGGAAAGAAAAATTCTTGACGACATTCCGAAGCAACCCAGTGCAAAGGTGGGACGCCGCGCTTAATTTCAAATTGAAGCAAGGCTCCTTCGTCGAGTACTTCTTTGACAAATGCCGCCTTTTAAAGCTGGCCGAGCCTATGCTTCCTCCGTCTGCCGTAGTAGCACTAATAATGCACGGACTGCACGCGCAAGTCCTGAAGCAAGTGCAAATACGGTCGCCTAAAACTATGGACGGGCTTCTGGAGTGCCTTCACGACATATCATTTACTTCAGAAGAAAATATAAACGCTAGCTCAAGCGGTCACTTCACACGGTCCGGCGCGGATTGGTCAAGCCGTAATCAGCGAGAACCGCGCCGCCTTGCAGGCGGCACTGAGAACTTGGGTTGGCGCGCTCCCAGAGGTCGGGTGCATAGTGTCGACAGCGACCCTGTTCCCCTACTTTCGGACGCTGAAGAGGCTCCGACGACAAGAAAACTGATAAACAAGGGTGATCAGTCCGACCCGATGACCACAACTGAGACTGTTTCTTTAACTTGTTCTAGCCTACTTCACATCCCTGTCAAAGTGGGAAACAGACATATGATGGCTTTGGTTGACAGCGGTGCTTCTGTGTCTATAATAAATGCCAAGCTGGTAGATGCAAGTCACCTGCATAGTGGAAGAGTACTGTGGGTGCAAGGCTACGACGGAAAAGTGACAATACATAATCAATGGGCCTCAGTAAACATAGAGTTCCAAGGTCATCAAATAGAGAGTGAATTACTGGTGATTGAGGGGGTGACGTATGACTTTCTGCTATCCAGACCAGATATAAAGAAACTAAAAATCAACGTTTACTGGGACGATGCTGTTTTAGTCGGACTATCAAGGCAAGAGACACAGCCCGATAGAAAAGATAACCTGCGAGTTGTCAAGTGCGCGGGGGATATTGCAACGACCTATCCTGAACTGGTATGCATAGGAAGCTACCCACCAGCGATGACGTCACACAAGGTGCCTTTCGAACTAACCGACAAGACTGTCATCCGAAAATCGCCTTATAACATGTCGAGAGAGCACAAGATATGATTGAAGAAGGAATTGCAGGAGATGCTAGACGCGAATATAATCCGGCCTTCGGTGTCACCCTTGGCCTCTCCCATAACTATTGCGCCGAAAGAAGATGGAACTTTCAGACTGTGCACAGATTACAGGGTTCTCAACCGACAGACAGAGCTTATACCATTTCCCATGCCGAAGATAGACACGATTATAGATGAGACAGGTGGTTGCCGATGTTTTTCACGTAATGACTTGTGCAAAGGTTTCTGGCAGATCCCGCTAACCGAAGAAACAAAGATGTACACTGCTTTTATCACGCCCTTCGACCTGTACGAGTATAACCGGCTTCCTTTCGGCTGGAGAAACTCACCAGCATGGTTCCAGAAGATTATGAACGAAGTCCTGAAGCCTTTCCTAGGTGTCTTTTGTAACGTGTACATCGACGATATTATCGTCTTCTCCAAAACAGAGGCAGAGCATCAGGAACACCTGTCCCAGGTATTAAATTCCTTGGGCTTGGCACACCTCAAGGTTAATTTTAAGAAAAGTGCGTTCTTTCAAAGAAAAGTTGTGTTTCTTGGAAGAGTCTTTGATGGGACTACCAAAAGCACGAAACAAGAGTCCGTTGAGAGGATATCCCAACTGGTAAAACCATATGACGTCCACTCATTGCGTGTGTTTTTGGGATTAGCAGGACATTTCAGACCTTTCATAAAAGACTTTGCCATAAAAACAAGATGCCTCACGCGCCTAACGCAGAAAGCAGTTCCATTTGAGTGGGATGAGGAATGTGAGAGAGTCTACCGTGATCTGGTGCACAGAATCTATGATGACCCTATTCTACGCATACCAGATTTCACTTTACCCTTTGAACTGAATACCGACGACTCACATTATGGAACAGGTGCAGTCTTGTACCAGAAATGTCCAGAAGCATCCGGCCGAGAAAAGCGACACGTAGTAGGCTACTATAGCTACACCCTTAAGCCACCTGAAGTCAACTACACCACTACTGAAAAGGAAGCTCTTGCAGTCCTTAAAGCAATTCAGTACTTCCGTACGTACCTAGAAGGTGCGAAGTTTACTTTGTTCACCGATCACCAGGCCCTCACTCATCTCTTGAATATGACCCAACCTAAGGGACGTATCGCCAGATGGGTGAACTATTTGCAGCAGTTTGATTTCACCATCTCCCACAGACCTGGACCCCTTTTGACTGATGCAGATGCATTGTCTAGACTGATGATACAGGCCGACAAAGAACAATCTGAAGAAATCAATGAAGTAAAATTGTGGGAAGGCACTGAACAATTGATGTTTATGGAAGGTCGCTATCAAGTCCCGCCAACGCTGATTTCAAGGGTTCTTTATTTGTACCACGATAGCCCAGAATCTGGAGGACACGACGGGTTTTGGCGCACCTACAACAAGCTAGTCAAGAGATTTACGTGGCCTCACATGAAAGAAGACGTCAAGCAATACGTTCGTTCATGCCACCTTTGTCAAGTCAACAATGTGAAATATAAGCAGCCTACGGACGCCATGATAATACCTTGCCACTCGAAAGTGCCTTTTGAAGTTATACAACTTGATTTTGCCGAGCTAAACAAGAAACGAGAAGGAGTCCGAAAAACGCAAGCTTTTCTTCTGGCCATAGATGAATGCACCAGGATGGTCGCGGCACGGGTAGGAAAAGAAGATGCGAATAGTGTCATCGCCCTTCTCGAACGGGAAATGTTTAGGACAACCAGGACGATTGTATGCGACAACGGTCCAGCGTTCACACGGTCCTACTTGGTTGAATTTAAGCAGGTCAGAAATAAGATAGGATCTGACATTAAAAAAGCGCGATTTAGCTACTATGAAAAAAAGTTTGCAAACATACTCAATAATCAGAAAGCAATTTGGAACGCTGTGAAAGATCTTTTGCAAAGGAAAAATACGAAGACTATCTCTCAGCTTCAAATAGAGCGCAGATCTTGTTCAGGTACTTTACTTGCCGATATGCTCAATGAGCATTTTTTGAGTTCAGGAGCTTCTGATATTGCAAGTGGTGCTGTCCAGTCTTGCAAATCGTATATTAAAACACACGTCTCGGAATCTATTTTCCTAACTCCCACGAATGAATCGGAAGTAGCCTCGCTGATACAGAAGTTAAGTAACAAATGTGCTGTGGGTTTTGACAATATGAAAGCAGAACATCTAAAAGCAGTTTCAGAACACATAAGCGCACCATTTGCACATATTTGCAACCTTATTTTGAGCACTGGAAAGTTCCCGGAGAAACTGAAAATTGCTAGAATATCCGTTGTTCACAAAGGGGGTAATGAAAATGACATGAATAACTACAGGCCTATTCCCTTTTTGCCCATTTTTTCAAAAATTATAGAACGTGTCATATATGTACGAATTGCAAACTTTTGTAGCTTGTAATTTGTAATTCTAACTTTTGTAATTTTGTAACAAAATTATAACCGAACATCAATACGGATTTCAGAAGAACAAATGTACTGAAAAGGCCTTATTATCTATTAAAGATCAAATTATTGAACATTTTGATGCAAAAACGTCACACAATTGGAATATTTCTCGACTTTAAGAAAGCTTTTGATTCGATTAAGCATGAAATTCTTTTGGCAAAGCTGAATGAATATGGAATAAGAGGCACGCCCCTCGATTTATTAAGAAATTACCTTACTAATCGGTATCAGTATACAGATATGCAGCACTCGAAGTCACAAATGGGCAAGATCAAGTACGGCGTCCCACAGGGTTCTATACTTGGGCCACTTTTATTCTTATTTTATATAAATGACATCGTTAACGTACCTCTAACACCAGATATTATAATATATGCCGATGAGACTAACGTCTTTTTCTCGGGTCAGGATATGTCTACTCTAGTACAAGAAGTGAACCTTTGGCTTAGCAATTTGTCGCTATGGCTGAGAACAAATAAGCTCGTATTAAACATTAAGAAAACAAAGTACATCATTTTTAAACCTCGGCACCATTGTATTCTCCACAATACGCAGCTCACATTCCAAGGAGCTTTATTTGAGCACGTCCAGACTTAAAAATTTTTAGGCGTTATCTTTCACGAAACATTGAGTTGGTCCAATCACATAGATAATCTTCGCACCCACATATCGCGATACACTGGCATAATTGGCAAAATCAGATGTTTACTACCCCTCTTGGTGACAAAGCAGCTTTACTACACTTTAGTTTACTCGCGCATACATTACTGCCTATTAATCTGGGGCACAACAACAAAAACAAATAAAGATAGTATTCACAGGCTCCAAAAAAGAATCTTGCGTATTATCGAAAATGTTCCGCGCCGAACGCCTTCTGCTACACTTTTCCATAAACACAGCATATTAAAATTAGAAAACATATCCCTTAAAAAACTAGCGACAGTCATCTACAATCAAAATAAATCGGACGCAGGTATATTTCAGGATACCTACTCGCGGGAAACACACACGTATAATCATAGGAAAACCACCTATTACAGTGAAAGGATTCGAACCAACTAAGGCAAGCAAATACTAACGCACCTTATACCTTCATTTCTAAACTCTAACATGACGGCCATAAGCATAGTGAATGAACGCCGATCAGTAGCAATTTTCAAAAAAAAAAGATGCATGCTTATCTAATGGCGCTTCAAACATGACAATTTTTCCTTTCTCGTCCGTGTAAGACTTCCTTACATTATATAAGCTTTCTTCCAGAACTGCATTGTGCCTCAAAATTCAGCCATGAAAATTTTTTTTCAATAAGCTGTTCATACCAATTATGTTCTAGTTTACTTATTAAAACCACGGCTTAGTTCTTTTTTTCTCTTCTGCATTTATGTATTACATGATGTATTAGTGTTACATTATGTGTCATTATGTAGTGTTATATTTATGTATTATGTATTACAGGCTGAGTGTACTGCAACAATTGTTTTTCTTTTCGTTTTTTTCTTTTTTTATTACATTGATGTATTATCTAGTGACTCGCTGAGTGTTGTGCAATGTCGTGGTCTGGGCGGGGATTGGCGCATTGTCAGGCATTCAGTTGCCTTTTCGCCACCCCTTCCCGCTGTACCACTGGATATGTATGCTGAAGTGATGATGATAAAAAGATAAAGGTTCATTAAAGCGCCGCGTAGACACAGGGTCATACGTCGGGTGACTAACCTTAGCATAGAAGAGGTCAATGGAATAGTGGCACACACACAATAACACTTACCCCATGACCTTGGTTAGTCCAACTATTTATTATGTACCCAATTTCATCCGTGCAACAAACCACAACTGTAATCTAATGACCATGGACTACGCGATGAACCAAGTAAAGGAATAATGGTTAGACAGTCAGTCAAACACTCTCCATAATTTGGGCGATGTTCCTGAACAATCCTAATTGCAGTAAAAATTCTATACAGGCATAGTGTCATTCATATCGCCATGGTGACCTTATGAAACGTTGTCACATTCTCAGTGCCGCACCACTGGTTTCCTCCAGGAACGCGGATAACCTGACCAGCTGGTTGTTCATGGTTCATTCATGGTTGTTTGGAAGAACAGACACAAGTAACAGACAAGGAGACAACGAGCGCAGACTGGAACACAACTTTACTCACACGAGGAACAAATACGTGAGAACTCATGGAGAGGGGTACACAAAAGGAAAGGGATAATGTGCACTTACAACACGTGCCGTCCTGAGTGAGTGATTGAGTGAACACTTTTGAGTGTTTCAAGAGTTTCGCGGTTACGAGGTCTCTGTCGTCTTCATCTTCTTGGCGCTGGCGACTTGAGACTTCTCTTCAGCAAGGGTGGGCCCCTATTCCAAGGCTCCACTGAGTCGCGCTGCATCGCTCGCGTGCTGCACAAGGGCCCTTTGGGCCGTGCGCTCGCTGCTGGTGAGCCGACTCTGCCATTGCTCCGCACTCGGGTGTTCGTGTTTGTGGAATGCTTTGTTGCGTTCGCACTCCCAGGTGATGTGGTAGAGTGTATGTTTTGCACCGCACCAAGGGCAGGTGGCGCTGTATTGTGTCGGAAACATTTTATTGAGCACATGTAAGTTGGGGAAGGAGTTTGTTTGTAGTCTGCGCCAGCTGGTCACTTCCTCCTTTGAGAGGTCTTTGTGTGGTGGCGGATATCTAATTCTAGTTCCTCTATGTAAGTTCAGGGTCTCTGCGTGTCGCCCCTCGCAAGCCTGTAGGTAGGTCTCCGGGGCATTCGACCAACCAGCTCGGAACGCGTCGCCTCGAGCTAGGCTGTCTGTCCTTTCGTTCCCCACTATGCCTACGTGACCCGGGATCCAGATTAGTTTGTGCCGGGGCTTTTCCTTCTTGGCGGAGGTGGCTCCGCTGAGTATTCTGAGGGCAGTTTTGCTGATTACAAAATTTCACACTCTAACGGTGATATCGAAGGTAAATAGCCGTCACTGTCTTTTGTTTCCTGATGAGGGAAGCTTCAATAACCTCCCTAGTTTGCAATATCCGATTGCGGTTCAGCACCGATGTACGTGTGCATTGCAGAATACACGCACGATTTCTGCAAGGAGCAGACAAATGCAAACCCGGTGCAGCATTTAGCGAATTGGTGGGTTAGCACAGGCAAACTTTTAAAGAGAGTCCACCCTGTTCAACGACATCTATTTTTTATTCGTTATCAATTGCAAAGCAACGCCGCTGCGATTTATTTCATGTCATTTAATTTCTCTACAGCACTTGTTTTTCATATAATTTCCCTTGCCATGTATGCCCTCCTCTTCATGTCCTCACATTTATTCCTTGTGAGAGTAGAATTTCGTTCCAGCCCGCCCTTGTTGTGTCTCGTCCTTCTTCCTTGTGTGTGATTAGGCATCCAAACACCTATGAATCAATTTTCTGTAGAGCAACAGATTTGGCTTTACGCCAAGTTAAGTTCCTTCTGCACATATACTATATATCCCAGATGTTATTAAATCCCTCCCCCCTGTAGCGGCTCGAGGGGTCGTTTGTGCCGGCGAATAACCATCCCATCGACAAGCATATTCAGAAGTAGGAATGAAAGAAAAAGGCTTTCTTTGTGATTATATACACTCTGTGATGATACGGGAGCCCACTGCTTGCTGGAGCACATCACATGACCGAGTTCACATCAGGACAAGTCACCCTTACTGCTTGAATAGTCTCCAATTTCTATGCCGTCGTCTTCCCTAGGCGACTAGACTAGGGAACCTCATGACTATTGCGGTCAATCACAATTCTCCAATAGATAGCAGTATAAGGCCCAGAATGTGACACTGTTCCTTCGAACACTGCTTCCAATAGTATGGAATAGGTGACCATTAAGCAACTTGGGGATCCAAGGTAGGCGCCGCTCTTGGGTAGGCGTCGACTTGGCACTTTCATCATTACATCAGGCGGTTCGGTACCAGTAAAGGGGCCTTTTCTGGAGCCGTTAACAATTGGTGTCAACGCTGCTTGGAATTCTGAACAGCCGCTGATGAATGGATAAGGTTGCCACGTGGGAAAAGTCTAATAAATGGTCTGAGCTGTGTTGAGGCGTAAAAGACACATCTGTCGCCAAGAGATACAAACCTGAAGGTGACCAGCTGTCGGGTTGCCCGAAGCGCCGATGTCTGCCCATGGTGTCAGGAATTGTTCTAAAATTGATAGCTTATGTCACACTTCATCACAAAGGCAAAGCGCTCGCTATGTTGTCATCTTCACTCTGATAATATTGCTACAAGCATGAACACACTCTGGTCGGTGTGCCTTAGCGATATACCCACTGGACTCTATGCTCCCTGCATCGATTTACAAACTTTTACCCCTCTCTCTGTCTTACTGCTATTTTTTCGTGGTCAGCTATTGGCAAGACAGAAATAGGTTGCCTATCTCAATAAGACCGACAGCGATTCGTACAAAACACATTTCTAAAAAAATACCATACGTTCATTGCCTAACACCTTGCCTGTGGCCGATTGAATTCTTACTCTAGCTCCCACTTGACCTCGAATTCCTGCAAAATCAGACTATATCTAGGCAGTCTCACCCTTTTTCCTGACATTTCCTTAAGCCATGCAGGAGGGCAATGGTCGCTATCTACCATGAATTTTGTGTCTGCATTATAGTATCCTAGCCTTTGAACGGTCCATATAGTGCTAAAACACTCTTTCTCCGAGGCGCTAAACGCCATTTCTCGCCGTGTCAGTTATCGACTGAGGTATAGCACAGGATGCTCTCGAAAGCGTTCGTTAAGTTGGTCAAGGATGACATCAAGGCCAGGTTCGCTGGCGTCACGTCACGCAATGAATCTTCGGCAAAATCTGGTGAGACACGCACTGGTCGTGAAAACAAGGCCTCCTACTCTAAATAATCCTCAGATTCCGAATAAGGCTCCACAAGTCTTCTGCTTTTGTGCAACTCGCGCACTAATATTTTCTTATATTAGAGAAATATACCTAGAGAAATGACAAAGAAAACATCGCGTAAATGACGCGCTCAAAATTAAACGAAAATTGGGGCGTATTTCTAAATACTTCCACGCAGGCTCTAAGCGATACACAGAACACTGTCGTCTTATGAATATACGTGCGAGACCCGCACAGACGCCTTGCTTCTCTGTGTGCGAGCAAACCACGCCTTGCAGCAACAGTACAAACACTTCCTAAATTGTTCGGTTAGAGAACGGCTCCGCTAACTCACGCGTCATTCTCCCAAAGAAGGAAACCTCGCGACCACTTATGAAAAGTGAACTGAGACTCATGCCCGCCACTACAGGCCTTCAACCAAAAACCTAGACTTCGCGGTGCAAGCCTATCGCACGCAAAAAAATGAAGCTTAACTGCTTCAAAGAAAGAACGCCACTATTAATTCTGAATACCCTACGATTGGGTCATATCTTTGAGCAGTACAGGAGGAGGACGTTGTTTGCACGCTCTTGTCAAATATGCAAACCGTGCAAATACAAAGAGGCAGAATGCATTACCCAAGCTAGAGACGTTAGACACCTTCGTTCTGTCAATATGTCTTTATGGCATTCGTCTGCGAATTCACTGCTGCCTGGTATGGCCACTTCGCATCTCTTGAGCGCCGCGCTCTGCCGGCTCATACAGATTGCATCGCAAAAGGAACCCAACATGGGGGAACATGAATGCCCCCTGGCTTTTGTCCTCCTGCGTGCCGAACGTCGCTTTCTTTTCTTCCTCGTCTAGTGGCTCGGACACGCACTGGCCTGAAACATTCCAAGCGATAGACCTGGCTTTCTCTTTCGCAACGGTGGATGGATGCATGGAAAAAACTTTATTGAGGTCCATCTGAACATGCACTAACACGTAGTGGGCCGCTCCCACGTCGAGATAGAAAGAACTAGCCTCACCGCCGCATCGCGGGCCAATTCGACAGCCCAAAGGTCGGCTTCGAAATCGGGACTGTGTAGGGCAGCCTCCTACGATGGCCACCTCTTTTAGCGCTTTTCCATTTACTCTGGCGCGTTACCATCTCTACTGCATTCCAGAATTTCCGACACCTTGTTCTTTTAGCACGCTATCTGTTACAAGTTTTCGAGTATCTTTTCTTTCTTCCCTTTGGCAACTCCTCAGCCAGATCAACTTCTTGAAATTTTATCGGCGAAATCGGAAAGATTTTTTCATTCAGTTTAATTACGTCTCCTCATCTAGCTGCTTTGTCCTGTTTCTTTGCACTGTGTTCGTAGTCGTAAATCAGCGCCGGACTTTCTTCCTTATTTCTGTGGGGGAAATCGGAAATATTTGCTCCTCCAACTTAAATACTTCTCCGGATCTAGATTTTTCATGTTTGGTTCTTGTGGTTTGCTGCCCCCGAGGCCAAGATTGCAACCGTGGAGAAGGCTTTTGATCTTAAAGGGGGCTACTGCTCTGTCACTGGAAACCAAGATTTGCCATATGCTCATCGGCCAGTTGTGCAGCGCTCTTTGCAGAAACAGACTTCCAGCCCGTCCTTTACTGAAAGGCGCATGTTATCCGTGAGAGTCTCGTTAAATTGTTCTAAGCAGTTTAAATGGCCCGTTTACTGAGGTTATCCGCCCCAGCTCCTTTCACCCACTCTGCAAAATTATCCATCAGACGACATGCAAACGCGACAAAGCTCTCAGTAGACTTCCTTTTTCTCTTGAAATCTCCACCGAAATTCTTTTGCAGAGAGCCTTTATTTTGCAAACAAACTTGGGCTTACTTAGCTGTACACGCCTGCCTCGAGTGCACTAAGTAAAGTTACAACTTCCGACGCTCCTCCTGGCATATACTCAAGGAACTTCTCCGGGCAAGTGTGCTACAAATCCATTCAAAATTATTCAGGTAGAGACCAATTTCGTCGCCCGTTTTGTACGGCTAAATCAAACTCGCAATTTCCACGCTTTCATTGTGTGGCGGCGCCGCATCTACCCTGCGTGCTGATCTCCCTTGCTCTAGTATTATTTACGCCCGCTCAATTTCTGCCCGCTTTTGTTACATCACTTCCCGCGCCTTCTCTTCCTTGTTGTGTTCCTTCTTTTCCTCCGTTCCTTCTCTCTCAAGACCTATCTTTTCCAAGGCATCTGTGAGCTCGTCCTGTAACCCGTCCGTGTAACTGCTTTTTCCTGCTCCTCATTCGAGTTTGCTCGAGACGTTAAAGACTCCACTGTGACGGTTCTGTGTTACTGAGCCACGAAAGGGAGTGCTGATGATCCCGGATCCACAGAAGTCACTCTTCCGCCCACAGTTTACCCCAAGCACCCAAGGTTCGTCTCTCTCAGCGGGACGTTCACACATCCGCCGATGGCAGATCGCGCGGACTGCCTTTTGCGGCTCTTCCGTAAAGCTTCCTCGTGTCGTGCAAGACTCCATGCAGTTTCTGCGACGGTTGTGCCTGCCTGAGCCACCTAAAGGACCTCTGCTGAATTCAGATCCACGGAAGTTACTTTTCCGTCTACCGCTTACACCTTACTTGCGAAGATGGCCAAGTCCGTCGATCACAGATGGTGAAGGACTGCCTTCTTGATCATACGGCTTTCAACCAGTTTGGTTTATGTCGAGGTGATTTTGGGCCAAGAATCCACCAAGCACATGAAAGAGTACGTACAGCAGTGGGCACGAAAGAAAAGGGATTTATTTCACATTAGTAACACTGGCTTCTGGAACACAAGTCCATCCCATGCAGGAGCATATTAACCGCGTTACGTCACATCAGGACACGGCATCCTCATTGCTTGGATGGGTTCCGTTTTTGATCCCGTCTTCTTCCCTGGGCGACTAGACAAGGGAATCTGATGACTATACCGCGGTTAATCACAATCATCCAATCAGTCGCAATATCTCGGCAAGGATTTCACGCCATTTCGTCGAACTCCGCCTCCGATGGTATGGAATAGGTGACCGTATAACAACCTGGGAAGCCAAGGCCGGCGCCGTTTTTCGTTAGTCATCATCTCAGCCTTTTGCAGGGTTAGTTCAGGCTGTAAGAACTCGCAGAGGCGCCTTTTGTGGCCCCGTCAACAATCGGTGTCAGCGATGCGTTGACTTCTGCATAGGCACTGAAGAATGAGCCGGGTTGTTTTGTACCAAATGGCCAATTATTGTCCTTGGCCATGTTCATACGTAAGATCCTGCACTCAGGCGTTGGAAAAAGTAATTCATCGAGGTGTGAATTTTAAAGATATTTTCTTATGCGCCAGGATGAAGCAATGTCTTCTAGTCGACCAAAGAAATTAATAGGATTGTCGTAACTTATCCGTCACTCAGCTGGCCGATTTTTGCGGAATGATTCAGTGGCATGAAATCAAGAACATGTACTGCAAAAAAAGAAGAAAAATTTATTTACGCTATCATAATTTCTATTTGTGCGAAATGGGTTGTTCTATTTTGTTATATATATGAGCTAGCAAGAGATACCAGATTGCAAAACAATCAAAATCCTGAATATTACATGTCCCAGAATGTAAGCTTTAATGACTGAAACTATTCTTGAGCATAAAGATTAATTCTGTTGAGCCCAACGAAAACTGGCGCATTTATACGGCCCTTCGGTAGAAAACTTGATATGTTGGGCGATGTGGTAGATGATGATGGTGCGAGAGTATGAACGAGGCATCCTGGGCTCGCAATTGCTGGGAGCGTAATCGTAGTTGACGTCATAACCAGCGATGGTGTGGTCATATGTGGCGTGGTGGTACTTCTCGGCACAGATCTGCATGGACGAGAGCAAAAATACAGCACAGTTACTCTATGCGCGTTTTTTAATGAAAACGTACGCATATTTATAAGCTGCTCATTCTACGAGAAGCTGATGAATTCGCAATAAGGCACGGATACTCTACAACGGACCTCATCAAATGGTAAAAGAACGCACGCACACCTTCCCCCTTCCACATACATGTTACACATGTACACACGCTCTCTCTCACGCACACATACACAAACACAAATGTACACACATACACACATATTCCAAATAAAAGTCAACGGGCAAGCGCTACTCAAATCTTTATTCAGCGACGCAATGGTGGAATATTTCTCCAATGTGTGCAAATGACCAGCTGCACTATCATAAGAAAGCTCCAAACCTTCCTTGATAATGACCTTCTAACACATGCCTCAAGAAATACAGGTTTTTACAAGTAAAAAAACAGCACATGGCAAAGTAATTCTACGCAAGCCCGCGCAAAGTGAAGCTTGCACTGAATGAATCATCAGTCAACTGCGACGTTCCCCATTCGAAAAAAAGAATTCTTCGCCCCCCCCGTAGGCGATGCAGATGTAAACATGAAACGACAACCGGGAAGGCAGACTGATTGGCTGACGGTAGCCATAAGCTTAAAATGGATGTAGTGCATGTTCCTAACGGCAAACCGCACAACACTACACTGCACCACGCCATGCTGTGTACTGTTCCATATACAATCTTTCCAGCCAGGAGAAAACAGAATGGAGGAAACACGGCAGGGAGTGAAAGACGCCAGGGAGACGGAGACCAGCTAGAAAAAGAAAAGCGCCTGAAAGAGCCGTGAACATATGTCTCAGCAAGTCTGGATTCTTTCTCCCTGATCCCGACACCACCACGGAGGAAAGGGCTGGCTTCATGGAGTGTTCACTTGTCAAGGCTGGCTGCAAGACGTAATCCTTTCTCCTAACTTTCTGCTTCTCTTATGAAAACCATGCAGCGCTTCTTGACGCTTCCGGCGCCACGCACCACAGCGGTGAAGGCAGTAGATCCGCAGCCAATTCCGGATCCAAGATTTGAAGTGTATGGTGTCCTATATCTGCTTTTTGAACGTAGCTATCGGAAATGACAAAACTTCAGCTTACTCTAAGTTACAGCTTGAGTGATATTAAGTTACAGCTTGAGTGATATTGTGAACAAACATAAGAAAGAATCCAACTAACAAGCGTACGTAATGTGGTCGTGTACAAACGGTGGGAGGACCTCGTTTTGTTCTCGGAGCTTGTCGGGATGCTCCCGTTTGACTCCTACAATAACGGCTGCAGCGTTTGGCTCAAGGTCACTTGAAGGTCGTCGACAGCAGCAGCTAAAAAGTATTTCATGCTAATACACATGAGTTTTCTGCATATATTCGCGCTATAATCTGGAGGGGGGGAATAAATCGTTCCTCGCTAACGAAGCAGAAACGTCACTGGTGCATTCCGCTTCGTTCATTCTTCAGGCTTTGTCCTTTTCATGGAGTGTGCGCGTGTGTATGCGCTCATTCATTACGCCACGCGTGCATCTACTAGGATCCTGCGAAGTTCCTGTAAGAGCTGCTTACTCTCACGAGCATCGGACCTAAATGGACGATGATCGAGATAGGGGGCACTGATGTTGGGAAAGGAAAGTTTGGGAATCAGAAACGGGTAGCTTATACTGCTCCTGGTTATTTCCTCCATCTCTTGCTCTGGGAGGGACTTGTAACTTCTGTCAGTTTACGTTACCGGCGGACAACTTCGAGGTCTTCAACGGTTTAGCAAGGTGCAGTGAAATATGTGACGCTTGACAAATGGTGACAGTTTAGGGTAGCGGCTTCCCATGATTTATATAATACTTTTCGCTTTCTTCGCCGATGTTAAAGTGACAGTAGGCGTTGTCATAGCATGGATGTCAACGTAATTTTTTAAGTTAGATCAGCTCCGGTTAAAGAGCAAATTTTGAGATTCACTGTTCTGTTTATTCCTTCATTAGTATAGAATCTACACTACATTTTATGTATCACGATTAGCATGCAGTAAATTAAGCGCATGTACACATTGAGGCATGAAATGTTAGAATTGATGGTATTCGTAGATAAACAAGACGAGAACAGTGCCTGTGAACAATCATGCGATAGTCTCAGTTAGTGTATATTTATGCAAGACTGGAGGATATTTCTGGGTCTCAAGAATAACGAAACACCTACTGATCACATACCGTGAGACCGATGACATCTATGAGATGATAGCAATTCTTCCCTTCCATGTAAAAGGGAGGGCAACAAACCCATCATTCATGACTTCCTGCCTCCTGGCACGGAAATTTCAAGTTGCGGTCAACGCCATGGTCTCTATATTAACTAATGCTGGTTCATCACCCGCTCTTGCAATAATGATTCTTTTCAATAATGTAGAAGCACCATCAAATATTGCATTTCGGCCTAAATTTCCTTTTGTGTACACCTTTAGGGGCTGCCTTTCTACCTCGTTTTCGAAGAGACTGAATGCCTATTGGCGTGAGATATATCGACTTTCTTTATTTGCTCACCCTATAATTTAGGGTCACCCAAGTATCAAAAACGAACGTTTTCTTTCTCCCTCGAGACTTATCGTATGTAGCCGCATGTAAGTCAGCCATCTGTGTCTCCATGTGTTTCAAGTATGCCGAATCTGATTCGTTGCAAACCTGGAAGAAAATACAAAACATAACCTCATTGGTAAAATAGAAACTGCAATTATTGCACCGCAAAACATTACCAGTACAAAAAATATTGTATTTTGTATCGCGCAGATAAACATCGGTCTTTCGCAGGATCACAAAAGCTACTACAGAAGTGTCATTCACTCTGCAAAGCACGGATTGTGCAACGACATTGAGTAATTCTCGCTCTCCAATGCATGATTATTTTAGATCATACAGCTTTTCCAGGGGAATTCCTAGGCGAGTCGGACACACCTTGCGGACAAGTTGCGTGAGGTTCAGAAGACTAATGAAGATAATTTATTAAAGTCTCTTTACTACTGGTTTTGGAGCCGTTGCTTAGGTAGTGAATTTGGAGGCACTCCCATCTTATCGCAGTTTCTTTAAGTCCTGAAAGCCGGATAAACTAGAGGTGCTCCTCATTTAATTTCAACGGTAAATCCAGGCAGTATTGTAACCTACCGACACGGTAGCACAGAAAAGGCGTGCCCACCATTAGGTAAGAAGGAAACGTCCCGTGACGAAACGCCCGGCGTCGTTCAAAAGTGGACCTTTCGGCCAGCCACAGCAAAAAGTGACACGGTGAGCTTTTCTTCGCAAGCACATGTAGCTTGTGAAGTGTCACTATTTGCCGCGACATGAAATCATTCAGGTGTCGTCTTGTACACCGTGATAAAGCGGATCCCTTTGATGTAGCAGAGGGACGTTCTCGGTTATGATATAGTCACGTGGTAGTTACGGTCAAGAACACAATGAAAAACATTGAGGGATGAAACTACCCCTTCATTGGGCGAATCTGTGCCCAGAAAAGCAAGCGACACTCTAAACGGAATGATAGCTCCGACCACAACTGGAGATGGTCGAGAATCTGATCTACGAGCACAATTCACGTCGCCCATACAAGGAGATTACACAAGATTCGGTGACAAGAAGCAACAAATAGAATCGTCGTAAACATTCGGGTAAGTTTGAAACATGCAGGCGCGTCTTGCGCTCAGCGGTAACTTTAAGGTGTTAGTGGTCAAAATTAAGTGCCCGAGAAAAGGGTAAGTACACGTGTCAATACTGCCTTGTGTGATCTTTGAAATTTTATGACACTTTTTTCTAACTTGGTGCGATTTTAAAAATTTAGGAAGTATGGGTACCATGAGATGGGACGACCTCTAAATTTGCCGTGTACGCATGTGCCCACAAAGAAAAAATATAACGACTGAATTTTTGATGTTTATTCATGCGAAGCTCACGTTACTAGCAGCAAAGTATGTCCGTTTCGTCCAACTTACATTTGCTAAATGGCGTGTTCACAGAGTTTATAGCTTGTTTTATAAAAATCTGCAGGCCCGAAAGGAAAACGATCCTCTACGGAAGACAAAGAACATGAAACATATTGCCCTTCAAATATCTAACATAGCAAACTTTTTACTTTGTAGAGTCACATTGGAACCGTTATCACATCACCAAGCTCTTGAGCGCATGAATGAAGGAATGGTTGCAATTTCCCTCACTATGAGAAGCAGCAAACCGATAGTTGGTGAACGAAAACACGCAGTAAGCGTTTCGCTGCTATGTGCGGTCTAATTTGTTGCAATATTTGAAGATGCCCTCGAGAACCTTATTTAGCGGCATCATTAAATAGACATGCTCCTTCAGCAGCTGTAGTATAGATGGCCAAGCATATTTTAATGGCTAGGGGAACGGCGACGCGGCTCACTTGCCGGCAGGTGCGCTAACGTCGGGCTCCGCAGTTTCTATGTTTTCCTGATAGTCCTGTTCCTGCTAACCACCCAAAGAGCACATAATTCCATCCACAAATTCAATACATCTGGCGATACCAAGTTTGTGGACCTAGGACCAACTTCAGCCGGTTCACGACCGAAAGAAGACATCCATCACGTGGCAGCCGAGATAAGCCTACCGAGGAGTAAAGAACGGTGGCGACAACTAAACCGTCGACGCCGGCTTACGTGCACGATGCATCAGCGACGCTGGCGCAGATGGCGGCCCGTACACCATCGTCCGGAGGGTACAACAGCCCTGCGCGTACCTAAAGGAGCCGTGAACCGACTGCAGAAGACCAAATGAATAGTTCCTATACCCTACGACGTCCAAAACCGGCCACCATGGTCAACGAGCAAGCCGACACCGACTCCCAACGGCCGACCCGCCCGACCACGCGCTTCACTGAAGCCTATGACGAGGGCTGCGGCATTACCCGTCGTGGTTGCTAAGTGGCGATGGTGTTTGGCTGCTAAGCACGAGGTCACGAGGTATGCATCCCAAAAAATTGGCCGTACGATACCGAAGCTCCGGGGTTACCACACTGCTTGGAACCCCGTTTTCCCGCAAATCGCTAGCTTTGCCAAAACATGGCGCTGTGCTATCTCATATACACATCGCGGTCTGCGAGATACAACGCCAGATAATCACGATACGGCCATACAAAAGAAACAAAGGAACAAATAAATAAAGGAACGCTTACAGTCTGCCCAGGCAGAAGCAAGTACACTTCAGTCGCCTCGTGGATTTTACGTGGGAGGAAGCTCTGAGGGGTGACAAAATCATAATACTTGGGGAATTCAATGCACCCCACTCGCACAAGAGTTACCCGAGTAAAGGCACCATTGGAGTCATCAGTACGAAGGGTTCACCAGTTAATATTAAGCCCAGGAATGCCCCCTCTCACGGACAATAGCGTAGCACGAGATACGACACCTGACCTAACGTTCACCAACGACCCGAACCGACTCATGCGGACAAACACAGAACAAAGTTCACGCTGCGATGATAACATAATACCATTAGCGATAAACTCCCTGAAATTAGGGAGGACTACAGGCATCGCAATGATAACGGATTGGACGGCCTTTAGGGTACAACAGGACCAACTACATGGAGAGGAAAATGCGACATCCTGGGTCCTATACATTAGGACATACATGGCAATAAACAACATGAAAGGTAAGAATCACAACCGAAGCACAGGCTCTAGACAGGCGCCTCTTGTGTTTATGGGAAGCTCGATGCAGTCTAACTAAGAGATGGAAAAGACAAACCCACAACAGAAGGCCACAATACTCATCGCAGGGATAGCGCAGAAAGTGATTCAGTATGCTCAGAGCTTATGCAATAACAACTGGAAACAGTTCTGTGACTCGATGCAGGGGACACTACATACGAAGAAGACGTGGGCAATCCTTGGCCTTTGTAGCATGATGGATCCCGCCACTACGAAAACAGCCACAAACACAACGCTTAAACTGTTAGAGAGCGAATTTACGGGAACAAACACTCAGCTAACAGAAAAACTACAAACAAATCTACCTCGCTGCAGCGGCGAACCAATGGTACCTCAACACCAACTAGGAAGGGCCGCCAAATCAGGTATTAGCCGAGTCTATAATGGTAGCAGAGGTGTACGCAGCCGCCCAGTCGTTTAAGCAAAACAGGGCCCCAAGACCCGATTGAATCACAAATGCAGTGATCCGTAATCTGAATCACAATACCATCAACCAGATCACGAAATTTTTCAGCAGACACGCCTGAATTGAGGGAGGTGAAGTCCGAAAAGAGTGGAAAGACGTAAACATCACATTAATCCATCAAACCAGGAAAACCCAGAAACCTACAGAATTTGCACCCCATCTCACTTACTTCGTGCACAGGAGAGCTGTTTGAGAAAGTAGCACAAACAAGATTATGGGATAACATAGGAAGTCACAGGCTATTCCCGGATTGCATGTTCGGGTTTCGACCGCATATTTCAGCACAAGACGTGTTTCTCCTATTAGAGGCGGAAGCACTAATCTCACCAAATGGACGAGACGAGACCGTCCTAACGCTAGAAATAAAGAAAGAGTTTGACACGATTAACGTAGCCTAATCCTCGAAAAAATCGAGAAAATTGGATGGAGAGAGAAAGTATACCAGTACATACACTCTTTACTAAGCAATAGAATGGCAAAAAAGGTCTGGGTTTAACAAGGCCAGAGCACTTTAGAATGCCAGAAAGAGGCTCCTACAGGGTTCGATACTCTCCCCAGTACTCTTCAACACAGGGTTGAAGGTAGGTATTTAACTTGGGGAAGCAAAGGTCCTGGGACAAGCAATTTACGCCGATGATATAATGATCTGGGCACATAAAGGCTCATATTGAAACAAGCAGAACTCCCTACGAATAGCCATGTCAAAAGTAGAGAGTTTCACTAAAGAAGCAGACATGAAATGCTCACAAGAAATGTTCGAATTCGTAAGAGTCCGAGCACCATACTCCAGAAAACAGAAACGAACACATAGAGAGTACACCTAAACGGCTGGTCCATAAAGGAGGTGCAAAGACCAAGCATACTAGGTCAATGGATGCATGAGAACGGCAACACAGATCACACCTTCGCTGACCCAAGAGAAACAAATATAAGCGTAGCATGCATAAGCCACCGGATGACCAGAATTAAGAAAGCTTTCACGGAAGAAGAAACCACAAGGCTAGTACAGGCATTTGTCATCAGTCGAGTAACCTATGGTCTCCCGTTCCGCAAATTCTGAAAAAAAGAAATAATGCAGTTAAATGCCTTAATACGCACAGCATACAAAGTAGCATTGGAACTACCACGCAATACAAGCACTGAAAAACTCCAAGACCAGGGAATACACTACACGCTTGAACAACACGGAACGTCAGTGATACTCACGCAGCGAGCAAGGCTAAACTCAATAAAACAAGGCAAAGTCCTACTATAAAGGCTAGGCTATCCCCTAAGACCGCAACATTCCGGAGTGCAGACACTTCTTCTAACCAAGGAGGTCAGAGAACAAACACATTATAGCATCTCTCATTCCCAAAAATGTAGGTGCAAAATATCATACGGACATACGTGCGGCCAGGACTAGAGCGTCACAAAATAATTTCGGACGCAACTGGGACACGTACTATATAGACGTGTGTAGAATAGCACCAAACAAATACACTATAACAGCTACAAATCATAACAACCCGATCACAACTACCTTACAAACTGAATCGGTTAGCACGGCAGAATCGCCACCCATAGCCTTGTCCATCCGAGATGCCGAAGACAAAACGCAGGGTGCACTAGTCATATCCGACTCGCAGTCAGCATGCCGTCAATACATCGCGGGAACTGTATCGAAAATTACAGCGAAGATTCTTGGAACACACATCCAATAATATCAAGAGATCACCTGGTGTCCTGCACACCCGGGGCTAGAGAGTAACGAGAGGGCAGACGTTATAGCTTGCGGAATTAATATCTGAGCGCAGATCGATACTTGCTAAGAACCTCAGATCAGCACGCGCGACATGCTGGAGGCACAAAGAAAGGCAGAAATTCAGGCCTGCTACACCCCATACTTGAACTAAGGCTGGCTAGGGACTCGCGCATACTGCAAACGCGCACCCGAATCTATTATTCTTCAATAAAATAGATCCGGCGGAATACACTTCCAAGTTGCTCTTCCGGACCAAGCCCAGCGAGCCGCACAGGCAAGTGGAGGCCTGGGCGATGGGATGCATCCATTCGTGCCCTATTACCCCAAAGTAAAATATTGTTTCTACTACTACTATGATGTCCACCCAATGCAGCAATATTAGGGAGGGTTGTTGGCAAGAACGCTCTCTCTGAGTATCATTCTCACCTACACATGTTTTACAACGCCGGGACATGTGCGCTGACATTTAAAAAAAATTACACCCTCTTTCAAGATTTCTCTTAAGGGTGAATGGCGAAAGTGTACACTTACTCTTCTTATCATTCGCCTCCTTCTAATTGCCTCTTCTGTTTTTCTTCATATTGGTCATTTCATAGTCATTACTGGTCATTCCGAGTCATTTCAGTGATTATTAGTCGTTACTGCTCAATAGTAAGCATTTTTAGTCATTTGTGATCAATTGTGGTCATTACAAGCCGTCGTTCGACATATCGGTCATTTCGTAGTCAGTTGTATTCATTGCAAGTGATTATTAGTTAGTACTGATTATTACTAAGAATGTTCAGTCATTTGTTTTTACTTGTAAGTTAAATGTTTACGTTAGACTTATTGGTCATTTCACAGTCATTACTAGTCATTACAAGTCATTAACCTCTAGCGATGTCTATTATAGCGTTATCATTCACTAACTGTCACTAATAATCATTTTTCATTCTTTACTTTGTCTTTATAGGGCGTGATGACGATTCGGCGTACACTCCAGCGGTCAGTTCTGCTGACACAAACTTCACCATGAGCGTGGAAAGGCTTTCGCCTAAAAATCTTGACCTCTACACCTTTGCCTATATTTTTTACACACCATCTTCATAGAAAACGCAGAAAAGCCTTTTTTATGCTTTCTGTGTTAGAGTTATCTTCTCTTTGACGCATTTCTCTCGAACGAATCCACAATCCGGATATTCGCGTTCGTAAATATCTCCCAAAGAGTACAAATTCATCCTATATGTAAAGAGTTTGCTCTTGCGATTGCACGTAAATTTTTCTTTTATTTTTCGTTCCCTTAACCGTAGATAGGCCAAATGACATTATACTATCTAATTTGTCATAACAATGCAGACACTCGAAAAACTTGATTGTAATGTTTTGTGGGGCTATAAACGAACGCCTCTTTTCCTCTGTCTTCCGAGCCCCCTTTCTGCTGAAGTAGCACGATGTTGCGGTATCAAAGGCCGCCCTTGGCAGCCACATTTCAGGGGAGGGGCGGGGTGGGGGCAAAATGCAAGTACGCCCGTGTCTTCGTGCATTGGAAGCACGTTAAAGGTTGCCTGGTGGTAAAAATTAGACCGCAGACCCCACTAAGGCGTGCCTTAGGACCAAATCGTGGTTTTAACCCGTACTACCCAAGTATTCAATTCAATTACCGGCCCCTGTAGTTGTCAACATTTGGTCTTGGGAACATGGACTAGAATTATAATCTTTGTAAAAGCCTCTCCGAGAGCCTCTTCTATTCCCGATTTCATAGGTTTGATGTCTTTTCTCACTGCTATATACAAACTCTACGTGAAATTTGCACGGCAGCTCAACAGTGACTATTTTCTATGTTTATTGGTCAGTCAACACCTAAATTGCGTTAACAAGTCTTCTAAATGTAGTGTAAGGTACATCACCTAGCTTTATATTATGGCGCTCACCAGTTGGGGAATCCCGTATCCTTCGAAGCGCTTGCACGGTTTGAACACAGAGTACTCGCCCCAACCAGCATAGTCTTCATCATCCAGTTTGGGTGTGTACCAGCGACCTTTCAAGGTGAGCGAAATAGCGAAGAGTTGACTATTGAAGATTTCTTTTTTCCGCATGCATTTCACCAAATCCACCGCGTCATTCTGCAGAAAAAAATAATATTAAATGTTCACCTATTTTCAACGTAATATTGCAGTAATTATCTGTTACAAATAACACTTACTGCAATCACGACTTACCCGCCATCGTAACCTAATGGCATAATTACATAGCACCACCAAAAGCATCACAAAAATGTCTCGTGGAGCTCAAAGGAAAAGCGTTGAATCAGGTAGAATCGTCTACACATTGCCGATGGGAAGGCAGCGTGCAGAAATATTCTCTTTAGAATGAAGTTACCCATTTCTCTTAGTTTTGAAGAGAAAGCTGGGCAGTCTTCTATTGGAGTGTGTCTCGACAGGCCACCTAGTAACCAAGTCTGATGTAACGATCAGTTGTACGTAAGTCGTCTATTCAGGTAATGTAGTAAAATGACGAAATTGACGTGTCGAAGCCCGTACGGGTACCTTATGTGAATGGAGTTAGGGAACGAAAATCTTCAACTCATCTATGCGCATTGACTTGTTCACATACCCAAGCGTAAATAAACTTTTCCAGCCGCGTCCATCTTCCATTTCTCCTTTTGTTAACACGGTGTCTGCACTAGAACCGAAACATCAATGTAGACGTTTTGCTGCTCGTTGACATGATATAAAATTGCTATACAGTTAGCATGCCTGTAGCACGAGTAAATATTATGCCCATAGGGGAAGCTTTATATTTCAGGGAGCCAAAGATACCTACGTATTATTTGGCCGTTTCAATGAGCTGTTTAGCCTAATAAGACAAGGAAAGGAAACACGTTAGGTTGATGGACACCTACGTTATACATTGCAACTTGACTGCAGCTTAGTCGCAGACACCATTAGGCTGTTTACATAATTTGCGGGAAAGCTATAACTATAGCAGTTGATTGAACAACTGAACCGTTCATTGAGATAGCAAGTGGGCACCACGTGATTCAATTACATAGAGCCTTACGGCTTTAAGCTTGATAAATGTTTCATATTTGGCTGCAGCTGAATGCAAAAACAAGTTATTTAAGAAGTACATCTGGGCAAGATAAACTAGAAGTTTACCCTGAAGCTAATGTAATCCATCAGCGCATTTTTTTTGCATCTACGCCAGGGAAAGGGTTAAGTACACCAACCAATGGACTAGGCCGTCCACAGTGATGAAGGCAATTTGTGCTAGGGCAGTTCGCCTTAACGAGTGTTGCAAATTACTTTTGTCACAAGTACGTTATGAACCACCTCCCAAATTTCGACGATGGCTCTCAATAATGGTGCGTGGAGGTGCGATCGACAGTAGCTCGCGCAAGCACGCGAAGTGCTCTCCAGTGCCCCTCTCGTCGGTGACTCTGTCTACTTCAGGAGGAAGCACGCCGTGTAGTAAGTATGAAACGGTTTCAGCTCCCGTTGTCGGCGACCTTCGAATGACCTTGATAGAAAAGCCAGAGCAGTTATAAAGGCGCCTAGACGAGAACATCAGGGCATCGTTGCGAGAGCAAAACGAGATCAACCAAGCAACCAGGCATTACTTAAGAAAAAGTGGTCTCTCGCTCCCAACAGCTTGTACAGGACCACATTACATTCGATAGTTACAGCGCAAAGAAAACGCAAAAAGTATTCCTCCCGCATTCTTCGTAATGTATCTTCGCAATATCGTCATCATGAGCCTACTTTTTATCCACTGCAGCAAAAAGGCCTCTCCCTGCGATCTTCAATTACCCCTGTCCTACGCCAAAGAATTCCAGCAAGCTCCTGCGAATTTCTTAATTTCATCAGTCCACATAGTATTCTGCCGTCCTCGACTGCGCTTCCTTCCTCTTGGCACCCCTTCTGTAACCCGAATGGTCCACCGGTTATCCAACCTACGAATTGCATTACCTGCCCTGCTACATTCCTTTCTCTTAATGTCAATTAGAATATCAGCTGTACTTGTTTTCTCCCTGATACACATCGCTCTCTTCCTGTCTCTATGCGTTGCATCTAACATTAGTCATCCCTCCACCGTTTGCGGTGTCCTTAACGTGTTTTTGAGCTTCTGTTTCTGTTTCCAAGATTCTTCCCCAAGAGTCAGCGCCGGTAGAATTCACTGATCGTGCACCTGTCCTTTTAATGATAATGGTGAGCTTCCAGTCAGGATCTGACAATGCGAATGTGCTCCAACCAATTTTTATTCTTCTGCTAATTAGCTTCTCATTATCAGGGCCTCCTGTAAGTAATTGACCTTGGTAAACGAACTCCTTCAGGGACCCCAGAGGCTGACTGGTGATCCTGAGCTTTGGAACTCTTGCCCGGCTATTCATTACCATTGTCTTCTGCATGTTAATCTTCAGCCCCATTCTTAGACTCTCTGCGTTAAGGTGCCCAATCATTTGTTTTAACTCGTCCCCAGTGTTTCTGAACAGGACAATGTCATCTGCAAACTGAACTCCTTGATTATGAAATGCCTCTAAGACTGCTGGCATCTATACTGAGTCAAGTTCCTATTCGCACTCTATGAACGCCACATAGAGAGGCTGTGTGTACTGAGATGATTTCTGGATTACCTTATTGATGGCATGGATGCGATCCATTGTAGCGTATCCCTTCCTGAAACCTGACGTTTCACTTGTTTGACGAATGTCCAATGTTGTCCTGATTCCATTTCACGCGGAGGTGTATGGAAAAATAGCCACTAGTGTTGTGTGGTCCTACCCTTACATACATCAAAACTTAAAGGTGTCTTGGAGTGACGATCGATAGGAAACTCACATGGTCGCCTGAAGTGAAAAAACTAAGTGTGAAGACTTCCTCGGCGTCGCAAGTATTCCGACTTTTAGCTGGATCACAGTGGGGCAGCAACTCTCGATCAATGGTGCTCCTCCATACGGCATACGTCGACGGAACATATGATATTACCTCGCAGCCCCGCAAAAAATGTCTCCCAGAAGCAAGAGAAAACTTGAGCCAGCACGTAACAACTGCCTGCGCGTATTTCTTGGCCTTCCGAAGACGTTGTCCCGCTCAGGAATTGTAGCAGAAGCTGGATGCCTGCCCCTTGAAATGCTATCCTCGCAGGAGAAACTTCGGATTCACCTTCGCAAAGTCATTCATACGAAGACTCACTTTTTAAAAGATATTTCTAGAACCCGTGCTACATCCCGCATTGGAAAGGCCGTTGGAAGCATATCTATTTCGATTCCTGCTCAGGCGTCACAAATTATGCCATGAAACAGTTCACCGTGGACGATGTACCCATTGGAAATCCTACGATATATCCCTGAAATCAGTGCGATAAAGAAAATACCTCAAGCAGCGACACACCAGATAGCTTTGGAATATATGCATTAAGAATACGCAGCCGACACCCACATTTTCACCGATGGCTCTCCAACTCCGCATCGATGATCGTGCGGACTCTGTGGCCTCTACAGGGCAACGATTCTCCTTTCGTCTTTAGCGACCAGCATCATCTACTTGCCTGAGCTATATGGCATTATGAATGCCCTTGCGCATGTAGCCGCCAAAGACACGGGTGATTTTCATGCATTCAAAAGCAGCCCTACAAACTAGTGGAACAGGCACAAGTGTTGCAAGAATCAATCTGCAGCATTTTACATTTCTTATCTGCACCAAGGGGCTAAGATTTCTGGGCATTGCGTCCAGTTCCAGTGAATACCTGGTCATGCCGGCATTTCGAGAAAAGAAAAAGGATGAAGCTACCCCAAAATGTGCTGCAGTACCGCAATTTCAAAAGGAAATATTTTACAAAAGCCGACGCTTCAAACATGGCAAGGAAATATGCCTATCAAGAAAAAGAACGTATCGAGAATCTGCCGCTTCACGAAGACAACTTCCTGCGTTACACAGACCACGAAAAGAGACCGAAAATTCCGCCACTACTTCCTCGACACTTAGAGACATTGTACCATCGTCTTCCACTGAACATGGCATACACGAAGAATTATCTGTACCGCAGAGGGCTTACCATTACCTCCTACTGTGATAACTGCGGCAACTTAGAGACAATGGAGCACATATTACTAGAATACCCCGCGTAGCGCGACGAGAGAAGGTTTTTTTTTTTAGCAACAAATGAGCATGATTTGCCACGAACCGTTGACATTACCGAGCATCTTAGGTCCAATGCCCGGCCCTTCAAAACAGCGGCGGTTTATGAATTTATTGTTCAAATACCTGTCAGAAGTTTTTCTAGTAGGAAAGCTTTAAAGATTGCACATTTCATACACAAAAGCCTAAATTTGCCCACCATTTAATCTGTAATTATGAGTCTCAGGTCCACTTGCACATATCATATTTATTTTTACTCTCTTTTTCTTCCACTCTCCTCTAGAATCTTTTAATCCCATTCCCCATCCCTATGCAGAGTAGCATGCCAGCGATTGTATACGCCCTGGCAAAATTCTGGGATTTTCTAATAGTCCCTCTGATTCCATTGGAGCTTATCTTTGTGAATATTTTCTATAATAGTGAAAATTAGCTAATGGGCACATAATTTTTCCATTCTTTAACGTCTTCCTTTGTGTGGATTAGTACAACGTTTGCATATTGCAGTTATGTGGGACCCATGAAGTCAATAGACCGTTAGGTGTAAAGGGCCGCTTGTTTTTGAAGCAATATGTCTCCTCCATCTTTGATTAAACGGAAAGGTAGTTCATCATCACCGACCGCTTTGACCCGCTTCATGTCTAGAAAGGCCCTCTAACTTTGTCGCTAGTTCCAGAAAGAGCCTATCTAAACTGTTCATTACTACTTTGAATAGAGGTATCATGGCTGCTCATAGTTGGCTGATCTGAAGCTATGGAAAAGAAGTAGCTGGAAAGTATTTGAGTGTAATGACTAATGAATGTGTGCCAATCCTATACTTCTAGGAAAGCACAAAAAAGCGGTTATCGTGAATGAAAGCTTCTGTTTCTAGTTTTCCTAAAGTCACTTTCCAGTGAGGTGCTGAAAGCCAGTACTCATACCTAGCATTCGTGCTTGATAATGCTTGCTTTTACTTACGGTATATGAAATTAAACATTATGTGGCAACCTGATAACGATTATGAAATGTGAACGAGAGAAAGGACTAATATTTACGTAACACAAACATTGTGTTTAGAGATGGCTTGGCAGATGTGTAACTCAAGAAACCACACACGTTCGCTCAGTAAATCTGTCACTTTAGCAGAAGTATGACATAGAAGGTTACTTTCTAGCGAGAAGATTGCTGCTCATGGCGCGTTCTGTGACATTGTCCAGATAAATGCATATATGCATCCCGCATACACGATAATTTAGTCGCAGAGCCAACTGTCGAACTAACAAGATTCTGTGGAATCACAGGCTTAAATCGTTTTTTGCTTGATGACTCACGAACTACGTGCAATGGAAGAATGAGATCTTCTGTATTCATGTAGATACCTGTATGCAGGAGCTAGGCATGGCACAATATATAATACTCCTAGTTTCATGTCGAAACATTGCAACGCCTTATGTTCAGTAGTATTTCAAGTTGTCTTTTAAATAAAAAGTCATCTGTGCACCCTAGAAAATATTGTATTTGGAACAAATGATATGAAGAAGTGGCATAGACTACTTCAGATGAGTAAACAACTACATTTTCCATTTAACATACTGCGAACATAACATAACATTTAACATACTGCGAAGATTCACATACTGGAAAAAATTAACATATTTTGCTTTGTAGCTCAATGTTCAGAGTTGTATTCCTAAGATCTTGTAAAATTACTAGTCACTGCTATTCGGAAGGAATAAAGAGCCGGAATAATTCGGCCATATTACAGACATTTGTACTTTTAAGCAAGACGATCTTTAATAGGACACTCATTGGGGAAGGCAAACAAGACACAATATTAAACATTCACAATGCAACGTCATGGAAACGGATTGTGTTAATTCTAGTGCAGATGCAGGTAACTCTCAAATATAATCAAGAAACAAACAAAACTGCGTGTAACCGGCTGCGTCTTCTCACGGGAATGCATTGCAGTAGTTGGCTGGAAACACATCGAACACCACCGCATTCTTGTGGTGCACAACACATGGGACACATTCACACTGCAGAGATTCGTGGGCCCCATGATAAACACATTAGGTACACACAACCGGAGCGCCATCCGCGCGCATTCAACACTCCGACACGAAAGCGATTGCGGACGGCAAGGGTATAACCTGCGCCACACGAGCAATAAAACCTCGTAGATTTGATGCTTTCCGACTTAAGCGCTTAAAAAGTGCACGGAAATATCGCGCACTGCACGCGCCAGCTGTAGCAAGTCCTTTAAAACAAAGTGGTGGCGCCGGTATCACAGGTAGGAGCGCAAAACTTCCCGAAGGGGCTTAAAAACAAACATTCCCTCTAAATCGAAGTCAAACCATTGAAATCACGGGCACATGTCTCGACAACGGCTTCCTGGAATAACATAACCGGATCTCGAAGGCCATGCTTTTGCTGGCTGCATTTGGGAGGAGTTGTTCAAAATCAGATATACCTCATAGAATTTCTTTCTGCTCTAAGCTATAAAGGGCAATACAGAACGTTTGATAGCCCATTTTGTACGACAACAACATGTGTAGTTATGAGCAACATGACAAAAAGGAAAGTGCACTGTTTAATATTTTAGGCGTCACGGAGGCCACAACAACCGCACACGTCTACGCATGCCCCATGCGACCTGTTGGCGTCGTCACCCACTACCCAATTTGAATGGACACGCTCCCAGGATTCATTCGTCGATCCTGTTCTCTATTTTTGTTAAGTGCCTGCTGGTTGTGCGCGCTGCTACGACGCGTTTGTGTAATCGCGTGGTTTTGTGTTTGTTATAATGAAATGTGACTTAATAATAAATTGTGGGCTTTTACGTGCCAAAACCACTTTCTGATTATGAGGCACGGCGTAGTGGAGGACTTCGGAAATTTCTACCACCTGGCGTTCTTTAACGTGCACGTAAATCTAAGTACACGGGTGTTTTCGCATTTCTCCCCCATGGAAATGCGGCCGCCGTGGGCGGGATTCGATCCCGCGACCTCGTCCTCAGCAGCCCAACACCATAGCCACTGAGCAACCATGGCGGGTCGAAATGTGACTCAGTTCTCGCACACAAAAGTGGCAGAAGATAGCTTGTTTCTCTCTGTAAACTCGCTGTATGCGTGGCGCCCCAATCAAATGTGGACCAACAATGTTCGTGCCGTGGACCTTTGTGTCCGGTTGTAGTGGAAAGTTGGGTGGACGTCTCAAAGAAATGCGTGTTATCAGCGTGCCTCAGCTCCTCCATTACGCAACGGCATATGTGCATGAAATAACATCGCCGCAACGGCAGCTTCGAGGGCGCTTTTCGAGCACGTCGTAACATTGAAAAAGGTAAGTAATTGTAAACATATGCGTGTTGTGCGTACTTTCCGTGTGTGCATGAGTGCTTTGCGAACGTAGTGAATAAAACTTCGACGTAAATACTGAAATGTGCGCTTGCATAGCGCTGATTGTCAGAATTTAGTTACACAAATTTACTGACTTAGTGCGAAATTGAAAATATTTATAGCGTTTTCTTCCGGTGGTAAAGATTACGTTCAGAAGTAATCGTGTTCGTAATGTGCGCCTGTGAGCGGACACTCCCGCTTTTCCGGTGAGGTTGCATAACAGAGACGCATTTGCTTTTTCTCTGATTATTTGTGCAATGATGTTTCTTCGCTTATGAATGCCTAGACGTTATAAATGATCTCTGCTTACAAATTTTCTGTATACGGGCAGATATCGCTGAAAAAATGTGAGCATTCATAGATTGCTACTAGTACAGCTCACTTTTTAAGACAAGATGTGTTCACATAAGTTTCACGTAACTAATATTGACAGCGGAAAGTTAAGCTCTCATGAAAAAAAGAATTATTACGTAAGCAAACATTTCTTTGTGATCTACATTTGCTGTGTTATGTGAAAATTCTATGCGATGAAGGCTTCCTATTGTCATTACCTTCATCAGCGACTTCAACCTTGTGCTCATTTACGACCTTGAACTAATGTAAACAATGTCTTCATAACTATGTTAAGTGCTCCTTGCATGTGTTTATAATGTGACAGCTTCATGTCACATTATATGACAGCCTCATGCCACTGCCTTAAGTTTTAAAACACAGCTTCTTTTGTAGTGGCGACGCCGTCACGCACAACGGTGTCCACATAACGGAAGAGCCCCCAGAAATTCAGCAGCATGGTGCATAACCTGGATGGTCGGCTCATTGTGAATAGTACAGGTTCCAAAAAGGAGGATATAGCAATAACTCACGGATAAGCTTATTGGCATATCCCTAACACAACTTACTAAGTGGGCTAAATATACATGCAACTTTATTCAACTTCCTCCTTATCTTTGTTCTTAGACGTTATGCCCAAAATAGCGTGTTCTTCACAGAAGTATATCTAACTTGTCATGATGCTTAATATATTTTCCTGCATCAAATGCTTGAGTGCGAGTTACTTTTATTTTTGCTTTGTGCCCTATATATATAATATCACTTCTTGAAGGTTTGTTTGCTTAGGAGCTTTTTTCTATGCTACAGCTTGTATTGGAGAATTTTTTCTGTTTGTACTAAATGCTCAAGTACGAATACAAATTTCATGGGGCCGAATATGTCACAGGTCTAAGCGTACAGCATGCTTACCGTCGTTTAATAAGAATGACACAATTATGACACAACTGCTACTGGCAAATACATATTTGGTGAGTGTGAATTCCTTGAAATTTTACACGAAGGTCCGTGTTCACTGTGCTGCAGTTATTACAGTAGTGAGGTATTTTCTAGTAGGCTCGAATTATATCTTTTTCTTTGCAAGGTATCCTTATTCGTGTAAGTACGCATTGTAGTAGTTGCAAGTCTGTCCAGTTAAATTATTTTTCGCTTCAAGTCAATACAGCATAAACCACTTAGTTACCTGGCAGATCTATCATTAAGGAAGCACACAATTTCTTCCATAGTGTTTAATTGTGTCCTTGCTCTTGCTAAGGCGTTTGCTGGTTATTGCAGTGTTGCTCATCAAATAAATTTCATTTCAACAGCACCTCCTAAAACACACTGTTTGGCACGGGCACTAATTGTACACCTTTCAAAAATTACTTCTAATGTGTGGGGTCTCTTTCAATATGTTCTGTTTCATCCTATGTATTTGTTGTGCACTGTGAGCAGTCTTCTATTCATTCTGCTTTGCACTGTTCAGGTCAGAATTGGTTCAATCAGCAAGTTCCAATTTTGATGCTATCAGTGAGGCATCGGTGACTGGGCCGATAAATTGAATGTAGTATATGCGATCCTAAGCGTATTTTGACAAAAATACTTGTGTCTAGAAAAAGCATCATATGCACTTCAACTCTTATGGTTTTAAGTTGGGTTGCAAATATCTATTGCAATTTGCCACTGTTTTAGCTATACGAGACAGCCTATGTTGTGTCTGCTGAAGCCAGATCCATGGTTAGCTTGCCTTCTTGTTTTTGTTGTGGTACACTTACACTTCTGTGGTGCTTAAGCACTGTCGCCGTGCGAGAGCTGGAGTATTGTGGCAATGTCGAAGTTTGCTTGCATCTATACAGTAAACGAAGACACGCCTATCACCGTATTTGTGCGGCTCCTGAACACTGGCCATATCCTCCAGGTGAAACTTGTAACGTCCCTTTGAGTGTGCCGGTAAGTTCATATATCTTTTCCGGACAAAATTTATGCAGGGAAGGGAGGGACACCATAGAAGGCCACTGCAAACAACTGAATCTTCTGATGGAGCAACTAAAAATTTCAATAGCCCAAGACGTGTGAATATATAGTGCAGCAGTTTTTGAGGTGTGGAAGTGCAATTTCTATTACAAAGGCACTGGCTAATATAAACTTCCTCTGACAATAATATAATATGACGCTAATATAATAAACTTCCTCTGACAAACTCTAGACAAATTTGCTGATACCTGTAAGCAAGCAAAGCTCGCTTGCCTGCTCACCTTTTTAGGTTCACTAGTGGACTCCTATATATATACTGCCTACATTATGTTTTTGCAGGAAATGTGTGTTCAAAATTGGCCACTAGTGAATTCAAGAAGGCATCCAGGCAAGAGATTCGTGCTTAGTTAAAGATGCCAACAAATTTGACTTCTGTGCGTCAGGGGTAGTGTAGTCTATTCCTTTGATAATCTTCATATTTGGTCAAATGTACATGCGGCAGATAGGCTTGTTCCTCAACATGCACCCAGGAGAGCAGCATTATTCACTCAAGGGGTAAGTATACTTTTGTCACTTGATGATGCACTGACACGAGTGATGCTGCACCCAAGATTTGTATTATTCATCTGGTCTGTTCACTTGCGGCAACCGACTGACCAACAAAATCAGTGAGAAATACCACATTATGATTCCATGACAAATAGGAATACTCTCTGGATGACATGGAATAGAAATATTTATTCTGTTTTATTACGCAAACATGGTTACGCTTTTTGTACTATTGTATCGCAAATAGTGCTCTCTTTTTGAGAGAACTCTGCAGCAGAAGTGCACATGCATTGTAAATATTTTCTTTATTCCTTCCAGCAAATAAATGCGGAATTGATAGCTTTTGTGTCCTCTGGTCTCCTTTCTGTCCATTATCTCGCACTCAAAAGTTAAACATGCAAAGGCACCAACTTTCTCATTACTTGTCAGTCAGTGCTGATAAACTCGAAATATGCCTTTGAGCTAGAACATTTTGCCATTTACGTCGCTTACAGTAAGTATATAGTACTACGCTTCTGCCTTATCATCAAGCATGCTAAAATGTATTTACTTTTCTATTGACGGTTTATGTAATGATAGCCTCATAGCACAAGCCAAAAGGTGTAGAGATACAAGCTGTATTTCGGCTTTCACCGATTGCATAGACGGTGATCAGAGGCGGGTACTAGGAGAGGTTTTCTGGTTGGCTGACACAACCTTTACTTATTTCTGCCCTTCACGAAGCTGAAATACTCTACTTGGGCTCAAAGAAACTTGTATTGCTTGTATTCACTTTACAAATGTCTTTCACAAAAACGTAAGGCATATAATATTCGTGTGGCACCTTCACTTTTGCAGCTGGCGTATCTGCTGTTCTAGGTTACACTTGTCGCTACGTTAGGTAGACTTCGTTTTATTACTGGTACTAATTCACATAAAACTGGTAATTGGGTAACCTTGTTACATGGTAACAAGTTTTTATTGATGTCATGAAGAATGTGTAGTGAGGCGTACAATTACTTGTATATTTCAGGCTGTACTGTGTCTCTGAGAAGCATCACAGGATGCAACTGTTTGTTTACTGGCCGTGCCTTCCACAGAACTTCCAAGTTCCATTGCCACACAGCAATGGGAGGCAGCGCTGTCCAGCTCCGACTCGACGGACCAGCTCAACCCGGTCAACTGAGTGAAAAGGGCAGCTAAGGCCGCTGGACTGAGGGGATCATCCACCGCAGAGCCGATGAAGCATTTTACACTCGTGTGTTTTTTTTTTATGAAGCTAATTCTCTCTCTATGCGCATCAAGTTGAGAAAGCATTTAGTTAGAAATAAAAAGCTACGCAGCTCATATGTAGCATTTTGACTTGACAAATTACATGTTGCTAGGGCAAGAGTGCGTGCAAGGAAATTTCGGCGCACTGAACTTACTTGATGCTCATATTTTCAAAGCAAAATCTATTTTCTTTTTGTGTACCAAGTAAATCTTTGCACTGCTCTTTAGCCTATGATATTGCAGCAACTTGTAATCTACAAAATAAATGTAAAATAATTGTTAACCTCGTAAGTGTACGTTCTGCAGCATGAAACTAATGATGTATAGACATTTGTTGCAAGCTAAAATTTTTCAAACACATCATAAGGTACCAGCATAGTCCCAGGTAGACCACACCAGGATACAGAAAGCACCAGGCAAGCACACCAAACACGTCGAAAACCTCGAAAGTACCAGGCCAGGTACACCAAGCACACCAGTCCGGGCTCACCATACACGCCAGGACGGGTACACTAGATACATAAGACCAGGCTCACCGTGCACACAGAATGGGCACACCACACACACCAGACCCGTGCCTGAAAACCCACTCTAGTGTAAACGATAAAGAGCACCCGAACCAGTCTAGTGCATTTTTCGACTGGGTAGTTATCTGCTTGGCGGAGAGTGGGGCTCGACGAAGCAAAGGCATAATTTTGGGAGCCTGGTTTTTAAATAGGCGAAGGCAGCTATTTTTCCTATTGTTATGTCCACTTGGCGGTAGGCCCTTAAGAGTAGCACATTATTGGTGGCGTTCGGAGTTAACGGTATATCACAGACGAGAATGTCAAGAATCACCCGCCGTGGTTGCTCCGTAGCTATGGTGTTGGGCTGCTGAGCACGAGGTCGCGGGATCGAATCCCGGCCACGGCGGCAGCATTTCGATGGGGGCGAACTGCAAAAACAGCCGCACAATTAGAATTAGGTGCACGTTAAAGAAAGCCTGGTGGTCGAAATTTCCGGAGTCTCCCACTACGGCATGCCTCATAATCAGAAAGTCGTTTTGGCACGTAAAACCCCACAATTAAAGGACAAGAATCACTGTCCCAAGATCGCGATTACAAAAGTATAAAAGTGCCGCGAGAATTAAGGACAAAGGCTAGTGCAGTTATTCTGCCGCTTCGCCATTATCCCCTACTCAACAAAGCAGATTTAAAAACGCAGGTTTTCAACAAACAGCACCATAAAGAACACAAAGGCAAATGCCCCACGAAACACATATAAGATGTTTCTGCCAACTTGTCAAGAGGTGACGCACAGGAAAAGAAGTAAATACACAATACTTTAGCAAAAGAACGATAAAAAATAACAACATTAAATCCCCAGACTACTAGGAAACGTCCTAATATCAACAGTAACGAGTTTGATTGTGGTGCAACACGTGCGCGAGCATATTTAAGTTCTGCGAATAGAGTTGTTGTAAGATAATGAAACGAGCCGCAAAGAATATAACAAAACAACTGTCAGGATTAAAGGCACCTATGGAGATAAAGACACCACTGACAGTGAGCATCACTCTAAAGACATTCAGAAGCGGTGGAACTCTGACCGTATAGAAAGAGCTATATTCGCACTAGTTATTGCCGGCGACACATATGATATATATATATATATATATATATATATATATATATATATATATATATCTCAGTGTGTGTGTGTGTGTGTGTGTGTGTGTGTGTGTGTGCTCCAATGGTTTTGAGAACACGCGCGCGCGAAGACTGATATTGCAAATGTCCACCTATAAGCGACATCACAAGCACATCGGACTGGAGCAGCGTCGTGCAAATATTTGTTCCTGCAATGACTGCTGTGGCACTTTGCAACGGATCCTTTCTTACCTTCCACATACCCTAAAACTGCGTACGCTTTTTGGAAGAAGTCTATGCTTACCAGCACTGTTCCATTGTGGGGCACCGACACAGGAGCTCTCGCCCTTTTCTACATTCCGTGTAGAAGAGGAGCGAACGTGTTCCTCCGCCAGATGTCCGTCGTGTCACAGTGCAGTTTTCGCCTCTTGTCAAAGCCGCAGTGGGCTGTGCGAGTATTTATTCACCTCATTGTGTTTTCCCGAGTGTTGTTTGTTCTTGTCAGGACTGTAGTTGTTGTCTTTATTACAGGAACGTGACACTTATAGAGATGAAAGCATATTTAGCGCCAGCAAACAAAGACGGAAGGGAGACGACAACACAATGCGATTCAACACAACACACAACACAACACACAAAACAACACAATGTGATGCGACAACACAATTTACCAACACGCCCAACAAATGGCAATTTTACAATCTATAGAGATGGTTCGAGTATGAGTTACAATCTCCTGTCCTATTCTACAAGATGTCACAGATAATGTGAATAACATCTTCAAATATTATCACATTATGTTCTGAGAACTGCAGTGTGAAAATAATTTGGTGGCTGTGGGCATGCGCCTCTGTCGGCGGGAACGCTTACAGGTGGTTATGTCTTATTTTATACTCTAGACGCTTTAAAGTTCAGAGCTCATGGCAACTGAAGAAATATGGCTACAGCTTCCTAGCTCTAGATAGTGCTCCAGGTATTTCTTTCAATTACGACTATCCAAATCACAGAATAGACTTAACAGTATTCTAGAGGACCTCTTGGAGCCTCTATGACATCTTTTAAAGATGCAGCCTCATGAAGCCAATCTTCGTGACGAAACACAGCTGTGGTGGCTGATGGCTTGCCCTGGTGGCTTGCCAAAGTTCGTGTTTCCTGCGGTAACGAGCACAACGTAGGCCGCCAAACCATTTACCACGTTCGTGCGTCAGTGCATGCCCAAATTGTTCTTGCTTGCTGATGCGTCACATGACTTTGCCACTGGCGCGCTGGTGCTTGCATCTCTTTCGCTCCAGCGCAAGCGAGGATGTTCTACAGCTGGCTCTAATGTCTGCTAACTCTCACTCGCGTGCGTCTCGTATCTGTACCCGCGAATATTACCGTTCCTTCACAGGTTCCTCCTCTTCTGCTCCTTTTCTATCACCCAAGCCAGAAATATATATCCACTCCACCCGAAATACTTACCTAGCGACAATATAAGTCTCAACTTGCCCATTGTCACCTACCTACTATATAAATGCAAGGAGAGGCTCTAAGACGGAAGCATAGCTCGTAGCCGTTGCGCACGACAGAAGCATGCGATGAATGAAACATTCGCCACTTGTTTTTGTGATAAGAAATAGGAATTGGGCAAGTAAAGACGGTTACAATAATTTTTTTGCCATTAGTGCTGAGGACGAGTTAGGGTATATACGTGTTTGGGGTCTCCTATGTGCTCGTGGCAGGCACAGCTGGTGCAATTCATTTTGACCATAGGCCAAGTTCCCCATTTGACGACTAGGAAGCCTCAAATTTTGTTCATCTAGGTTGTTCCTGTGGATGGGAAAAAAAAACAACTAAGGAGAAATAAGCTTGACTTCTTGCTTGACTACATGCTAAGAGGAGTGTGGAATAAGTCGCGTGGTATTTTTCGCTGTAGCAGCCATGTTTTCGGGGCAAAATGGTTGTTTTGTTCTAGTCGTGTGTGCTCGTGCATGTGGGGCTCCGTAGGTTATATACGGTGACAAAGGCGTTGTGTGTATAGGCTTGTGTTAAACTCCGTGACTTGTTTAGCTATGTTATCTAGACCCTGCTCTCAATGGCTATGTTCTGGGGAGGCGAGACTAGCAGAAGCATTACGCGTAAAACAGTGCACGCATGCGACGCCTTACACGAGGTCCCATGCCGCGGGATCAACGGGGATCCAGAAGCAAGCTTGCCGAATTCAGTAGATTCACGCTAACGAATCATCGCAGATTTAAATCGCTGTACTTCAGTTCATAATATATACACAAAACACTTTGTAGGCCAGTGAAAGCTGTGCAGTGTTTGTTTTAGACAGCGATGTGGACGGATTGAAAAAAAGCGACAGCTGTGGCTACGAGGAGGCCCTCTAGCGTTGCAGATAAATGAAGCCATCTCCTGCACCAATGCATTCGTCATGACAAAGGAGCGAATCCCCGTGCTGTTTTTTTTAAAGTGGACCCAAATGCAATGATGGGTTAAGGGATGAACCATTCTTACCGTAGACATATGTGTGCCCGAGGGGCGCAGGGTAATGCATGTTAGCGGATGCGGCAAGAGTGAATAAAGCTCCACAGAATAATGTATGCTTGCGCGCACATGAAACGTCTGGTGGTTGCGCGCATCCGTTATACAGTTCGGCTTCATATTTTTCAAACCTCCTTCGCTCGTGCAGGCGGAGCAACTGCAGCCAATGTCTGCGAAGCTAACCCCGCCTATGGAAACCTCAAGCCCGCCATTATCACCACCTTGGACTACACGTAGAAGCTTGGATACTATATTTTCATATTGCCTGGTTCAAGCATAGGTCTTGCAAGGCAAAGATTCAGACTAAGGAAAAGGTATGTTTGAGCTTCTATCGGTGGTATTGAAAGCGTTCTCGTAGCACGCGTTGACAACACCAATTTCTGGCGTTTAACGTCCCGAAATAGAACTTTGTAGAATAGCAAGAACACACGAGACTCCGAAATGTTGCACTTAAAGGGCCCCTCATCCGGCCTGGTCATTTTGAGCTGACAAGCGCCGTGCATACAATGGGCGCTAACGATCGCGCCTGAAGTCTTTCATTGCAACGCTCCACGGGAAGAGCTGAAATTTCAAACTGAACGCCCTGTGGCCTTCTCCACGCAGGCGCTGCGCTCCAAGCCACAGGGTTGAGGTATGCGTGCTTGTGCGCCTACGTACATGTGTGCTTGCTGTCACATTGCTCTTAGTTACCCGCGACATAGTTAGTTATTCAAGGCGACCCTTGGTATATGTGCAATATGTCGTTTACAGAGTAATTTAGGCTTATAGCAACAATAAACACTCAAAGTGAATGTCTGCGTGTAAATGTTGTAATTCGCACGGCAAGGAAAGGGATGGCCTCTACTTTGCTTGTTCCTACGTATCGCTTGTACGCACCTCGCATGTACGCGTTATGGTTGTACGTACGATATTATTTGGCTGCAATAAATACCATATAAAAAAAGGTGTTTGTGGTGTAGTGATTCGAATGATCGTCGGAAACGTAGTAGTCATAGGCGCAAATCATGTTTTGTAGTGCGCGTTTTCTGCGAAATAACACGTTGTGCTGTTGTAAAAGTACTTGAGTACTCGGCTGTGGCGAATGTGCTCCGTAAACGAAATTGCAGAGAGTCTGGTAGCCCGCAATGAATGAGTCCCCGCACCTCCTCCAGTATATTTCCGTGACGTTGGGGCAATAGACAGAATGTAATTACAGTGCATATACAAGCAGAGGCAATGGGATTAAGGTGGCCGAGTAGTCACAACACGCAGCAGCCAGCGTCTCGCGACCTTCTTCCTCTCTCTGCTTTTATCATACCGCAAAGATATATATATATATATATATATATATAAATATATATATATATATATATATATATATATATATATATATATATATAGAGTCATATAATGAGAAGCCAACAAACACTGACACCAAGTACAACATAGGGTAAATTGCATGTACTTAATAAATGAAATAAAGTAATGATAAATTAATGAAAATTAAAGTGGATGAAAAAACAACTTGCCGCAGGTGGGAACCGAACCCACAACCTTCGCATGTCGCGTGCGATGCTCTACCAATTGAGCTACCGCGGCGGCGTTTCCCCATCCACTTTCTTGGGTATTTATGTGTACTAGTAGAACCCTGGGAGTGTTAGCCAGCGCCCCCACTCACAGACCTTGGCGGCGGACGTGGAACGTCTTTTTTGCCGCAGGCGTCACGAGAGCGTGATCTTTTCGGGAGAAGGCAACTGGTCAATAAACCCACATATGCTACGTGAAGGCATCAATGTTGCCGGATTCGAGACCCTCGTTATGTAATAAACGAGAAGAAAGGGGGTTAACCAAGGGACCCGATAATTATTAGTCATATAATGAGAAGCCAACTGTTGGCTTCTCATTATATGACTAATAAATATCGGGTCCCTTGGTTAACCCCCTTTCTTCTCGTTTATATATATATATATATATATATATATATATATATATATATATATATATATATACTTCCATCAATATTGGTGGAGGTGCGGCGATTCATTCATTGAGTGCGCCAAAGCTTTCTGATATTTCGTTTACGCAGCACAATCACCAAAGCCTCCCACTTGAAATACAGTAGGAAATTTATTGCAGTCTGTCGTATTTTGGGACATTGTTTCTGTCGTTCTGTTGTCCCACGTTCTCTTGTGTGCAGTGTGACGTCGTGTAGTCGGAAGTTCTGTAGTTCTTGATCAATATTTAATAAAAAATTGACAGATACCTCTTTAGGGCTATGTAAATTTGTTAGTACAAAAAAGAAATATAAAAGAAAATGAAAAAAAACTTCCCTGCCACGGATTCGAACTTGGCACATGAGCATTCCAAACCCAGAACCAAAGCACCACGCCGTACATATCTCTAAGCGTACATTTTGGCTATGTCAACAGCAAGATTCTCTGTCTGCGTTCATGTTTACATTTGCGATTTATGAGCCAAGATACGCTATGACTCTCCCGCGTCAACTGCCGCCTCTCTAGAAGAGCAATAGCGTTGTTACCATCGACAGGTACATCGCGGAATGCTATAACATCAATTTTGCTGTACAATATTCATATTAAATAATAAATTCAGAATTAGGCAATGGCGAGTAGGGACACTGTTAAATTGTTAATGCTAATTTCGGCAGTTATCTGTCGCTCTTTACACTTTTGAGAGCGCATATATTTCGTGTTTACAGTGCAAAATAGCTGCATAAACATTCGTGAATTAGTCTTCATTCTGACAGCATACTGGCTTCTCACGGCGGCACTGTACCAGAATAATGAGATTCGAGCGAGACAGCTTTTCACGCAACTTTCTAGAACTACCCAAAACTTCTTTTTCGCTTGGCAAAAGCTTATGTCATATTTCTGGCAAAATAACTAATATGTCAGTGTAATGGCACATGTAAGTCCACAAGCCTTTGCACCCCATCTTACCAAATAAAACAAAACGGATACGCAGCCATTCCCAGAGATGGCATGATTTGACCAGCGGCCGATATTGAGGAGGCCGGTAGGGCGTGAAGACGCCCTACCGGCTGAAGACACAGCATGAAGACGCGGCACCAGCACCAGCATGGATTGAATATCATGCAAGAGAAAATTACAGTGTGAACCATCAACGCGAAACTGACATACAATTTTAAAGCGTCGCAACGGAAAGCGCATGTGTCGTGGCGTCAGAACTTATGTCACTGCGACATAAAATTGCCACTCATCTAACGCCACGAGAGAATATGCGTAGACCCGACAGGGAGTTCCTGTTGCGACGTCAGAATCGCTATTGCGATAGAAAGTTGTTGCGACTTTATAAACCCTTTTTGTCGCGACAGAACTTTTCTGTTGCGACTTCTGAACTCCTGGCTGTCGCGACACAATCTTTTCTGTTGAGACGTCAGAGTTGCTGTCGTAACGTCAGAGTCGCTGTCACGATAGAAAGCTGTTCCTGTGACTACAGAACTCTGGTTGTCGCAAGAGAACTTTTGTGTTGCGACTGCAGAACACTACGTCGTCGCGACAGGAATTCATGTTGTCTTTTTCAACTGGGGAGTACTCAAGTTCTTATATATATATATATATATATATATATATATATATATATATATATATATACACATGGACCGCTTGCGTTTAACAGGCAACCCTGTATCCGCACCGGAACATGACAATTGAACGTATGGTGCGTAGTATGTACCTTTTGAACGCAGCTATTCGAAATGACAAATAAAGCGTCAGCGTCCAAGACGTTACCGCATCAGTAATGTTGCGTACAAACCTCAGGAGGAACTTGTAATTGATATTTTGTCACTTGTAACAAGCGTATGTAATGCGGTCCTGTTCAACGAGCTGGGGGGGGAACCACATTTCCATCAGTTTTGAGTGGTAGCCCGAATGTTGTCGTTTGTTTTCGCAACGTTGCCCGGTTGTTCTAAGGCTTGTCTGAGTGCTCAGATAACGGATCTGGCTTTTGGCTCAAGGTCACTTGACGGCCATGGACAACGCGAGCTAAAAGCATTTCATTTTCGTAAAAAGAAAAGCACAGCCGGTAACACTTATTTCGTCCGCCTAGTAAGTATCACTTGTAACTTTCGTGCCAAATACGCAGGGCTCACTAATCCTGATGGTCATGGTCTAAACGTGGGCTTTTTGAACATTTGTACCGCATAATTATGCCTCATTTAAACGGCAGGGTGCTTCGTAAGCGTTGTTTTTTGAGCTTTTGTACCAGAGCAGAGTTTCCTGCTAAGCACACGAGCTTGATATTTGCCGGGCAAATAAACTAGGATTCCTTTATACCGTTACTCGCCTAATAACCGTCATAATGTTGAGCTTTTCTCCTGGATACACACAGAAGTGTTATCAGGAAGATTTTACTGAGACTGTACCACGCTTTGTTAAAAAAGAAACCGAACAGTAAATTAGTTTTATGAAAATATCGAACGGCCGCACGGGCTTGAGCGTGCAGCAGCGCATGAGAAAGAGGTAAAGTGATGCCGTTTACTGGGCGGGTGAAAGAAGTTCAAATTAAGAGGAAATCACTTCACTGGATAGGGAAACAAATAGGGATATATATATATATATATATATATATATATATATATATATATATATATATATATATATATATATATATATATATATATATATATATTTATGTATATATATATATATATATATATATATATATATATGTATATATATATATATATATATATATATATATATATATATATATATATATATATATATATATATATATATATATATATATATATATATATATATATATATATATATATATTAGTGTTCCGGTGGAAATACAATCCCTCTGCGGCGTTTCGCGAAGTACCCGGCCTCTATCACCCTTTCATTAACAAGTCAATAACCGGTCAATATATATATATATATATATATATATATATATATATATATATATATATATATATATATATATATATATTAGGGGTGTGCGAATATTCGAAATTTCGAATACGAATCGAATATTTTCCTTATTCGAAGCGTATTCGATTCGAGAAATGCATATTCGGAAATTCCCGAATATTCGAAGATGGCCCAATAACGATAGAAACGGAGAATATTCTGACAGGTGGAATAATTGAACATGTAACGAATTATATGCTTGCTCCACGTTCTCCTCAGAACATGTTTATTCACTGAGAACTTCGCATGACCGGCTCATTATTTGTATGCTCTGATTGAGTCTATCTGCATGACGCCCGTGAGACACGATCAGTTTCAGTTTATTTTTACCAACCTTTATTCTATGGCTCTTTCATAACCATATATGATGTCCTTTAGGGCTATGTAACTATATGCGATAAAATATGTACCCGCAAAGCGTTACCTGGACAATCTTTAGATGTTTGGAAATTAAAAAGAAATAAATATGTCCGAGGAGAACGTTGCATCGCCATGGACGACTCCCGCCTTGTGTTCCCGCTTTTCTCATGTAATCGCGGATATCTGCTACCTGCTGCGCTGCTTCTTGAGACAAACGCAAAACACGCTACTGCCACTGCGCTATTTGCAACTATCTCAGTGCTGATACAGCCCTCGATCAGGTGTGTTCTCTAAGAATGCCATCAACTGCAGGTGACGAGCCACCGAGCAAGCAAGAAAAGAAAGCCGGAAGAAGTCTCCTTTGGCGGCACTACACAAAGCTCTCGCCGTCGACAGCTCGGTGCAAGTCGTGCGAACATACTCTTGAAATACCAGCGGGAATGACCACTACTATTCAAAATCAGATGAAGCAGCAGCCTTTGGTGATGGAAGAGTACCAAAAAGAGGCCACTGCAAATCCTCCAATGAAGAATCAACCGACACTGGATGACATACTTCAGCAGAGACAGCAGTCATTGTTTCCGAAGAATGAAAACGCACTTCACCAGAATGTGGCAGCCATTCATTTCTTCACCATTTCTGCCACATCAGTTCAAAGCACTGGTCGAAGCAGCTGTAGAGTCGTGCTACAGTCAGCCACCTCGAACAAAATGGTCGCGTGTGCTCGTCCCGCGCATGTACAACGACACAACAGCAAAGGTACGACACGAGCTGCGAAAAGTACTTGAACATGGAACAAGCACGCTCGCTATTACGAGCGATATCTGGACGTCGCGTACCAATGAGGGGTTTGTAATCCTCACGTGTCATTTTCCTGCGGTGAAGTTCGACATGACAAAGTTGACTTTGAACACGCGACACATGCCGGAGAATGACACGGCTGTGAACATAGCTGCGTCATTGGAGCATCTATGCACCGACTGGGAGATACCAATCGACTGCGTGAAGTACATCGTGACGAACAGCGGCCGCTATATCCAAGCGGCCACAATATCCAAGCGGCTGCAATATCCGAGTGGCTGCCAGGAGACTGGCTTAGCTCCAGCGAGCCTGCTTTGCGCACACTCTGCACCTAGTGATCAGCAATGAAATGTCGTGTACTCCGACAATGAACACACTCTGCAAGGAGGCTAAAGCGATTGTACGGAACTGCAAGCACAGCCCTAATGCACACAAAAGAATGATCGATCTGCAGACGTAGCTGAACAAAGACGTGCTCTATGTTGTGTAGGATGTTGACACAAGATGGAACACTCAGTACCTCATCCTCTCAGGGCTCCTTGAAATCAAGGAGTCTATCAGACTTGAACTCACCTTTTCCGACACGAGCTTAGATACCTTTAACTCTGCAAAGTGAAGAGATGCAGTGGAGTTTTTGGAGGCATCGAGGACCTTATTTGACGCAACTGTGATCTTAGTGCTGGAAAGTACCCCTCATTGTCCTGTCAAATTCTAATTATTTTTGGAATGCTGCATTGCCTCGAAGATTGCAAAGGCAACTCAGCGTTTGCTAGCAATCTCGCAAAATCTGTCAAGACTCGTTTCGCTGAGTGAGAATTTGACGAAGTGGTCAACCTTTTTCTTGATCCAAGCTTTAAGTTCACCAGGCGTCTGGTTAGATTATCTGGCATTGCAACAAGGGAGCTCCGCGCACCTCGCGTAGAACCAAGTGAGGACACTGCCATGCCAGCGTCGTGTCCTGGTGTTCACTGTATGGAGAGCTTTTGACGGTCTAGTGATGAACAAGGAGAACGCTCATTTGGTATCTGCCTGTCAGAGGGAAGTTACACACAATACGGAAAAGCATCTTCTCGAAAAGAGCAAGGATCCTTGTGAGTGGTAGCAGTGCATTGGCCGCTTCACGTACTCGCCCACAAGTACTTCGCCATCGCTGCCACCTCAGTTCCAAGTGAAAGTCTTTTCTACCGTTTGAATTGTTGTCACAGTGCATACAGCGCGTTTACTTTCTGAACATGTTGAGCAGTTAGTTTTCCTTCATGATAATCACTAAAAAGTGCATTACTTGACTGAGAGCATTACTTGTTATTACCTGTGCGCATTAACTGTAATGAGTGTCTTTTTAACCTGCAGCAGCGTTGTAAAATGCAATATTTTTAACAAGCGTTATAAAGCTATTGTTACCACATTTTGCAGCTTTTTATTACCACGTACGTACATATTCGATATTCGATTCGATATTCGAAGACAGCTTTTTGCCTTATTCGTATTCGATTCGTATACGAAAATTTCAATATACGCACATCCCTAATATATATATATATATATATATATATATATAAATATATATATAAATATATATATATATATATATATATATATATATATATATATATATATATATATATATATATATAGGCGCCTGGCAATTTTACTCACCTTTTAGCAAATTCACGGTGACAAACACAAACTGACTTCAACGTGCATTCGCTGAAACAGCGATACAGTTATGGGACGGGGACGTTAATCCTCAATATTAACTTAAAAAGGTGGAGGTTGTACTTACCAAAGTGTGCCCGTATTTCAAACGATACCGGATTGATTCTGGAATTCTGTAAATGATAGGCGGCATTATATAGCATTCGACTCCTGGGGTTTGAGCCTGAATCTCTTGTTCTGTATAAGATATGTGAGCCAGGATCACCAGGACGGTGGGCCGGTAAACGTTCCTTAAAAAAAAACAGCGCTATGAACATTTCACCAACGTTATGTGCAGAAGGAAAGCATGATCATCATTGAGACACAGTTGTCAAATAAAAAAAATGTAGAGCGAAGGCGGAGACAGTATTCGTTTTTCCAAATCACATGTACCTTGCAACAATTCTCGTTTTTCAAACTCTCACAACGTGTTAGTCAATGCTACTTCTTGGCGTAAATAAGCATTCGAACGTTAAACTCGCCAAGTAATGTATGCTATAGAGCATGTAAATGGCTGAAACAAAATAACGTTCAGAGCTTGTGCAGTGATGACAACGATATTTCTTTGCGTACAAAATGCGTTCACATTGGGTTGCAAGCGCTAAACTAATAATATCCATGGCTGCTGTGGTATTTGCCACCAATACTGTGTGAGATCTGATGGAGCTGTTAGCGCTCACCTGCCACACGCCCCCAAAACGCCGTGCCGAAGCCCGAACGCAGAAGACAACACCAACATCTCGAACAAACAGCGCGCAGTAGCCGTCTTCTGCTTTACCTTTCCCCGGAGCATGGGCTTTTGCCTCAGACGGCCAGTAAGATCGTCGCCAAGTCAACCCCAATGGCAGAATCAGCGTATCCCATCGTGCTGCAACAGCCCAGGGAGCCAACGACTTTCCGTGTATCTTCAATTAAACACCCGGATAACTGGATGGAAATATATAAAAGGGTCACTGCATTCCACAACTGGAACATTTACGATAAGCTTCAGCATGTGTACTTCGCCTTAGAAGACGGCCAGGGCATGGTTAGAGAACTGGGAATCAACCCTGACGACTTGGGAACCGTTCCGAAACGGCTTCCCGCAGACGTTGGCGAGCCTCCTGCGCAAGGAGCGAGCGCAAGGGCCACTGGAAACCCGCATGCAGCTGATGAACGAGAGCATTGCGATCTTTACGGAGCAGATGGCTCGCCTCTTCCGACAAGCAGACCCAGACGTGCCAGAAGACAAAAAAACTTGTCCTGATGCGCGGTTTGAGGCAAGAGCCTTTCGTTGGATTGATACGCAACCCGACTAAGACCGTTGTCCAATTTATTTCCGAGGCCTCTACTATTTAGAACACGCTCGATATGCGGACAAGGCAGTATAACCACCGACCGTTCACCATAAACTACACAAACGTTCAATCACTCGGCACCGACGACCTGCGGCAGACCCTCAGAGCGGTCGGTCGCGAGGAATCGCAGACGTGTTTCCCAAGGTCGCAACCTTAAGTGAGCTGAATGCCGACTTCGTCGAAGAAGCGGTTCAGCGATCGCTTGGAGTTCTTGACGTGCAACCACACCCACCGCGGTCGCAGTCGTAAGCAATCAAGTACGCTGCCTTCGTCCGCCATCAAGGTCTTCCTCTGCGCTCGTGCCAGGGCCGCATGACGCCGCGATTCCATCGCCAGACGACGCCACACCACCCACCTGTCGGCTAGCGAAACACCCCGGAGATTACAGACGTTTGGCGTGCCCCCGAATACGGTCGTGCCGCATATAGCGCTGGCGCCCGTACCGCAAAATGGGACTACGAGGATTCGCAGTGAACTATCCGCGCCCGCAGCGAGGGAAGCGCCCTCGTAATATCGCCGACTACCTCACCACCACTCAGTGGAGCCTTCGACGGCAGTCCCATTCACCGCCGCCAGGACGCTACCTGTCGCCGCAACGCTCACATTACACTGGCCCCGCCCGGGACCTGTCCGTATGCCCCTATCCGGAAAACTAAAAGCGGCAGTCGATGTGGTTACGGTTGTTCTACTTCGATGTGACGAAGACCATCAGCCGCCGAAGATGAGGGTCCACGATCCATTTCGACGATGCAGCAACGACACACCGTCATACCGACGAAGCCTGGGAGCTAACAATACGCCGACAAAGCACGAGTTAACGAAGCGAGTTAACGAAGCCGTGATCTGACGACACGGCTTAAATGCACCTGAGGACAGAGAACGAAACACCTCGACGTGCTTCTCCAGGGCAACACAGTGACCGCCTTAGTGGACAAAGGAGCCGATTACTCCGTCATCACTGGAATATTCACAGCTAAGTTGAAGAGCGCCAAGACTGCGTGGGACGGCCCTCATATTCTTACAGCTGGAGGACATCGCATAACATCAGCGGGAACCGGCACGGCAATAATTATAGTCAATGAATGAACCTACCCTGCCACTTCCATTGTCTTCCAACAGTGCTGATGGGACTTAATTCTCGGCATAGGCTTCCTGAACCAACACGGCGCAATCATCGACCTAGGGCTGGAGTCGATAACACTGTCCGCAGACCAAGCCCTACCGACGGAGAGACCTCACAGTCAGCGTGCCTTGAGTGTACTTGAGGACCAAGTCAGCCTCCTGCCTCGCTCCATCGTTGTCATTTTCGTCGGCCACCAAAGACCCGGAGAGTAGAGGGCGTCATCGAAGGACGGAATCCTGCGTGTCTGTGTCGATTAACGTCGGCTGTACAAGATGACGAAAGAAGACGTATACCCCTTCCCAAGCATAGAGGACGCATTGGATCGGCGCTACAACGATAAACTCTTATGGTTTATGGATATCAAGTATGGCTGCTGGCAAATTGAAATCGACGAGAAATGTCGCGAAAAGACCGCCTTCGTCACGCCAGGCGCCCTCTACCGATTCAAGGTAATGCCATTCGGGCTGTGCTCGGCGTCAGCAATGTTCCAGGGCTTGATGGACACCGTGTTAGGGGGAGTAATGTGGCAGACCTGAGGTCATATAACGTAAAGCTATTCTAATATGTTTTTATTCAAATCTCCTGACGTCAAATTCGCTTAACCGCCAACGGAAGCATCAGGCGTTCACCCACAGGGTTGTCTCAGCTGACCAATGGAACACTCTCCTCGTTCATAGGAGGTAAATTTTCTATGCTTGAAAAACGAATAACATTGCCTAAAATGAGCGGCTCGTCTGATCTAACTGGATCGCAAGAGGCGAGGAGCACGCGCAAGTGGAGATGGATTCGATGGGGCCGAGCCAGTGCACTGAAAATCGATAACCTGATGAAGAGGGTGTTGCCGGCGCATTTGATTCGGCCGTTTTCACCTACTTAGCTTACTGTGGATCGTCGACAATCGCGGCGGCATGCAACGAAAGCTTGAAACTGACCATAAAACGGATCCTCAGCAAAATAAAGTGGGCAGAACGAAGTTGTAAACGTGTTGATAGTGCTCGAAAACGTTACGTGGCCACGCAAATTGTTTCATTACACGCAAATAAACCGATGCTTTTCGGTAGGTGCGAGTACCCTTGCCTGGGAGATCGGCGGCAGCAATTTTTTGTGCTTTTCGGGACGGGGCAGCCTGCCGCTATTCAGAAGAAAATTCAATATTGTTCGGCATATTAATACATCTTTAACGCGTATCAGTCACTTCGACGCGGTGGGTTTTTGCGGTTTTGTGACGTCGCGTGACAGGCAGGTGAAGTGGGTGCAGCCCGGCAACTTTTGACCAATAGCCGAGGGCTAATGGCGGAAAGGTGTCGAATCAGAAATAACTTTTTTTTCAGTCAAAACATGCATATTCAGTGTGCATACGTCATATCATATAGGGAGCAATTGCAGCTTTTGTGACGTCGCGTGACAGACAGGTGAAGTGGGGGTGGTCCGAAAATGTTTTTCACCAATCCTGGACGGCTGAGTGCAGAATGGGAATAGAACAGTTTGGAATGATCTTACGTTATAACGCCCATCTTTCTAACTTCGACGACATCGTCATCATCGCGAGAAATTTTGACAATCACCTTAGGTGTCTTAGGACAGCATTAGAGGCTTTCATGTCATCAGGGCTCTTTCTGCAACCGGAAATGTGCTGCTTCTCTTATGATGAGCTTTTCTTCCTGCACCACGTCATCAGCAAATATGGAGTCCGCCCCAACCCGGAGAAGAGAGCTGCCATCGCAAAGTTCCAGCTGCCCATCGACAAGAAGGCAGTCCATGCATTCCTTGGCACGCGTGCCTAATATAGACGCTTTGTCAAGGACTTCTCATGCATCGCTGAGCCGCTGATATATCTAACTAAATATGATGTCCAGTTCACGTTGGAAACGCAGCAGGCCGACGCATTTCAAGAACTGAAACGACGCATGCATTCGCCACCGGTACTTGTACACTGCGACGATGACGCCAATTCAGAAATACCCTCTGATGCCAGTAGCCTACGCATTGATGCCGTTCAATTGTTCAGGAAAAGCGGACTTGAACGGGTGATATCTTACACTAGCCGGTCGGCTATTGAAAGCGGCAGACATTCTACGACCGAAAAGCAATGCCTCGTCAGGATTTGCACTAAAGGAAAATTCCACCCTTACATAAATGGCAGGCCGTTCAATGTAGTCAACCACCATCCCGTGTTGTGTTGGTTAGCTAATTTAAAGACCCTTCAAAATGCCTGGTGCGGTGGAGCTAATACTGCAAGAATATGACATCACTGTTATCTACAAGTCCGGACGAAAGCAATATGATGCCGACTGTTTATCTCGCGCCCTCCACTGACCGCCTCCGCAAGACAACGACGATGACGATGCCTTCATTGGTTATTAAGCAGGAATAGACGTCGAGCTAAAACGCTTCGTCGAGTACTTGGAAGGGCACACCGACGTTGTCTCTAGGCCATTTCTGCGAGAATTATCTTCGTTTTCGCTTCAAAAGAATTTACTCGGAAAGAAGTTCTCACCAGTCCGCGCCAACTGCGCCCTTGTTCCCTGAGCACTGAGTCCAAAAGTACAGCACGCCCTACATGGCGATCCGACCGCTAGGAAACCTTAGATTGTCCAGAAGGCTATGGAGGATACAGGAAATATATTACTGGCCACGCCAGGCTACCGACGTCACCCTTCACGTCAAGACAATTGCAGACGGCCAGCAATGCAAGACGCCACCGACAAGGCTGCCGGGATTACTCCAGCCGATCAAGCCTTCTTACGCCCCGTTTCCGGAGATCGGGTCTGATTTGCTCGGGCCCTTTACGACGTCGCCATCGGGAAACAAGTGTGGCCGCTGACTACCTTACCCGCTACGCCGAAACAAAAGCTCTGCCTAAAGGTACTGCGGCCATTGTAGAAAAATCTTTCGTAGAGAACATCCTGCCGCGACATGATGCGCCTGAAGTCCACATTAATGGCAGTGGAACGGCTTTTACTGCTGATCTTAGTTAACCCATCCTGCAGTGAACCCAGACAAATCACCGGAGGACCACTTCATGAATACCACCCACAGACGGATTGCCTAACGGAATGACCGAACAAGAAGCTCGTTGAAAAGCCAGCTCTGTACGTCGACGCCAAACGCAACAAATGGGAAGCCGTGCTTCCGTATGTCATCTCTACTTACAATACCTTAGTGCACAAAAGAACACAAGGCACTCTGTTAAACTAGTTTACAGAAGGAACCTGACGACGACTCTCGACGCCATGCTGCCGCAAGTCGCCGACTACGCAAATATTAACGTTGCCGCCTATCCCTTACGCGCTAAAGAAGTATGAGAGCTCGCCGGCCTACGTACCAAGAAGCAGCAAAAGGCGGACAGCCGGAACTGAAATGATCGACGGTGATACGTAGAATACCAGCGCGGCGGCCGTGTTTGGGTTTGGACCTTGATACGCAGACGGGGACTCAGTGAGAGACTGTTGCGATGCTATTTGAGACCCTACAAGATCATCCTACTCATTGCCGCATTTGAGTATGAGGTCATGCCAGACAGCACTTAGCTATCACAGCGGTGTCACTCAAGACCCTAAATAGTCCATGTTGTGTGACTTAAGCTGTTATCTTTATGAAATATGAAGACGCCAAATAAACCGACACACACAAGAGAAGAGAACGGGACAGGGTGCCACTCGCAACTTGTGTGTCGGTTTACTAGGCGTCATCATATTTTATAATGAACAGCTACCAACTAGCCCAACAAGAAGTGCTATTAAGCTGTTATACCAGCGCTAACAAACTTTTGGACTGTGCAAAGCGGAGTTTTAGACTTTCTTTTTTTTGACTGCGTTACTTTGGACTTTGTTTCTTTGTTTGATTGCTATGTTTGTTTAATGCATGTCATTTTGTTTTACGCGGTCCTATTGGTAGCATCGAGGCGATGGTTTTTGAGAGGGAGACATTGAACCGCGTACTTGTTGATCTTTATCGGGTGATGTTTATCTTTATCAGTTTTTCACCGTCTAATAAATCTAATGAATGTTATCTCTTAGTGCGTGACGCGCACGTATGTATCGCAAGTTTCTCGAATGTTATCGGTGTCTGTTGTCACTAAAATTATGTAATCTGATCGTATGTCCGACATGAATTGTGCAGAGTTTTCTGGAAGACACGTGGGCAGCAGCGATTGCTCTAGAACCTTCGATGACGTATGCGTGAAAGCTGACGCCCTTGACCGGCAGATCACATTTTTGACGATCGCCAACTGTTTGCCGCTATCGTTGTGCTTCTAGTGTGACTCGCCTTTCTGGGCCCAGGTTGGCCATATAAATGGTAGTTACATTATTCACAGTATTGCTACTGTGTTCTTTGCCACCACAACTACGTGGCATTGTTATCATGATCCCAAATTACAAGGCTTCAGCGAATTTCTTGACAGAGTCAGCAGGACAAAACTGTATTAGAGTTTGGTAAACATGCAGTTGGCAGCACTTCATAGCGAACGTGTGAATGCTAGGCTCATGCCTTCTGGAGATATCACGGTGATCGGTCTTTCTCTTTAGACCTCAGCGATATACATAGACTGTAGATTACGAAATTGTTACATGATTTTTGGATACCCCTCTCATGTTAGCCAAATAAGACATAACACTAGAATTCTCATTATTTACTGAAATGAAAAAGTACTGATGATTGGAGGTTTTAAAATTACAATGAGTTTTGGTACTGGCCACATGGTACGCTTGGGTCTCCGCTCATTAGAGGCTGGCTGCCTACCTAAGCGGTGGGCTGTGCTTGTTGCCACTTAGTACTGTAAATCGGGGCAAATTCCGAGCAGAACGCACTTATCGCATATTTATCCAACAGTCTCATATCACTACTTCATGTATTTTTAAGGTAGCAATAGTGATAGATTCTGGACGAATACAACAACGAGTGTAACCTTTCAGGCACAGCGACCGACCATAACGATGCTGTTTTAAAATTGACTGTGTCTAAAACTGGAATGCGATACTTATAAAAATTTCGGCGATATTACATACATTTCTACGTGCTGTCCGAAGCTACTACAATTTGAGAAAATAAAACATTGCTTTGCACGTACCGCACAATCTCTGCAGGATGTTACCAATGAAGATGACAATAGACGCACAGTTAATGCGCAAATTTTGAGCCCTCGTAAATGTTCCGTCAGCACTACCATGTTTTTATTGAAGGTGTTGAAAATCGTGAATTGGGCCAATGACATAAACGCATCCTATAATTACCTTTCTTTCACTGTTCCTTTCGGACGCGTGCCACAATATGTTGCAAGCTCATTATGCTTCTGTTGAGCGAAATTTCAGCGAAGGCAGGATAGGAAATGCAAAATTGTGCAATAGAAGGATTTTCTCCCTTTAAATACCCCTTTAAGATTGTCGTTTATATTTGCGCATGCATCACCGTCATTGGTGCTTAGGGCATTTCTGCTGGGATATTTGGAAACTCAGATGTCTTTCTTAAGAAATTATCAATTACGTGTTGTCGTCTTATCTGAAAGCTACAGTATTCTGCCTCATAAATAATTATTTGTTGTCAACTCAAGCCATTACTTCTGATGTGTTTGATGCACTTCATTGCGATGAAGTTAAAAGTATTAGAACAGTTCCAGCGAGAGTTGCGGACACTTCGAAGACCATAATTGACATGTCTAACTTCAATGCTCACGAATCTTTTTCTGGTGCAATTACTGCACTTCTAAATTTTCAGATGTCTGACTTTTCCTTTGTACCAATTCAGGCAGCTCGACTTACCCTGATTAAGCTAATTAAAGTGTACGGTAAGATTGACGATGGAAGTCTATGCAGATGTAGAAGCAGATTACGTTTGTAAATCGCATGACACGCTGTTATTTCACCTAAAGAATTTACAGAACAATGCTTTTCAGAATGACGTTCTGAAGAAATACAAGAAATCAAGGAATCTATGGACAGTACCGGTACTCTACAGAATAATAATCTAAAATATAATCAAATGCATGCCGCTTTCACGAAACAGCATATCCAGAACTTCTTCGCGAATGCGAGTATGTGCAAAATAAGCTGGGATCTCACATCAAAGAAGCGCAGAATCAGCTTTACCTAAACAAGTTCTGGAAATAAAGAAGCTCCAAAGAAACCTAAACCATAGTCTATTACTTATTAAGTACCAAAAGCAAAACTTCAATAATGTACCTGAATATTCACTGCGTTGATTGCACAGAAAATAATTAGAAAACAAATTTATTACACGTCTCTTTACATCTGCAGGAGCAAACTGCTCTGATACAGGGACAAGGACCGTATCTATAAATTAAGCTCCACCAACTCAAGCTGAGTTTTCATAGCTCCTTGTAGCAAAATTGAAAATTTCAGCTCGCTTTTTTCCTTCGCAACGCCGAGCCTTTGAATTTGTTTATATTTTCATTTGGGCTAATCAGGGAATATCTGAAGTCATTGATAACCACGCACTGATAATATCAACAGTAGACCTAAGACGCGAATTTTGATTTCTGAACCTAAAGTAACACGTGTCTGAGGGATATTTAAAAATGGCGGACTTAGCGAAAATACTTATTACATACGATCTCAGTCGAATCACTTTTTCCTAAAGTCGCCGAGAAGCATATAAGCAGTAGCGTCATTAATTACGGTGACATGTGCCAAATTTACGTTTATCATAAATATGGGTTCTTTAGCAGCCATGGAGCTTCATCTACAAGACGTTCCATGGAGAATATAGAAAATATGTTTTTCCTATTACAAATATTTTCTACATCTTCACAAGGCATATGACTCCATCAGTCATGAGATTCGTTCAGCAAAGATGTATGGTATTAGGGGATTATCGTTGCATTTATTGAGTAGTTATCTCAACCAGACCATTCAGCATATTTCTGTAAATGATTTTTGTCTGATCCTGGGCACATTGTTGCTGCTGTTGCCCAGTAATGAATTTTGAGTACAGTCCTGCCAATACTCTGCGAAATGCAATAGTTAGCATACATCACGCCAATCACATAACAATTTCTGCAGACTAGACAAAGGTCTCCCTAACCATGCACAACCTGTGTGTCTATATTAAAAATGAAGAAAAGCTTTTGTACAAAAATGAGGGACACCAAGGGTGGTTCCCTGCCCCAAAAGGCCAAGTACACAATATGCAGGTACATAAGAAAGAAGTAAAAGCAGTAATATTCCAAACATTTTGACAACACTACTTTCACACATTGCACACACAATTATAACACTAAAAAGAAAATGGGCACAGGTCACAATATGTTCAAAATGTATGAAACACGGCAGTTCATTACATATGACCAGAACTCGGCCGTTGGTCTTTCTCGATTCAAAAAAAACAATAATTCAGCGACCATGGAAATTGAGATTGTTGAACAGTTACACTTTTGTATGCCTGTTCAATATAGCAGGGTTTTCATTAAACAAATTCATAATCCCATAATTTATAGCTCTTTTTCATGATTTGTTCGTGCACTTACTTCAACTATGTCCGTTTTATGCAAGTCATGACGATTGTTCCTGCTTAGGAACTGACGACGAAAAACACTATGGTGTCGCAGTATTTAACTTGACACACGCACACTGAGTGCCTAATTTTACAAAGAAGGCAGAAATGTGGAATTCTATGCTTAAACAGAAAAGCCGATATCCATCTGATCTGCACAGTTGAGCAGTTTAATTATTTCCTATGTAAAGCACAAAGTTTATCCTTATACCTTACAATATGCATTCTGCACACCAACACGCAAAAATTGTGATGGGAATAAATGCGAGTAAACAACAATTTTATCTTTTGCCTAGTTCGCAGGAAATAACCTAAACAGTTAAGCATGTTGGTGACTTGCGACTTTTATTCTGGTGTTTACATGCCATGACCTGCTTGAGTCCCTTAAGAAAAAGGACGTCTAAAAAGGAATAATTAACAAGATAAAGTGATGAGTCATTGTATTTATGGTTGTCCTGAGTAATCAATTATATTGCTCTTACGAAAAAATGACTCATTTTTTGCACTGCCTTTTAGTATGAGAGAGGAGACGCATAACTGGTCAGAATCTGTTGTTTCATGTCTCTTCGAGTCCCTCCATATTAGCCCAAACGGAGGAGACACTTGCGGTCATCAGCACACATATCTAGCTCACCAGTAGGAAGAATATTAATATCATTCAAATACACTAAAAACAATAGGGGCCTAATGCATATCCTTGGGGTTGACCATATTTAACTGGGCTACTTTCAGAACGAACAAAATCGATACAAACATATTGCAGTCGATTGCGTAGATAACTTGGGATAAGGTTCTGTGCCCAAACGGCAAGTTGGGCCAGTTAGTTGGGATTCATAGTAAGGTTTCTTACAGCGCAACACAAGATAAGTATTTCAGTATGCAGTAATTGCAGAGTTTGCTATCATTATATAGTGCTTTATTACTTAATTCTATGATGCCGTTTCCTGCGTGCTGTACATTGATATCCTGATGTACCATTTTTGTCATGTCATTTTTGCGTTTTTTTTTCTCTTTTTCTCTTTCATTGTATTGTATAGCATAATACTGTTTATTCGATGCCATAAGCTGCTTACATTGATGTATGTAACCCCCCCACTGTAATGCCTAAATGGCGCTGTGGGTATGAGAGTAAATAAATAAATAAATAAAGACAAGGACAACAGAAGGTATGAAACGAACAGACTGCATGGTGTCATCGTTTTTCACCTTCTGTTGTTCTTGTGTTGTGTTGCGCTGTAACAAACTTTACTAAGGTTCTGTGCTTTTCCTTCAAACCATTCACTTCGAGCTTCTGTAGGAAATTACCGCGTTTGATTGCATCAAATGCCCTTTAAAACTTATACATATTTATTGCAACTCTAAATAACATTTTTCAATGTTTCTGATGGTTTGATTTTAATTTATCACTAAAGACGTTTTTTTTTAATGGCCCTTTTTGAGTCCGGATTGCTGTTCTACTACATTCTTGGCTAGTAAGAAATATAATAAGTTGAATGTGCAAGTCCATTACAGAAACCTTAGAGGGAAGTGATAGCAGAGATACTGATGTGTACTGAAGCAATTTGTTGTGTTGTACACCTCTGTGAAGTTACGCGAGAAATTTTTAGGCTTTTGGTGTAGACACCAGATGACACCATTACTTTGAGAATATAGTTTAGTTGCATGGCAATTTCATACGCAACAACCTTATTCAGTGAACATTTTGTGGGATCTTTTACGGCTGCTAACTTGCTTCCAAGATATCGCAAGATAGATGCGATTTTATCTTGAGATGTACGAGTCAAAAATAGCGCGTCTTTTACGACATGGCGCAAGTACGTTCGGCGCTCTGTTAACGCAGCACGGGAAATGAGAACTCAGCTGCCCCAACATTTACAACAAAATTTTTCAGCAAATTGCCATAGCAATGAAAACTACATCACTGAAGACATGCTGCAGAAGTGTTTGTCATTTCATGGAAGATATTCCATGTCTCGCGGCTGCTTTGGGCAGCGCTTTCAAACTTGCCTTCGAAAAACGACAACCTTGTCTTATTTAATATCTATGCTTAATATTTCCAAAACCCATGCTTATTTAATGTCTGTGCTTAACCTTTTGCTAAACCTATTCAACTCTTGCGAAATCTCCAAGTCGCGTGGCTTTAGAAACAATTATTTTTCCGTATGTTTCGTACGCTCATAGAGGCCATTTGCAATCCACGGTATTCGTGCTTTATTATGAAGAACTCTTGTTATGACAGGAAATGCGGTATTGTAAACATGCTCTAATCCTAAAATGAACTTTGAAAAGGCGGAGATCGATTAAGCTCGCTATACACGTTTGCCCAACTTGGGCTCGTTCTGCTTGATAGTGATCGCTGTGCATTCTCCCACTACCTTCCGCTGTTTCTGTAATCTAGTTGGTGTCAGGGCTCATTCACACCGGCATTTGAAGTACATCACACGACTGACCACGATTGATAACCAAGGAGCGTCTCACAGACATCAATGCTCGCACCGCTGAGCGCTATCGGCCCGTCGCCTGGCTGAGATGTTTGGGACTGATGCCGCACACGTTTGCTCGCACCCCTACCACTGCCCTAGTTAGGCGTGTGCAGACCTATTGTTCCTGCGCCGTTGATTAGTATAGTAGAATCAAGGTTTGCTACTATGTGTATACTTACGCCCCTTAACGACCGGTTGCGACAGACGACAACTAACAGGTCGAAACCATAAATGAACCTCAAGGCCAGTCGTTAGCTTAACTATTCCGTTACCCTCTACACTATCACTTTTAAATAAATGTCGCCTCAGATGCCCCTCTGACGACTACCACAGCGCTATTGCACGCGGTGCGGAGCTCTCACTTTCTGAAGAGAGCTTCCTTACAGAGTACAGAAAATTACTTACTTCATTATTTCTGCAGCTTCATCGCAGCCAGCGGGCTGTTTAGCGTAATAGCCAAGAAAGGTGTACGACACTACTCGCTTCGTAGGAGATGGGTCTGATATTTCAAGTGCTCTCTGTGAGAAAGAGGTAGAGGATCATTGCGTGAATATCACTGGAGTCACGAATAGTTTCACACGATGCTGCTAGAAGTCCTTTATAATATAAATTTGGACATTACTTTTTATTTTAACACATACCCATTATCAATGTAACTCCACTAACGACTCCTTAAACTAAATTCTATCGTATGTCATATTGACCTTAAATAAAGACGGCCACAGCAAAAGAGAACAGGAAAACGGCATGGGCTGGATCTTCTAACTGGTGACTTTCCAGTTGAAAGTTACGGCCCGTGTCGTTTTTGCGCATTGACATATTTGCATAAATTGCAGTTTTTCGTCGCCTTTTTGGATAATAGATTTATGTTGTCTTGGTGATTTTCTTTTTCCTGTAATGTTTCTGGTCCATGTCGTGGAGAGCCCCTTCGGGGCACCGAGCAGTGCAGTCTGCCGAGAATGACGTTCTGCATTTTAAATAACGTCAATAAAACATTGTGGCAGAAACCACCGAGAAACAATTCCCACCGATCCGTAAATAATAGAGGAATCCGAGGAGGTTACCAAATTGGGATTAGACCACTTTGGCCAAAGCAACGAATCCAAACAAGTCAGCCCAAGGTGGTGCAGTTGCAGTTACAACACAACAAGACAACAAGAGAACGTCACGATATTGCGCTGGAACTGCCGATCACTGCTAAACAATCACGTGACCTAAATACACAGGCACTGAAGTTAAGCTCATCCAACAACTGAAGAACACTTGATCCGGAAAAGCACAGACACCCACGCCAAAGACTATCACGGTGAAGAACACGGACATCTAAATACCTCCATCAACTTAGAATAGTTCTACTCCGCTGCGAAGGCATTTAATAACGCTGCATGGGGTCCGATCGAATGACCCAAGCGATACTGAGAAACCTTAGTGACTCGGCCAACCAATTTGTTTACCGGCACGGTATGTATACCTCCCGGCTGACAACCCTCCGACTGGAAAGCAACCAACATAATTTTTATACCGAAGCCCGGCAAACTGTGCGAACTAGGAGAACTGCGACCTATCCCGCTTACCTCCTTTCTGCACCATCTTTTCCAGAGAGTCTTCCTCACCAGACTCGAGAGACACAGAGCTTTAGAGATCTGCTTCCGGTCACGTTTGATGTGAGGAGGGGGGTATCCGCCCAAGGGCTCTACGTACTCCTGAAGGACAAAATCCTGCACTGCGCCCCCCTTACTAGGAAGCCCGGACAAGTTCTTGCTCGCACTTGATATTCAAGAACTTTGTGGCAATATGTCGCACTCCTCGATAATTGAGGGGCTCGACGACGTAAGAAGTTGGGATAGAATAGATTCCTATGTGCAAGATTCTTGTAAAATCTCTCTGATCATGTTTGCACAGGTAGGAGTTACTCACTGCCATACGACCTACCGGATACTATCACCGCTCTGGTTAACATCGACTTAGTCAAACTGGCGTTACAACTGGATGAGCACCGAGATCTCGAGTGTGCCAAATACATGGGTGACATCATGTCACGGGCCACTTCATTCTCCTACGGAGACATAAAAGCCATCGGTTAGAAATACGGCTGTGATATTCACAAATCAAAAGAAACATGTAGGCATGAAATGCCCCCTTAGATTTAAATAAATTATAAGGTTTTACGTGCCAAACCACTTTCTGATTATGAGGCACGCCGAAGTGGAGGACTCCGTAAATTTCGACTACGTGGGGTTCTCAAACGTGCACCTAAATCTAAGTACATGGGTGTTTTCGCATTTCGCACTCATCTGAATGCGGCCACCGTGGCTGGGATTCGACCCCGCTACCTCGTGCTCAGCACTCCAACACCATAGCCACTGAGCAACCATGGCGGGTGTAATGCCCTCTGGCCCAGTCGGCATACCTACAGATCAGACCCAAGAGTACACAGGAAAACTGAACACTGCCCTCACAACGCTTTCTGGATTGGGAACCCATCAACAAGACAGCAAGCATGCGGATTCTCGTAATGCTACCACATCATCTGGGCTGCGTTTGCACTGCGCCCTCTAAATTCATACGTACGGTAAGCAGTGTTACCGGATTCACTAACAGAATCACACGCGGCAATGAGAAGATTACAAAGGCACACATGCTGCAATTGGTCAAAGCCTTAATAAGTCTCAGGACACGCGCCTTACCCTTCAAGCCACGCGCTGCACAGGGACAGACCAGGTGGACAAATTAATTCCAGTAGCCTGTAGGGCGGCTCTCGGCTTTCAGGCAAGCACAAGCATGGAACGCTTCCAAGAGCTAGGGCTGATCAAAATATATGAAGAGCTCGCCGCAGCCACAATCATCACCCAGTGAGTGTGGCTTGCGCGACGTCCCAGGGACGTTGTCTCTTAAGCCGCCAACACTACATTCGGGCGCTACAATACTGTCGGGAGCAAACACCACTCGCATTGCGAACGCGGCTACAAGTGGATCGCATTCCATGCTACATGCACCTGACAATCCACGGAAGACGACGACGAACCAGGCCGATAGCATTGCTACAGAGGCAGGAACATCCGGACAGGTATTTCGCGGACTAAGACTACCCCTGTACGGCAACACAGACCCCTCTTTCGTGGCGTTCACGATAAAATATGCACGGACAGTCGAGGATGCGTCCTTGCAAACCTCGTCCTGCACAAGGGATGAGGCCATGGCTATCGCACTAGCCGTACGAGCCTCCGAAGCAAAGGGCCGATCAGCACACATGCTGAAGGAATCTCAGTAAGCATGCCGACTATACCTGCGGGCAGTTTTGCCGACTAGCATCTTGCACATTCTGAGACCAATACTTACATAAGACCGGAGAATCACCGGGCACACACCGGAGTTGACGGCAACGAACGGGCGCATTGTCTTGAACGAGATGCGACAGCCCGAGTCGCGGATCACTCTGGCCAAGCGGACACCCTCTCACCCAGCACGCTAGGCGAAGCACTGGAGATGCAGACTCGAGCGACTATCAAAGGCCCGTCCCCATTCCAAGCCCAGCAGGCAGCACGCACGGTACTAGTGCCTGCTACAGACGTACACCTTTCTTCATTCGTACAGACTTCAAAAGATATACACCGACAGGCACAAACAATTGTCCATGGTGTGAAGACACACCGACACTCCCGCACATAACATACGACAGCCCCAGGCGCCCGGCAGATGCTGTCTCCCCTCTAATCACGGACTAATTCGCTAACTGATCCTGGAAGGCGTGAATCACCGAACAGGAGCGGGCTGCCAAGCCTCGACCAGGCCCGGCGAGCCGCGGAATCCAGTGGTGGCCTGAAATAGGGGCACAATC